>NW_011888866.1:6079204-6082061 GCF_000151845.1 Pteropus vampyrus
AGGTTTGATTTTAATTCCAGCTCCACCGCACACTTGCCTGAGGGCAAGTTGCTTAACCTACTGAGCATTGATTTTCTCATCTGTAAAATAAGAACATTTCCCTTATCTCATGAGATTTTTCAAGGAATAATAAGCGTCTGGGCATAGGGTATGTTTAGTGAATGTTAACCCCTTCGCTGTCTTTTACCCTCATCACTGTATTTGAAGGGAGACATGTGGGCGTGTCTTTAACCTCCTGCTTCAGGTCCCTTTACACCTGCTGAAGGTACAGGGCAAGAACCCTCCATGTTTAGCTCTTCCACACGTTCAGATTTAAAATCTTGCACTTTCTAAAAATGACAGAACACCAAGTACAGAAATGCAAATCCGTGAATGGCTGAGTACTGGATATAAATCATAAGAAAATAACAAGAAACCGGTGGGATTGACACTGAACAGTCTCTCTGATGTCCTGATGTGCTAGAAAGAGCATTCTGTGAGCATGTGGATCTCTCTTCCCTCATCTGAGAGACACAGGGGCAGGACAACAGAGACCACTTCATTCCAAAGCCAGTGCATGAGAGCCTGAGGACGAGCGATCCTTCCATGCCTCTGGCAGACTAACCATCCAGGCCAGAATCAGCCAGGGCACTGCTGACAGCAGAGGCTTCTGGCCTATTATGTGCTGGCAAACTGACAGCTCCAGTTCTGTGGAACCCTACTCCTGAACACCCCAGGCTAGGAGTGGGGCATGCCTTTGCAAAGCAATAAGCTAGAACCGAACATAAGAAACAGAACAGGGGACTGTTGAGGCAGAAAACAAGAGGAGTCATGGGGTCCTTTGTTCTTAGCCACGGAGTGGTCTCAAGGAGAATACAGAAAATAGAAGTCCTAGTGGAAAACATAGTGTAATGAATGGTCAGTGTGTTCATTAGAGCCATAAAGATATGGCTGAACCACATCAGAACTCTGGTGTTACAAGAGGTGTGAATGTGTTTGGAGGTGAGAAAGAGGTCCAAAAACTAGGCTAATAAATTTCCTATAAAATTTCCCTGCCATGATCCTGTCTGTTCTAACAACTATCTTTTGACATCCCTACTTTCTAATGTATTCTAGGCTATAAAACTAGTAAAGTTCTCTTGGGCTTTCACAAAAAAAGTTAATTCTCAATTCTCATCAAATAATGGTGTGTTAGGAATGACTGGAGTCCAGATATCAATCCCTGCTTTCATTCATGGGCTGGGCGACCTTGAGTGACCCTCTTAATTATGTTACACCTGTTTTCCCACCTGGAAAAATGGACTTGATCACCTTTTTCCTTTCTCTCTGCCAGGAAAGATATAAAAATAAACAGGAATATATGTGAGAAAACACCCCATGTCTCTTGGAGGAAAGGCACAGTGGAATCTCAACGGCAAGTGAATACATAAGGCAGGGCAACTGAGCTCTTCCATTATTCAGGGGACATGTGATTGCATCGGCCTGTGTCTCATCTTTCCCATCAACACAAGGGCCAATGACATCTCTTTCACCCTTCTGTCAGAGCTGTCCTCTCAGTACCTAAGAGTTCTAAATAATGTAGTAGACCAAAATTGTCCTGAATTATGCCAAAGCAGACTTATTTTAAGAACTGGCTTATTTTAAGAACTTTTTCATTTCACTCTAAACGCTGACCATATATTCTTTTGTTTTAAAAGCTCTCAAATATGGAAACCTACTACGAGATCTGAGTACACTTTGTAATAATAATTATAAAGCCCTAGAATTTCCATAGCCAGCATATCTGAGAACCCTCCTAGAATGAAATGACAAACTCAGTGACTGGCAGGGAGAGACATTTGGACATGAAGTCATGGAGGAAAGCAGGAGCAGACATAGGAAACGCTGTGAGGTCTAAGTTTCTCGCGCACCATCCATCCCATTTCTTCCCTCCCTCCTGCACTGCCCACTCCCTAATGCCACCCATATCCTATGTCCCAGGCCTCTACCCTTGCTGTTTCCTTTCAGGGTACAGATCAAACGTATTACTTTTAAAAGAAGTATTTGCATTTTTTTGATTCTTAGAAATGCCAAAAAGTAGATTTCTAATGTGCAAACTTCACAGGGTGAGTAAAAAATGCAGCGTCTTCCCCAGTACACAAACAGGTGCCACTCACTCAGAAGTCTGACCTTGGAGGAATGTCCTTCCACTGTAGGAGGAAACATGACTACTTGCTGGGCTGTTCACCTGAGCATCTCCAGTAGGATGAGCTCTGTATCAAAGAATACTGAAATGTCTGAAGAGAGAGGAGGATACACAGAATAGTGAGAAGTGAACATATGAGAAATGACTAGAGATCCTGGAAAGTCCAGCCCCAAAAAGAGATTTAAAGTCAACTCCCATTTATGGGCTCCCATTTATGTATGTGCAGAGTTCTGTGGCAGATGCTAGGGAAAGGGGCCTGTAAGATGGCCAGGAGGAGACAAAGCAGCTGTTTTCAAACACTACAAGGGCTCTAAATAGAAGAGGGGAAGGAGCAAGAAAGGCAAAATGGAGGTGGCATTGAATGAGTGTTTCCTATGTCAGGAACTTAACATGTAATGTGGATTTAATGTGCAGCTTGAAATTGCGAGGCCGTGAGCCCACATGCATGGGCCTGAACAGTCCCTACTCTCTACCTTCACCTCACACCTGTCCACCGGTATTGAGTAGTCTTTTCAGTTTCAGAGAAAGTGAAGACATTGGCTTCAGGGTATAACTAACAATCTGTTCTCAGTTGCTTTCAGTTTTAAACTCACATGCCCAGGAGCAAATGAGATCTAACTCATGGCTCTAATCTATGGAACTGTTAAGGCAGAGGGAGTCTGATTCACTTTATATCAAGGACATTGCTGAAAC
>NW_011888866.1:6082111-6085391 GCF_000151845.1 Pteropus vampyrus
GTATTACTTTTAAAAGAAGTATTTGCATTTTTTTGATTCTTAGAAATGCCAAAAAGTAGATTTCTAATGTGCAAACTTCACAGGGTGAGTAAAAAATGCAGCGTCTTCCCCAGTACACAAACAGGTGCCACTCACTCAGAAGTCTGACCTTGGAGGAATGTCCTTCCACTGTAGGAGGAAACATGACTACTTGCTGGGCTGTTCACCTGAGCATCTCCAGTAGGATGAGCTCTGTATCAAAGAATACTGAAATGTCTGAAGAGAGAGGAGGATACACAGAATAGTGAGAAGTGAACATATGAGAAATGACTAGAGATCCTGGAAAGTCCAGCCCCAAAAAGAGATTTAAAGTCAACTCCCATTTATGGGCTCCCATTTATGTATGTGCAGAGTTCTGTGGCAGATGCTAGGGAAAGGGGCCTGTAAGATGGCCAGGAGGAGACAAAGCAGCTGTTTTCAAACACTACAAGGGCTCTAAATAGAAGAGGGGAAGGAGCAAGAAAGGCAAAATGGAGGTGGCATTGAATGAGTGTTTCCTATGTCAGGAACTTAACATGTAATGTGGATTTAATGTGCAGCTTGAAATTGCGAGGCCGTGAGCCCACATGCATGGGCCTGAACAGTCCCTACTCTCTACCTTCACCTCACACCTGTCCACCGGTATTGAGTAGTCTTTTCAGTTTCAGAGAAAGTGAAGACATTGGCTTCAGGGTATAACTAACAATCTGTTCTCAGTTGCTTTCAGTTTTAAACTCACATGCCCAGGAGCAAATGAGATCTAACTCATGGCTCTAATCTATGGAACTGTTAAGGCAGAGGGAGTCTGATTCACTTTATATCAAGGACATTGCTGAAACAATTCCAGCAATGTGTGGTTTGGGCCAGTTACTTCAACTCTTTGAGCCCTTCTCTAACTGTTTATGAGTGAAAATAAAGCCTTACTAATGCAGCTATTGTAAGGATTAAACAAATGTATATATGTACCAAGCTTATATATGGTAGGTACTACGTGGTCTCTACTTTTGCAACTCGAGGCTTCAAACCTTTTCTCTGACACTAGCAAAAAGACCTAACTAGCCCAATGTCTAAAAGGCCAAATTAAACCTAGTTCTTCAGCTTATGATGTAATTATTGTTGTTTTAATTGTAGTTTACAAAGAATTTTTCATGGACCTTCTCTTCCTTTAATGCTACCAATGGGCCTTATCAGTCATTTACATCATGATGTGAATGAGTTTGAGAAGCTTCCCCTAAGAGCAGTTTTTGTCCCAGATTCCTTGGGTCTGAGGCAAAAACCAGCTTCACAGACATGAAGAACTGGAGAGTCTTCTATATCCTGACACCTTTTTACGGCTCCCTTTTCTCCATGCATAGCTTTTTCCTAGAGAAAGCAAGGCAAAATGCACCTTTTCTAATAAAGCAGAGATAATTACTTTGGAAATCTTCGAGGAAAACCATGTAGATGGATGGGTTAAAAAATTATTGTATTTGTACAGAAACTTCCTGTTTACACATCCTTGTAAGCCTCCACAAAACTGAAGCTTATAATCACAATTATAGATTTCATCAGGGTTTGCTTTAGAAAATAAATATACAGTATAGATAGAAATCAAACCTTTCACGAAATGATTGGCTTTAACCAGAAGCTATAAAGTTTAATTTTTTTAACATACAATATTAAGATATTATTTCTTTAGTTCTCACTTTGAATACCAGGGGAAGACATACTACTAGTTGAATGAGTAGTGTTAAACAAAAAACCACAAGCCCAAAATAGCATCACTTGTGCTGAAAGCCCATGATACTAAAACTGGATTTAGTACCTGACCTAACTGCAGCTTCAACCTCTCCCCAAAACATAACCTTAAATCAACCAGTCTAGGATTTTCAGGCCAAACACCAGTAATCCGTCCCTTGAGCCCTCTCCATTACTGGCCCCTGCTCCCCATCAACAGAAAGAAGAGGCAATCTGCAAGGTAAAAAACCCTTCCTTTTCTTCTCCCCTCCCCCCAGAGAAAAGTATCCTAGCCCCCAAATAATCCTTTTTCTACAAAATCTTCCTAATAAGACTCCTAGTCTTCCTCTAAAGGAAGGTGACCTTGCCTGAAACAATCCACTTTTAACTTCTTAATTCCACCCTCTTTGTGGCTATAAAACCTTTCATTTTGTACGACTCCTCCGAGCGCCTTTCTGGTTGCTAAACAGGATGCTGCCCAACTGATGAACTGTTTAATAAAGCCAATTAGACCTTCACATTTACTTGTTTTTTTTTTTGTTGTTTGTTTTGTTGTTTTGTTTTTTAACAGAATTGTGAATGACTAAAAGCAATTTTCACTTACTCAACCCAGACAGGATGGTATTATAAAATTGGTTCTCATCAAGAAAGTAGATTTTAACTTTTTTGGTTGCAAAATGGATGTTTAGTTCACTTCCTTTCGTGTTTTCTGCAGAACACCCAAAGTTGTAACAATTTGCTCCACTTCTCTGGAACACAGGTTACTATGACAGTGCAAATCTTCACTTCTTTAAAATGACTTTTTCTCTTCTCTTTCTCCTTGATTCAAACTGCCCTCAGGCTCACTTGCTTCTTTTCTTTCCTTATCTTTCTGCATAAGGCACGACCACTCCCTTAATCATTAAGCCCTTAGGTCAGCATCGAATAGCCTTAGGACCACAGAAACAGAGTTTCAATCAAACTAAAGATAACATTTTGTAGCTCCACACCCATCAGGGCAGAATGACCCTACTGGCACCCCCTTGAAATCAGACAGAACTACAGCACGATTGACATCAGGACCTGATGCAATGATCAACCGCCTCCTACCCTAGCCCTGACCGATCAGTAGGGCCTGCAACCCCAACTCCCTTAGCTACCACGACTAATGAGTTTTTCCTACATCCACTAGAGACAATCAGGAAGCCAGGTCTTTGTGTCTCTGGGCTTGGCGCCATTTCCTTAAATAAACCTCTGCTTTCTTAGCTGCAAACCTCTATCCCTGTCTCTTTTGGCTTTGATGCATGCAGGCAAAAACGAACCCTTGGAGTTTGGTAACATTATTGTGGAGCTAAAGTCAGTTGGTGCTGACAACTATTCTCATCTTTGGGACCAAACCATCAACTTTCTGTCTCCCTGAGGGCTATTTTTCAGTAAGTAGTGATTGGAATTGAAAGAATCATAGGCTTTTATTGTTCCTTTTCCTTCGAACTCTCCCCTGCCTAAGTCATCTAGGTGAGGACAGCCAAGGAGAGCAAAAAATTGTCCATAATGCCTTGAAAATACT
>NW_011888866.1:6085441-6123100 GCF_000151845.1 Pteropus vampyrus
TTTTCTTCTCCCCTCCCCCCAGAGAAAAGTATCCTAGCCCCCAAATAATCCTTTTTCTACAAAATCTTCCTAATAAGACTCCTAGTCTTCCTCTAAAGGAAGGTGACCTTGCCTGAAACAATCCACTTTTAACTTCTTAATTCCACCCTCTTTGTGGCTATAAAACCTTTCATTTTGTACAACTCCTCCGAGCGCCTTTCTGGTTGCTAAACAGGATGCTGCCCAACTGATGAACTGTTTAATAAAGCCAATTAGACCTTCACATTTACTTGTTTTTTTTTTTGTTGTTTGTTTTGTTGTTTTGTTTTTTAACAGAATTGTGAATGACTAAAAGCAATTTTCACTTACTCAACCCAGACAGGATGGTATTATAAAATTGGTTCTCATCAAGAAAGTAGATTTTAACTTTTTTGGTTGCAAAATGGATGTTTAGTTCACTTCCTTTCGTGTTTTCTGCAGAACACCCAAAGTTGTAACAATTTGCTCCACTTCTCTGGAACACAGGTTACTATGACAGTGCAAATCTTCACTTCTTTAAAATGACTTTTTCTCTTCTCTTTCTCCTTGATTCAAACTGCCCTCAGGCTCACTTGCTTCTTTTCTTTCCTTATCTTTCTGCATAAGGCACGACCACTCCCTTAATCATTAAGCCCTTAGGTCAGCATCGAATAGCCTTAGGACCACAGAAACAGAGTTTCAATCAAACTAAAGATAACATTTTGTAGCTCCACACCCATCAGGGCAGAATGACCCTACTGGCACCCCCTTGAAATCAGACAGAACTACAGCACGATTGACATCAGGACCTGATGCAATGATCAACCGCCTCCTACCCTAGCCCTGACCGATCAGTAGGGCCTGCAACCCCAACTCCCTTAGCTACCACGACTAATGAGTTTTTCCTACATCCACTAGAGACAATCAGGAAGCCAGGTCTTTGTGTCTCTGGGCTTGGCGCCATTTCCTTAAATAAACCTCTGCTTTCTTAGCTGCAAACCTCTATCCCTGTCTCTTTTGGCTTTGATGCATGCAGGCAAAAACGAACCCTTGGAGTTTGGTAACATTATTGTGGAGCTAAAGTCAGTTGGTGCTGACAACTATTCTCATCTTTGGGACCAAACCATCAACTTTCTGTCTCCCTGAGGGCTATTTTTCAGTAAGTAGTGATTGGAATTGAAAGAATCATAGGCTTTTATTGTTCCTTTTCCTTCGAACTCTCCCCTGCCTAAGTCATCTAGGTGAGGACAGCCAAGGAGAGCAAAAAATTGTCCATAATGCCTTGAAAATACTCGAGTAAATGAGATTAAAAAAAAGGCTCTCAGAGACCAGAAAACTTAGGACTCTCATTTTCACTAGTTCAGTTTTTTGAGTTCATGTTCTTTCTCAATTTTTACTTATTCTCCTAAATTTTTATGTATTTACCCAAGCAAAGAACTTTTTTAAAGACTGAGGTATAACTGACAGAACATTATATTAGTTTCGGTGTATGACATAATTCAATATTTTTATATATTGTGAAATGACCCATCACTATACATAGATATAACTTTTTTCTTGTAATGAGAACTTTTAAGATTTACTTTCTTAGCAACTTTCATATATGTAACACCATATTATTATTAATTATAGTTGCCATGTTGTACGTTACCAAAGAACTTTTAATGTACAAAGTTTATGGACGATACTCTATAATCTTAAGAAAAATGAAATTATTTATACCTAGATTAGGAAATCCTTGAACATTTTTTTTTAAGCAAGTTAAAATCAACAGTTGCTATATATGAAAATAATATAAGATTTAATATTCTATTAACAAATGGTTTGGCTCCAGCTGAAAATTCAGGATCCAGAGAATGCAAGAATATACGACAGGACAGAAATCTAGAGCCCATGCCACTAAACTTTCCAGCCTTTTATTAATGGCTGTGTAAGTCTCTGGACAAAATCCTTGTGAGGTTCTAAGAATCAGTCTTTCCATTATATATAGAAGGTTATTGTAAATGCCTATTCAAAGATCTTTAGAGAATAGTTTGAATTAGAGGGCAAAAAAAATATACAAAGCCAAAACTGGATTACTGCACAATATAATATTTCTAGCTAGTGCAATGTTTAATTTATTAAAAGTCAAGTGATCTGTCAACACAGTCTTTGCCAAGCACTTGTAATAATGAGCTTTTTCTTACCATCCATATTTATTGACTGTCAATACTTATTGCAAGTGACTGAACCACCTCAATGTTTATATGAAACAAGCAGGTTATATATAAATTAATTTATCAATGAGAAAAATTTCTAATAGCTGACATTAATCGTAAAGCCATATTTACAGTCTGAGTAAATCTCTAAAATAAAGAAGGACCTTCGCTGCCCCTCTCCCACCCGCATCAACCCGTATGGATAAAAAAAATGAGTAAATGGAAACCTAATAGTGTGCCACTAAGTAGCCAAACAGCCTGGAAGTAATTTGCTGTTTCCTGGAAGACACGCATCTAATGATGAACTTAAAAATAAGAAACCAAAACAAAACTCTCCATCACCAGCTAGGTTGATAGGGAGGTGTTACTGGGTTGGAACTCAGAAAATCAGGAAACACTTACAATCATTATAAACGTGCCCAAGAACTCGGAGAGTGTTTCTTTAGCCAAGCTGCTCTTCAAAACCAGTCTCTGCTTGAGGCTTTTCTTTCGTCTCTTCTCAGGCTGCATTGTGCTGCTTCTCCAAGGACCACTCTTTCCACCAATACCCACTTCTTCTGATCCCTACTTCATTCACACATGAAAAAGGAAGTTTTGAGAACCGCTCAGATTCCAGATCTCCGATGAGGTTATCTGCCTCCAAAAACACTGTCCCAATTACAGCCTGTGACTTACTCCTCTTCTGATGAAATTGTCACTCCCTGCTCTAGCTACTTATTTGAATAAGTTAGAACCTGAAATCCCAAAATGACCCTTTTATCCTTTTTTGTACCTGATGGATTAATCATTACCTTTATTCTCAAGGCATTTTCTGTTTTTTTTTTTTTTTTCCCCTTCAAGAGATGAGAAAAGAGATGTTGTGCTGGTTGTGTTGCCAAACCACAGCGACGGGCTCCAGTCCAGAGATTTCTACGTTACACAATTGTAGGCTCCTGATTTTTTTTTCCTTCTATTCAAAAGTGGGTTGTTGGGGTGTAGTTTGGAATTATCAAATCAGATATGTATATGTATATATATACATACACACACACACACTCACACATCCAGTGTAAACATTCTTTTCTGAAGGAGATTTTCACGCAAATTGAAGAACATGAAAAAAATATAAATGTGTTTTTCTGCAGGATTAATGACTCGTTTTCTCTCGATATCATTTCGATGATTTAATGACACCTCCCTGAGAGTGGTAAGAACTGCTGCGTCCATTCTAGAGATGGAGAAGTAAACATACAGAGAGGCTATTGACAGTTTCACATTACAAGTCAGTAGGACAGGATGGGATCTCTTCCTCAATTACTGAAACTGAACTTTATCTACTGAGGATAGTTTGGGATCTAAGAATCAGAGAAATGAAGAAGGCAACCTGTTGAGTTTATTCTGAAGAAACATTCCAGTCTGAAAATCAAGTTACTCCCCTTCATTTACCATAAAATATTTAGGCCTAATACATGGGAAATAAACAATAGCAGTTTGAAAGTTTATATTGCTTGGAGATCACTGAGCCACAAAGAGATCAATCTGAGCATATACCACCTCAATTAAACAAGAAAGGGGGTAAATACACCAAAACAGCGCTCGTAGGTTTTCGATTTCATAAATTCACATCTTTTCAGGCAACAGTGTTTAGGACTAGCTTCTTGTCATGTCAAATATTCAAGCCTTGTTTTTCAAAACTAGTTTGTCGAAGAAATAGAATCCAGCAGTTGTTTCTGAATACAAAGGCAGTCTAATGGAATTAGCTCCCATGCTTCCTCCTAAACCTCCCACCGAGAAACTGGCTCTGTTTTAGGCCCTCCCCTGCCTTTGCAGGAGGCCAACAGTCATTTGCATCTGGGGAGGCAGGCATGAAGGAAAAGAAGAGAGAGGCTTGGAGAAACAGCTGTTGAGAATTCAAGGGCAGAAGGAGATGCTCAATCTGTAGGTAAAATATAGAATTTAGGCCTAAAAAATTATATCTTGCCTGAGGACACACCATTGCAGAGCTGGAACAAGAATAAAGCATTTTGGCTTTAACTGCTGTTTAATTTATCATGAGTATCATTGCCTAGAAGAGTTAATTATGGCCACACTATTCCCAAGTCCCAGTGGATGGACTAGAGAAACAAAACCTTATAGTTGTGACTACAGCTAACACAAGACAAGGGTGTTTTTTGGTCTCTTCACTCACTCATCTAACAAATATTTATGGAGTACTCATTATATGCCACGCCCTGCACTTAGCAAAAGCACACAGGGTTCTTACCCTCCATTGAGCTGAGTCCAGTGAGGGAGACAGACACAGCGAAATGATCACACACACATAGAAAATCACAACTGAGATGTATAGTATAAAGATAGGGGATATATTTCTATGAGTGACTATAACAGGGAAATTTCACCTTGTCAGAGAGATCTCTGATGGCGCCTCCAAAGAAATCACGTCTCAGCTGACATCAGAAGGAATTGCAGGGGTAAATGACAGAAAGTGGGGAAAGAAGAGCATGTAGAAAGCCTTGGGCGTTGGGTGCAAGAAAGATATAATGCCTATCTAAGAATGAAACAAACCCACGGCTGGCTGTCTTCCAGAGCCAGTGAAGGAGTGGTACAAAATGAGCCTGCAGCTGTGGGCAGGGCTCAGACCGTATCGAGCCTCATAAATCACATTTAGGGCTAAAATCAATAATAAGTCGGTGAGGTAGTTTAAGCAGGAACATGACACCAGCAGATTTGAGTTTTGAAAAGATCATTGTGTCTGTGAGGTAGAGAGAGGATTGGAGGGGGCCTTGAGTGGGCATAGGTAGACCCGTTGCGGGGTATTACAGAATTTTAGGACTAGCTGATGGCTTTAGCTATGGAGAGAAATAGTAAGGATTCAAGAGTCCTTTATATTTTAAAATAGGAAGGGCTTGGTAGACTGGATATGGAAGATGAGGAAAAGAGACTCATCAAGTCTATTGCCAGGTTTCTGCCTTGCTGGGAGAAGGAGGTGCTAAACTGGGAGCAAATCCCAAAAGCGGACCAGAACTGCAGTGGAACATCATGAATTCTGCTTGTGCAGGGTGAGCCTAAGAGTCTCTCTAGTGTTTCTGAGAGAAGATATCATGGACAAAAAAAGTAACTTCACAGGGTGATCTGATCATAAATTCCTAACTAGGAAGGTCCAGGTGGGTAGTCCCACCCCGGGCATATAACTTTGTAGTAAAAGGCTTGTCTTTCCCTTAAGCAAGCCCTGTTCATTGTTTCCCTGTATCCAGGTTAACCCACCTCTGAAATAAACTGTAACTACCCTCAAGAGAGCACTTGTTAACTATCCTTTAATCCAGTCCCCCACCCCCCACCTCTCTACTCCCCGCCCCCCACCGCCCCACTCTGGCTTTCTCCCACTTCTGTGTAATTTTCTTTACTTCCTCTTTAATTTCAAATGCATAAAAGAAGCTGTAAAATTGTTATTCTCTAGAGCATTTGAGATCTTGGTTCCCTGCATGTGATCGTCAATTTGGCTCAAAAAACTCATAAAAATTCTCTACAGGTTTTGATGTTTCTAACATGGACAATGTCAAGAAGGAAATGATATGGGTTTGGATTCACGGGGAAGGCCTGTGTGCTCATAGAGGTGGTAACTGAAGCCACGAATAAAGATAAGGTTACCTAGGAATGAGTTTGAAGAGAGCAGAGGCTGACCTTGCAGTACTGAATGTTTCATGCTCAGGTAGAGGAGAATGGAACCTTATTTTTTCTACCTTCAGACAACAGTCACACTTTTCACCTCTTATCACCAAGAACAACCCATCACCAAACATAACTCGCTCATACTCCCCAGAGAGTTACTAAATAAAATATTCAAGAGCATCCAGAGAAGATAAACAGTGAATAACATCTCTCCTCCACCTGGGAAGGGACCTCTGCAAAGCACTCTCATGCCAAAGTTCCTGTCACAAATATGGGACTGTTTAATTTCTTCCATTCCTTCGTCCAGCAGTGGGAATTCAAATATTAGAAAAAAAAAATCTCTACTGTTAAGGAATTATAATCTAAGTGACAATGATCTTCAAAGAAATACAGCATATAGTAAAATAGAAGTATATGCAAACTACTGAACCAAAATTCCAGTTATCACCACATGGACATCTAAGAGGTCACTGTCCATTGCCAAAATATTGATTTATCCTGCTATCAAAGGTTCTAAAATTGTGCTCTCCTAGGTGCAGTGCCATGCTGGCTCTCCAGGGCTAGCCTACCCAGCTCCTTTAGTTCCCACTGACTCTGTCCCTCCCTGATCCTAACATTCTCTTTTTCTCTATCTTGTTTTATCTTGAGTGCACCACCTTTGCCTTCAGTCATGGGACCTAACAAGCCTGGTGCTCTTAAGGGTAACAATCTCACACCCTGACCTCACTTCCTGGACTTCTACTTGAGCCAACTTTATCTCCACCCTTTGATGGCCACTGTTGGGACTGTGTCGCCATCTCCTCTTTCAAAATCTTTTACACCAAGATTCATCTCACTGACCAAAACTTCTAGCTATTACATTTCACTCACTCTCTGACTTTCACAATGCTGCTTTACATCCTCCTCATAAATCCCAGTCCAACTCCTCCCTCTCCACCCTGTTCTTACCTCGTGAGTACCCAGGTTAATGACGCACTTATCAGCACCTCCAGTTCCATTGACCCAGCGACTTAACTTCTACACCCACATTGCCAAAGCCCAACTCCAGGTATACCTAGCTGTATATTTTTCTCAAATACTCTTTTCCCAGGTTGTTAATAATGCTGGAGAAAATCATATAAATATATTGATGGACCCTATTTTAAATAGTTGTAATCTAGCATCATCAAGTGGCCCAATATCATTAGTCAACCTTTTATTTCAAAAGTTCAAAGGCTCCAGATTTTAGCGTGCACTAGGATCACCTATCTTCAGAGACTAAGATTTGGTAGATCTGGGATGGAGTCTAGGAATCTCACAGGCATAACTAATAATTCAAATACCATTCCCTATTTCATTCTGTGTAGCATCAATATACCTCTTCTACGCCCCTTCGGCTCCTAGTCCCAACCTTCCCACTCAGCTGATGATCTTTTCTCCCAATCCATTGGGAAAACAAATGGGTTCATTGGCTCTAATATCTTTTGTGTCCCTCCTCCTCAAAAAGATGCCCTAACTTCGTTTATGGTATCCTTTTGTACTTTCCTTTTTCCTACTAAAGCTAGCTCTGATATTGGCGTACTGCTCCAGCTCCTCTGAGACCTCGGCTGATTAACGTTCCCTCAACTTCCCAATCTCTTCCCACACTGCTTTCTTTCCCAGGGCCTAAAACAAGCTTGGGTCTTATCTCTTCTGGAAAACATTCCTTCCAAGTTACTTCACCTCAAATTTTATTGTCTTAGTCAGTTTAACCTACGAGACCCATAGACTGGGTGGCTTAAACAACAAACATTTTTTTTTCTTACAGTTCTGGAGGCTGGAAGTCTGAGCTTAGTGTGCCAGTGTGCCTGGGTTCGGGCGAGGGCCTTCTTCCTGGCTTGTAGACAGCCTCCTTCTCACTGTAACCTCACGTGGCTAGAGAGAGCCCTGGTTTCCTTATCTCCTTTTAAGGGCACCGATCCCAACCTGGGGACTCCACCCCCATAACTTCATTCAAAACCAATTTCCTTTCGAAGGTCCCACCTCCAAATAGGGCCTCAACATATGAATTTGGGGGAGACACAAAATTCAGTTCATAGTAACGATTTATCTGTCTCCTCCACTTGCTTTTTATTTCCACTTGGGGAAGAAATAACCACTTCCCCTTGTGCATAAACTAATATTAAATTGATAAAATCAAACTAATTCAGAAGTGTTTAAATTAAAAGAAAAAAAAATTCTCTTTATCCTAGCCCTCAGAGATAACCAGTTAACAGGTTGAAATACATCCCTCCAGAATTATTTTCAATAGGTCTTTTTTCCCCCTAAAAGTGGGATTATATTATATATACTAAAGTGTTTTTGTCCACTTAAAATATTCCATTTATCTTTGTACGCCAATGTATAACTCATGTTTTTAATGACTATATAATATTCCATTGTACAAATGTGCCATAATTTAAACAAGCTTCTATTGATAAGACGGTTGTTTCCAATTTTTCCCCATTAAATGAATATCCTTATGTGTATATTTGTTTTTCTATCTCTTAGCACAACCGTCTAAAAGTTGGATTATTGATCATAGAATATATGTATGTGTGTGTGTGTGTGTGTGTGTGTATGCATATATATATATATACACACACTTTTATATATTGGTTTTAAAGTACATATTTCTCCAATTCTTTTCAATATTGATTATTGTAAACCCTTTCATTCTTTTCCCAATCTAATGGTTAAAAAATAATATTGTTTTAGTATGCATTTCTTTGGTTAATTGTGAGGCTGAGCATCTTCTTTGTGTTAGTTGTTTTTCTGTCCTTTTATAATTTTTTTAATCTATGTCTTCTACCCATTTTGAATCTATAATGTCCAATTTTTTGGTTATCAAGTTTTTGTCATTCTTTCCAATATAAGGATGTGATTCCTTTATCTATTATATATAGCAAATAATTTTCCATTAATCATTTACCTTTCACTTATAATGATAGTGTTTGGCTGCCATATAAAAGTTTTAGAAAATTTATGTGCTTAAGTCCATAAATCTTTTCTGCATGATTTCCAACTTGGTATTTATGCTAAGAAAGACCTGCTGCCTCCCCCCAAATTACAAAACTATTAAACTTTGCCCTATATTTTATTCCATTATTTTCATGATTTTACTTTTTGCACTTAACGTTTTATATTTTCTAGAATATATTATGATGTATAGTGTAATGCGGAATTCTAATATTTTCCCAAATAGCTTGACAAGTTTTCCAACATTATTTGATTTGAAATTCTATCTCTCCTGCATAAAAATTTCCCAGAAGTAAAATCATGATTTTAATTACTTTAGTCTTGCTATACTTTTTTATGTCTTTCTGGTAGAGTAAATCATCCTTATTATTATTTTCAAATATTTATTAGCTAGATGAACTTTAGAATCATTTTTTAAGTTCATTCTCCTCTCAGTTATAATTAATGAAAAAGTATTAACTTTATAGATAATGTTATAATATTGAATTTTCCCATTCAGAGATATAATTCCCATCTCTCCATTTGTTCATCTTTTTTATGTTCTCAAGTAGTTACATTGTTTTTCCATTGGATCTTGAAAATTCTTAAGTTTATTTCTAGGTATTTTAAGTTATTTAAATATGACTTAAAAATAAATAAGTCATATTTATTTTTAGAGTTAGGATGAACTATACTTTTTAATTCTATTTTCTAACTGATCACAACAAGTAAAACTCTATTTCTGTGTGTATGTCTTTTATCTGCCTCTCCTTCTGTTCATTGGCTCACCCTGTATATCTGTGAGAGACAAATCTTTTTAAAACATCATTTAATTACAACATTCCCTTTCCTAAAACTCAGTGACTCCCCGTTCTCTAAAAGGTAAAGTCTAAAGTCCCTAAACTGATACTCAAGGTCTTCCACAAATCTGGCTCCTCCATACTTGCTCAAATCTGCAAGTCAATACTCCCAACAAGAAACACTCCATTTCTTCTGGAAGGGCCCATATAGGTCCCAGAAAGTGCCCTATTCATTTCTGCCTACAAATCCATTCTTGTGATATCTTTTCACCTAGAATGCCCTTCCTCTGCTCCTCTTCCCAGCTAAACCTCATCTTTTGAAGGCCAAGTCCACTTTCTAATGCATTGATGAATCCTTTCTTCACAATTCCATTAAACAGTAAAATCTACAATCAAATGCCTATACCACTCCTGACGTGAATTACTCACTTAGCTCTTAATCATATACAGTTTTTTATCTTTGCGTGTGTCAGTGTGTATGCACACATGTGTTTTTCTCCCCAAACAGAACTCTTCAAAAATAAGAACTATGTTTTATATTTCTTGGCATGGCCTAAAAGGTTTGGCACAGCAAACATCTGTCATACAAATAAATAAGCTTTCTCAAAATTTTCTTCACAGCATGGTATGCTTTGAAAATGCCTCAAACTAAAATAAAACTTGGAAAGTTTTCAAAATTAATTCTAATATTACTGTAATGGGGTGTGTCTAACTTGTAATATGTGGTATGACATTCAAATTTCCCTGTGGTCCTTCCTCTTCAGAAATCCCTTCAGTTAACATCACATTCTGATGTAGCCATTTTTACTCAGGTACAATGGTGCAGGGGAATTTTTACATGACTAAAGGAATAAACCTTTAAACATTCAGCTTAAACAAAATTTAGCAGTAATGTGCATAACAGACACTCTATTATATCATTCCCCTCCGTGTCCTGAGACTCACCCCATCTATAGCCTCATCTTGGTCAGGGGATTTCAGGAGTGAGGTAATGAATGGTTATGTCTTAGAGAATGAGAGAGGTGAGTAAGGATTTGGGAAATGGTAAAAGAGAAAGTGCAGAGCCCCATCAAGGTGGTCCTGTCAAATATTGTGCTTTAGAAATGTCATCTTATTTTAATATACAGTACTCCATTATCATGAATTAGGAAAACCTATCTGTCTTTACCAAACATACTAATCATTTCACAATAAAATTATCATCATAGAAGTACAATTTAATAAATATGTATGGACAATCAAGTATGGACAGGATGTTGGAACTTTTTAAATAGTTCTTCACAATTTATCAAACATAAATTACTTAATATTTATTTTCATAAATTATTTATTCTGTATCTCAAAATAATGGAGTAAAGTAAAAAGGATAAATTCAATTTCTTGTTACTTGCCTGTTTCTCACTGTAAATACCTAGAGGGTTAGGTATCTATTAATTGGCTGTTAGATATCTATTAATTGGTATGCCCGTGAAGCATGATCTTTGAATAAACTCATGTAGCATTAGGGGGTAAAAAGAACCCTCACTTTACGGTTGAGGAAACTAAAGTCCAAGAAAGAGCAGTGACCTGTTCAAAATCACGCAGTTAGTGGGAGAACGAGGATTCAAATTGGAACCTTTGGACTCTGGATCCACTGCACCTTCTACCATCGCTCAGACACAATGGAGAAATCTCATTTTGTCACAAACTGAAAGGAGATTTTGGCTTATGGATATATTTTATTTAACTTTTCCTAGGGTTTTTTTTTTTTTTTCTTTTTAAGAGTATACTATTTCACAGAATGAATACAGTATAACTGGAGGAAAGTTCCTTTGGTACAATTGCAGCTCTCCGTGAGAGTAAAGCAGAGGGCTCAGTTCTGCAAATGACACATGGCGTAGGTGGTCTCCACAGCCCCAGCCACGTGCATCTCCCAATCTTACACAGGCTGGGAGTGATCTAGTGTAAATTCATCTCCAGAACTGCAAAAAAAAAAAAAAAAAAAAAACCAAAAGCGTTTGCCCTGCTGATAGTGAATTGGTAACAGCTCTGCATAAGGCAGTTACTATTATATAACTGCAACTTAGTATTCCAGAAGACTAAATTATTCATCAGCTTGGGGATCAGAGTGAGGAGTCTTATGACTCACACATTAATAGTTGACTTAAAATTTAAGACATCTATTCCCTTTAAAGTCCATACTTCATCCCACTAGCAAGGTTTTTGGACATAATATCTTGAGAAAGGCACTGAAAAACCCTCAAATCTCTCAGCTACTGGGATAGGAGTCCATTGCTTGCTTTTTGGACTCTACCAGTGGAGAGTCCCAAATGCCTATTGGTTGTTGTATAGTAGCCCAATGTGCTCTCCATACAGTCCTGATAATCTGGGAAAGCCTTCTTGTTCTAACATTTAACTATCACTCTTACAGTTGCTTATATCGTCAGTCATGTCAATAAAAGTACTAAATCAGGAAGCATTTTTTTCAGTCTTTTGAGATCGTGCTTCCAGGCGTGTCCTCTGCTTGGATCAAATGAACTCTAATAAACTCTTATAAAAAAATTTTTTTAAAGTGCTAGATCAGAAGGCTTTCCTTCCAGAAGCTGCTCCATAAATTACAATTCTAATTGCTCTATTAAGCACAGAGGGCATAAGAGGTTTTTAGAGCTCTTTTTAAAGTAGCCCTCTTCTAACTTGGTTTTTGTTGTAGCACAATGGGGAGAGACAACAATGGTCACTAATTCATTTCCCAGTAAAGGACAAAATAAAAGGTTACCTTTACCTTATTCGTAGAGGAAATGCGGCATCCTAATCTAAAGAACTTCCAAGAGTCTATGTCCATAGACTTCCAGGAGACTCCCATGAGACACTGAAGCACACATGCAAGGTAAGTTTCCCTCATCTCTTGAATCCACCAAGGGTTTTATTATTAATACAATTAAATTTTTTAACTTATTCGCTGGTGAAAAATACATTATAATGACCCCTAGAAATTTAAAAATAAAATCATATAGTTTTAAATAGACCATTATCTAGGAACTCACTACAGAATAGGCCACTCACTGGCAGCAAAATCTTTATCCTTGGTAGTGAGTTAAAGGCATGTTTTGAAATGACATATTTATCAATGGAGTACACCCTCAAAACACCTCTAAACATCTTCTGGTTTAATATAAAGAATCTGGAGACTAAGATAGTGGCTACTCATATAGACCTTTTACAGATTAAGCTCTGAATAACAGCTTAAATTCTCACATAGCTGAGCTGCTTTAACAGTTGAATGGATCAAAATAACTAACCAATTAATGATCACATAAACTAGAGAAAAAATTTAAAATCAACTCCATTTTGACTGAACAATCTGAATTAAATATAGTCATAGCCAATGCGTACTCATTGAGGGGACTTCTCACTCTGTGACTTTCGTGTCCTCTATGATCTGAGTTCATTGATTCATTGACTTTCTGGGTACAAAGACGAAGATCATGTTTACTTAAACATTTGCTCAGAATGACTTTGTTTAAGGGAAAGTGTGTTGACTAAATGAAGCAAGGTCACTTTTGTTTTTGTTTGTTCCATGACATCAAAGGGTTTTTGACTATTGAAATTTGGTATGTTACTAAAGAACATGAAGGAAAATATTGAAACAAAATGACAGTCAATTACATTTAACAAATGAGCATTCAATCTATCATTTTAAAATAACTATGATATTTGATACATGGAGAGAGATAAAGTGATGTCTTAAAAGTGGTTTTAATCCACTCTCTGAAAACATATTGTGCATATTGCCTGTATCATCTACAGTATGATATATTGTTCTTATCCACACTGATTCAGTTTAGTTCAGCAAACATTTTTGGAGTATACAAGTGCTTACACTGTGATAGGTCTTGGGCACATGAAGATTAATGAAAAGCAGCGTAGGCCTTCAAAATGATCTCAGTCCTATTAAGAACTGGTAAATTTGGTAAATGTATGAATGATTGAGCTGAGTAAACTCTTAGTACATAGAATTCTTGGAACTTCTTGCCCCTAAAAAGATGTTAAAGGGGAAGGCTAACTCCCCTATGAAAGGAGATTGTCCTTTGAATGGAATCAGCTGAGACCCAGGATGTTGTCTTCAGCTTCACAGCTCTAAAACTTAATTTTATCATGTCACCCAAATTTGACTAGACTCTGGAGGACTAACTCAGTTACCATATTCACTAGGTGCTGACTAATAAATGAGATGTCCATTTATTAATTTATAATGTGAAAAACAATATTACTCCTCTTGGCTGATCAACACAAACCTCTTTCATAGTAAAGTCTTCATATATGCCAATTTACTCTTTCAAACTTGGAAAACATGGATTAGAATAGAGAAAACTGGTGCCTTGACAACTGCTCCTTCTGCCCAGGGGCTGGTTCACTTCAAGAAATGATATGCTTCACATTCCACACTCAAGGATTCTCTCCCCAGGCTCCAGATGCTCCTGAATCTGATGACTACATCTTCTCGGCTCTTTTCATGCTCCCTTTTATTCAAACTAGTTTCTCCTTTCGGTTCATCTGCTTTGGGACTGATGTGTCCTTAGATGGTCCCTGGTTCTCAACCTGATTTTCACCCCTAGCATCTGTCCTTCAGATAACTCTTGGCACTGATCCTGCTCTTTCCCACATCTATCCCAGTAACCAGAATCCTTCTCCAGTGAATAGTCTAGCACCCCGGCCCCATTACTTTGTCCTGGATGGGATTCAGAAAGTAACCTGATTGACATACCTATTTCTACTGTGGAGATCTATCCATGGAAGGAACCAGAAAATTGTGTCCATTGCTCATGACTCCATCAGCAGATCTGGAGACCATTCCTTCTTTTGAGAGGAAGTAGCGTATGGGGTTGAACTCGCAGACCTTGGAGTTAGAGAGCTTAGGTTTCCATTTCCTCTCCACTGCTTACGGTTGGTAATGAGTTAAAGGTATGTTTTGAAATGTGGAATCTTGGACAAGTTAGTCACTGCTTTGTACCTCAGAAACTAAAATGAGGTTCTTCCTTTGTAGAAAGGTATTTATAATAGTTCAGACCTCAGAGGATTATTCTAAGGAGTAAATGAATTCTTTCATATAACACAATCCATATGGCAAATAGTAAGTACACAAAATACTTACTATTTTCTAGATTTCAAGCAGCCCCTTTTCTTTATGATAGCTCAACGACCTCAGATGTTTCACCATACAATTGAGTGGGTTATAGTTTCAGAGTAACATCCTCTTGATTTGATTCAGGACTAGATTAAATTAGATAGCACATTCATAGTTGCATTACCATCTCCCAGGTATATAACTTAGCAGCTGCTTAATCACAGAGATAACAGCTACCACTGGTTGAACACGTTTTATGTATCAGGCACCACACAAATTGCTTCATGACGATTGCCACAGGTAACATTGGCAACATCCTTGTAAAGAAAAGTATTGTCTGGCAGTTCTAAAGATGACAAAATTGGGCTTCCTGGCATTAGGACATTTGCCTGGGATAGGCAGCAATTGGACGAGCCCTGATTTGAACTGAGATATTCGTAGTTCTAGAACCCACGCTCTTCTCCAGAATTTTCTATTGTCTCCCTCATAAAATTCAGAGTGACCGTTTCCTTAAGTTGTCTGCATGTTGTAAAGTCACCTTCTTACAGATTCCCAAAATAATGACATAGAAGTCATGGCTCATAATCAATTCAGGCCAGATGCCTGGAATTTCCTGGGATAGCCTTGGTTGTACCTTTTGGTACTAGGCTGTCTTGCATTTTGTTTGTTTTGTTTCTGTTGTTGTTATTTTGGCACCAATTCAGGATTCCTTATTCCTAACAACAACATCAACAACAATTAACGAACTTTTCTGTCCAAATAGCCCTCTGACTGAAAACCAACTTACTACTTACAACAACTTAGAGTTAATTCATTAACTTAGAGTTAATGAATTCTTGACCTAGAGTTCCTAAAATCCCCTCCCCCTAGGGATAAAATTGGTCCTGGGATAGACTCTCTGGTAAGAGTCAATTCATCATATTCATTAGAGGAATTTCTGCTACAGGTTGAAGACATCATCCTTACACCGCCTCTGTGGTTTCCATGGTGATCAAATTCCCATCCCTTCTCCAACTCCATCAATTCTTGGCTAGGGAAACAGTCCCCAAAGACTCTGTCCTTGCCCACTACCTGGAGCCTGAGTCTGACTTTGGGTTTTCTGCACACACAAGTGCTCCCCTTGGAGATCCTAAGTCCTGAAATGAACTAGGAACTTTGATTCTAGCTCCACATGGCAGGTTCTGTGTCACAGGATTTACCCCTTATCTTTTCCTGACAAGCTTTCTTGTCTTCTCACCCTCTCCATTTCTGGTTAGCACGTCTTTATTATCTTGGTCTCACAGGTTTACAATTTTGGAGTCACCTTTTATATATCTCTGCTCTTCTACTGCATATTTAGCCTTCTACCATAGTATCTCTCACATTTACGCTATCTTTTCCTACCTCACTGACACAGCTTTAAATTTTTTCATTATCTGTATGAAGTATTAAAAATAACCTGTAAACCCTGGAGTGTTTAACCTTAAAAAATAAAACAAAACACTCTCTTGAAGGTCCATAGAATTTTAACGGCTGTAAAACCCCTGAAATTAGTTTTAAAAAATACTGGTGTGGTGGTATGCATACATGCGGTTTTTCTATCAGTCTGTCAGAGGAAGTTGTATCAGGTTCCTATTATCACTGAAACAAATTATAAAAATTTTGTGGCCTAAATTTTTTCTCTTACAGTTCTGGAAGTCAGAAATCTGAAATAAAAGTGTTGGCAAGACTGCGTTCCTTCTGGAGGCTCCTATTTCCTTGCCTTTTTCAACTTCTAGAGGCTGCCTGTATTTTGTGGCTTGTGGTCTCTTCCTTGCATCACTCTGACCTCTGTTTCTGTTGTCATAGCTCTTACTACTCTGATCTGTCTCCCTCTCATAAGTACTCTTGTGATCCTACTGGGCCCACTCAGGATACTCTCTCCCTCTCAAGATCCTTAACTCAATCACATTTGCAAAGGCCCTTTTGCCATATAACGTAAAAGTCACAGGTTTCAGGGATTAGAATATGGACTTTGAGGGGCCATTGTTCAACCTACTGTAGGAATCAATACCCCAAATATGTTGTCTTAACTGACTTTTTCACAAACCAGACAATTATTTCTCTAACATCACTCTCATCTTGTCATCTCCTGTATAAATTTGCAATGACTTCCTCTTACCTATCAGATCAATGCATTCTCTGAGGCCAGCATTCGAGGCCATTAGCCAGGGGGTGCCAATTGATCTCTTCAATTTCACAATCAAAGTTCCTCAGCTGGGACACTAAATCATTCCCCTGAGACTGCGTTATCATTTGCAGCTCTACCCTTGTTCCCACTGTTAACTTGACAAAAATAAGATCCTGATTCACTCTCCACCACCACTGTAATTTCCTCCCGTTTTATCAAAGACCTTCCTTCGTGTCATTTATCATTGATAATGCTTTCCTTTATGAAGCCTTAGAGCCATTGCTGACCAGTACTATAATTATGCATTATTCTGACTCATCCTCTAGCTGAGGATGAGTAAATGTTCTAAGGAAAAAAGTTTCTTCTACATTCTTCAAAATGCCTAGAGGAGCTTATGAACGAATAGTTCCTTTTCTCCCTTCCATTTCTCCCCAGAAAACAATTCTATATTCCACAAATACACCCTGTCTTCCATTCTGGTCCTTTCTCTGCTACCCAACAATAGCTATTCTGAAACGTGATCTATCATGTGACTTACACAAAGAAAAAAATTTTGACAAAAAATTTTAAAAGTATTCAACTGAAAAAAATTCTTTATTTCAACCTGTGATATTTAAAAGTTAGGCTTTTAAAGATATTTAAAAGTATTTTGCAGGATTGCTCCACACTGCCACCCTTCCCTCCCCATACATGATGGAGAAAGGGTACAATTTAGAAAAGTTTAAATTTGTATCTGCAGAACAAATGGAATATGTTGTTTAGTTATAGTGAGTTGAGAATACATTTAGTCTATCTTTTCCTCTTTCCATCAATTGGAGATGGCCTTGTCCAAAGTGCCTGATCAACTTCTTATAAAATTCTCTTTAGAACTCTGGGCAAAGCCCTTTACTGGTAATAGGACCTTTCCATACCCACCTTCTCCATTTGCTTCTCCTTTTGTCTCTAACTAAATTGTTTTTCCTCTAAGAACCCAGTTTTCTTTGTGACGCTTTTCCAGTGGCTCATTCTGCTACGTCCCCATTTCTGCCTGCATCTCTGAGACAAAGGAAAGAGATCGTCCTCACTATTTCTATTACCATCATTCTTTTCAGTTCCAAATTCTTTGGCCACACCACCCTTCATTCCCCGGCCCTCCCCACCCCCACTTTTTTCTGTCATCCTTTGGTCACATTTTTTACTTGCTTGCCCCAAGGGCATCTGAAACTCTTCGTCCTTACCTCCATGAATGATATCCCCACCTACCGAGTCACTTCATCCAGAAACATACTTAACCTCTTCTCTCTCCTGCAAACTCTTTTGGCAATCCATCACCATGTTCTTTCAATCTTGCTCTTTTATTCTTCTAAAATTTGTCCTCATCTCTTCAGCCCCACTGCCAGAAAAATAATCCAGGCTATCATATTTTCTTGCCTGGATTTCTACTAGAGTTTCCTAATGGCTGTTTTTCTCTGGTCTTATTCCACTCCAGCCCATCCTCTGCACTGCTGTAAGAGTGATTCTCCAAAATACAGATCGCATCATATAATTCTCCTATAGTCCATTCTCCACTGGTTGATTCAGGCTGTGTCTCTGTTGGGGGATCAGGCCCAGTGAGATGAGGTGGAGTCTATGGGTGACTTTTCTAGGAAACATTTCCCTGCCCTTTCCAAGTGGGATGCACCAGTTTGTCCATTCTATCTTCTCTCACACATATCCTGCATATTTTTCTACCATTGCACCCATAACACTACAGCACACAGTTCGTTCACATGCCTATCTTCCTATGTGAAGAAACCCTCTTGAAAGCAAGGACTATGCAGCAGATGATGGGGACGTCTTGCCCTAGGTCTCCTTTGCTGACTCTGAGCTCTCCTGAGGCTGTAGCTGACAGCTATTGTGCACACTGACACTCTTCCGGCTCAAGTGTTATGTCAATCACCTTTGCTAACCAAAGGCTTTCTCCTACGCCATGAAAATTTATTCTGCATGGCTGCAGAGCAGCTCAGAAGTGCAAAGGATGTAATGCTTTCAGGGGCAAACTTCAACCCTGAAAGGAAATCTGTAGATAAATAACTCAGCTTCCTGACCTTTGATAGGATGATTCTGAGGCATGTTTTACATGGTTACAAAGAGGATTCCCCAGAGAGATTGCACCCCGGTTGTCCACAGTGATGACCCACTCATTAATGCACCCTTTATTGGCTATTATCCCTTCCCTGTCATGCTTTCCCCATTTCTCCCCTTAAACTTCCTGGGATCACCTCCCAAGTAAACCAACTGCACCTTCATCCTTGTCTCAGTGTCTATATTAGGAGGATATTTCAAACGAAGACAGAATTTCTTATTCAACTTTTTGGCACATTTTACATGCTTAGTAAGTTTAACATATGAACAAAGGAATAAATTAATGAAGGTCGTAATGACAATAGCAGCCAGGTGGGATATTGTTTTAGAGTCAGGACTTCTGAGCAGGGATGGGACAGTGGGAAGGGAACAGTGTTGTCCTAGATGGAACCAGCAATCATCTAGGAGGAGGAGTACTATTCCAACTAAGGTCTTAAAGCCCCTGAAGGTAGAGAATCAACCTCCAAAGAGTTTATTAGGGTCCCACCCTTTCCAACTTTGGATGGGTAGACAACAATTGGATTAGTTAAACTTCCCGCATACTCCCTTGTCTTCTGCTAGCAAGTATAATACAGTGGGGTGGCCATTCATCCTCTCCCCATATTTGTTGTCCCCCTAATTCAAGTGATCTCTTAGTCCTGGCTTTTCAGTCTTGATATAAGGGAACAAAACAACCAATGAAATGTACTAAAAGGGGGGCTTAGCCTGAACACGTGAGAATTGAGAGGATTCCGACTTAGGCTAAATAGGTTAGGGTGAAAGTGATTCTTTGACTCAGAGTCCGATTGGAGGGCGCTACCAAGGCCAAACCTAAAGCAAGCAGAAGGACAAGTCTACTAAAGAGGGTCGGGGCTATCTCAGGTGGATTTCTGCTGCCTCCGGAATGTAACTCGGAGAGGCTGATCGGGAAGAGGCTCTGCAGTCCAGGTCTCCTGGTTTTCCGGGGATGTCGCTCTCTTTACCCGAGTGTGGTGGATCCAACACAGGTGATACCTACAACCTTAACAGCAGTGGGAGTTGCTAATATAACATTGTGAAGGCCAGTCCAACTCGGCTGGAGTGGCTCCTTCTTCCAATCTTTTACCTATACTTCATCTCCTGGCTAGTAGGGGTGGGCCCAATTCCCTAAGGGGATAGGAGCTCTTCCTAAAGTTTCCTGAGCGATACGGTGGAGAATCCTCCCTAAGGCCTGAAGGTGTTGGGACATTTCTAGGTCAGTCATTAATTGAGGGTCTTTTTTTAACTTCCCTATCACTGGAGGAGGTCTCCCGTAAAGGATTTCAAAAGGGGAGTAGCCTGAAGGCCTTGGGGTGCATTGTGTGCAGAGTAGAGCCAAAGGCAGCCAAGTCAATCCAAAGTAACTGGGTTTCCTGACAAAGCTTAGCTAGAGTAGTTTTGAGGGTCTGGTTCATGCGTTCAACTTTCCCTGAACTTTGTGGCCTGTAGGCCGTGTGGAGCTTCCATTTGATTCCCAGAGCTTTGAACAGAGTCTGGACTATCTCAGACACAAAGGCAGGTCCATCGTCTTGTTTTATAGAAAGGAGTAGCCCGTATCTTGGAACAATTCCCCTCAATAAGGCCCTAGCTACTTCTCATGCCCATTCACCATTCGGTGCAAACTAACACAAGCAAGTATCGGTGGCCTCGGCCCGAGGGCTTGACCTCAGTAAAGTCCACTTCTAGGTCTTTGAATGGCATTGTTCCAGTTGTTTGCACCCCTGAATTAGACCTTGGCTTTTGGCCAGCGTTGTTTTGTGCACAAGTCACACACCTAGCACTGATCTGGGTGCACAGGGTTGGGAGCTTGGGTATGAAATAACAGCCTAACAGGCTTTCTAACTTTGTCTTCCCTAGGTGAGTCAATTCATGGTGTTGTTTTACTAGCTGAGCTGCTGGCATAGGGAGAATAAAGAGTCTTTGATCTGGAAGCTCCCACCAGCCTCCATCGTCTTAGTTCTCCCTTCACTTAAGGCCCATTGTTCTTCTTCCTTAGTGTATTTTGGGGATAGAGGCAATTCTGGTGCCAAGAGAACCTTGGAGATTGGCTCAGAGCCCATTGTGACATTCAACTGGTTGGCGGCCTCCTTAGCTGCTTGGTCTGCTAGTCGGTTTCCCCTACTAACAGAGTCGGTTCTTCTCTGGTGCACCCTGCAATGACTGCCACTGTAGAAGGCTTCCAGACTGCCTTTAACAGTTGGAGGATTTCTTCTTTGTTTTTGATTTCCTTTCCTCCTGCCATCAGTAATCCCCTCTCTTTATAAATGGCCCCATATATGTGCAAGGTAGCAAAGGCATACCTTGAATCGGTGTAGATTTTGGCCCGTTTCCCTTCAGCCTGTCGCAGTGCCTGGATGAGTGCCAATAGTTCGGCCCGCTGTGATGACCAGCAGCCCTTTGGCAGAGCCTCGGCTCTCATTACCTCATCGGTAGTTGTTATTGCATAGCTGGCTTTGCGCTGTCCTTCATGGATGAAGCTGCTCCCATCTATGAACAATACCAGTTCTGGGTCCTGAAGAGGAACATCTGTTAGATCTGGCCTGCTTGAACAGACTTCATTCGTGACCTCCTCATGATTATGGTTGGGAGACCCCTCCTCAGTGGGCAGAAACATAGCGGGGTTCAATGTTCGCACAGTTTCAAGGTGGACTCCTGGATTTTCACAAAGCAGTCTCTGATGAGTTATTCTGGCATTGTTCAGCCACTTATGTCCTTGATTATTCATTACCTTGGAGCCATTCCCGCGCTTCTGACAGAATCCACCGTCATTCTTCAGTGTCGAAGAAAGTTAGGAGGAGTTGATGGCAGTCATCCCAGGTATGCTGATGAGTTTGGAACATGGACTCGAGCAAGTCAATCATTGCCTGGGGTTTCTCCGAATAGGGTGGGGTGTGCTGCTTCTAGTTGAAGAGGTTGGTTGTGCTGAATGGCTGATAGTAGAGGACGAGGCGGCCCGGCTGTATAGTGTGCGATCTTCTCCCATCTCAAAAGGAGCTCGCACTTCTCAAAGGGGCATCTGAAGGGCCGCAGACTGCTGGACTGGTTGCATGACCGAGCGAAGACACCGTGGACTTGGACTTGGCCGCCTCTCAGGCTGTTAGGGTGGCAAAGGCACCGATGGTGGAGGGCTGTCCAGCAACTGGGGGTAGAATGACTGTGCAGGCACTGGCGGAGCTGTTGGGATGTATGGCGGTGGGAAGAAAGGTTCTTCTTCAGGGTCCCCTTGGTGGATGATTTTTCCTGGCTCTTCCACAATTACCTTACTCTGTCCCTGACTATTTGTGTAGAACCGGGCCCTAGGGGGCACTACAGTAGTGATTTGCAGCCATGAGTCTATGTATGGAAACTGGTCTGGATGTCCAGAGGTCCCTGTCACTACCTGGTACACAGCTCTAGCAGTAGGGAGGTCTAGGGTCCCTTCTGAAGGCCATCCTACCCCAAAGGCGGGCCATTAAGCTCACAAAGAGTGCAAAGTTTTCCCAGAGTCAGTTTGACCCCGTAATCCTCTGAAAAGCCTTTCTTAAAAATTTTCAACACACAATTTAAGACAGTTGACTTAGAGGAACCTCCTCCCATATTTGCCTTAGGGAGCTTACTAAGGGGGGAAAATAGACCTTAAAATTTCTAGAAAAGAACTCGACAGAGAGCCCCTATGTCAAAAGGGCCATTTGGAGATAGACAATTCTTAAGCCGAATCAGTGGTTAATTGCACCCCCCCTACCCCTCATGTATCCCACTCTGCAACGGTGACACAAAGACAAACAAAGGGTGGGTGCCTCCTCCACAGAAGAGACTATTCAGTTGCTTATCTGGCCATGTCCTGAAGGAGCTTAGGTGACGCTTGACAATAGCGGACTCAGCTTTGTGACTTACACTACTAGTCTAATGCAGCCCTGGACCGTATGCCGTACACCACGGAACCGCAGAATGAGCCCACTTGGACTCTGTAGCCTTTAGGGGACCTTAGGGGTGCCCAGCAGTGGAGCCACAAACTCGTACCTGACTGATCAAGTCGGTCAGGCCGCTCATTCATTCACTCATTCACACACCAGGTGAAAACATTGCCTCCCCACTTTTGGAAGGCCCTGAGCTATGTCTTTTTCCGCTTTGGAAGACCTGGATGTCTTCCCCCACCTGTGTCTTCTAACTGAAGACTAGGAGGTGATCAAGCTCTTCTGTACGGAGATGGGACCTGACTAGGGGGCTGTGCCTGGAGCCTTACTTTATCCTGTGGCCATTCCTGGTGAGTTGGTCCGTCCCTCCTATGAGTCCAGTTGGGGGCTCGGCCATCCTGGGTGTCGGAGAGCTGGTCTGAAAGAGAACCCAGAATACTCTCAGGTGGCCTGCCTCCTCATTCGTCTCAGAGCCTCTCCACCCCGACCCGGCCGAGCCACCGGTCTAGCAGTTCAAAGGGCCAGCATAGTTGGAATCTTGCTGGGGCATCCAGAAATGTTGCAGAAACAAGACTTGCTTAACTTTGTGGAACAGGGGAATAGTGAGAAGGAGATTAGGGACAGTCTCTTTAAGAGGTAACATTAGAGCTGAGCTTCAAATGACAATTTGAAGTTAACTAAGATGATGGAGTCAGAGAAGCTGTTCTACACCGAGTAAATCACCCTCCCTTGCCTGAAGCCTCTTGTTGTCTAACCTCCCTCACAGAGGCTATTGTAGAGAGGAAAACTGCAGCAAAGATCCTTATGCTGTGGAAGTACCAGCCCCCAGCTCAGAAAAATCAAGAGGTTGATGCCCTATAAGAATTTAAAGGGTATCAAAAGAGGGGAATGAAGAGGAATTTTCAAATGGCTAACATTGTAATGTGTAGACATGCTCGCCACATAGGGTGAAGGGACAGGTGACCTCGAGATCAACTGAAGACTAACCCTCCCCTTTGCTTATTCTGTCTAGATAACAAATGTATTGCCTTTGCTTGTTAAGCCCTATAAAAGCAAGGATACCTCCGAGCTCAGGGCCCAGATCTTCAGACCTCTAGCTCTTCTGGGACTGCCGGTGTAATAAACCTGAGTTCTCCAACTCTCTGAGTGCTGTTTGGTTTCTCGCTGGTCTTGTTTCTGCAACACCAGAAGAAAGTGCTGGGAGTGAAATCAAAATGGAGATGAAGGAAAGAGAAGATCCAGGTAAAAGTGGGGGAGGGGAACAGAGTTGGTATCTCAAAAGGCAAACCTCCCTATCTTTTAACACAGTGAAAACAATGAAGGAGGAAACTCTGTGGAGTTTAAAGAAGTATCCGAATATCTGAACCAAGTTTCCTTCTAGAAATCGAGGAAAACAAAATTTTAAAACTGAACTTATATAAAACTTAGTAACACAACACTATCGAGGTCAGATCCCACAAAAAATTACTATAAGAAAAAGATATACCCATTTATTATGAAGGGAAGGATAGTCGCTCTACAATGGAAAATCTGATTAACCACCTGAATCAAGTGATCGAAGGTAGCATTACCAGTAATAAAACATATCAACAGCACATATTCTCTCATGTGATGCACTGAGAGGAACACAACATCACTTCTCTGGTACTCTTACCAAAAATACATAATCTCAGTTTAAGTTGAGAAAACATTAGGCAAATCTAAACTGAGGAACACTCTACAAAATAACTAACCATTTCTCTTCAGAAGTGTCAAGGTCATAAAAAATAAAGAAAGAGTGATGGATAATCCTCTAATAGAGGACAAAAGGAGATAAGACAATTACATGCAATGTGAGATCCTTAATTGGATCCTGGACCAGAGGCAAAGCAACATAATTCACATTAGTTAGCAGTATTATAATAGTATCAATTTCCTGGTTTCTATAATTATACTATGGTATATAAGATGTAAACATCAGAAAGCTAAGTAAAAAATACATGGGAAATCTTTTTACTACTGTAACTTTTTTGTAAATCTAAAATTATTTCCCTCCAAAAATTTTTTTTTTTTACTTGCATGTTACTTAAAAGGGAAATAAAATGAAAATTAGACTTTTTCAACAGCAATGCTTTGTTAATATAAGAAACATCCAAACCTGTAGAGAATTTTCGTATGAGTTTATTTGGCCAAATTGACAATGTATGCTAGGAAGCATGATCTCAAATGCTCTGAGAATAACAGTATTGCAGCTTCTTTTATGCATTTGAAATTAAGGATGGAACATAAGAAAGATTATATGGAGGTGGGAGAGAGCTAGTAGGGGACTGGATTAAAGGGTAGTTAACAAAATTATGTGCTCTCTTGAGGATGGTTACTGTTTATTTCAGAGGTGTGTTAACCTGGATGCAGGGAAACAATGGACAAGGCTTACTTAAAGGAAAGGCAAACCTTTTACTACAAAGTTATACGCCTGGGATGTGACTACCCACCTGGACCTTCCCAGTTAGGAATTTATGATCAGATCATCCTATGAGGTTACTTTCCATAGAACTTCTTTTTTTCATCCACAGTTTAATTGTAAGAAGAAATGGAATAACATTTAAGATACTGAAGGAAAGAAAATATGAACTGAGGATTTTATATCTGTAGTAAAACTGACCTTAAAGTATAATAAGCACAGTATAATATGCAAGAACTCAGGAAATATTGTTCCCTTTGAGCCTTTCCGAAGGAATGTTCTCAAGAACAAGCATCGGATAACCAAAGTAATTATGGAGACATCAGCATGAGGACTGGTGGAAAGCATTAGGTATACAGTTCTTATAGAACTAAGATTAACAAAGATTAAAAGAGATTATAGTATGATGCTGACCTAAGGGCTTAATGATTAAGGGAGTGGTCGTGCCTTATGCAGAAAGATAAGGAAAGAAAAGAAGCAAGTGAGCCCGAGGGCAGTTTGAATCAAGGAGAAAGAGAAGAGAAAAAGTCATTTTAAAGAAGTGAAGATTTGCATGGTTACAGTGATAGTATTAGACTATAGTATTGTAAGATGGATAAAGCAAATAAGTGGTTATGGGATATTGTAATTCTATCATGCCCTGTATACTTGAAAACCAAGATTCTTAGTGTGGAAGAAAGAGGCTACAAAGTCAATATAAAAAAATTAAGTAATTTACATTCTCACCAGCAGTGTATTGAATCCTATATAATTTCTTTAACCAATGTCACTCCAATAATTAAAAAAAAATAAAAATAAAATTAAAAATAAAATTAACATCTTGAAAAAAAAAAGAATTAATTAAAAATTCTGTAGTCCTGAATCTGATTTGGAACCATCAGCATGTATGTGTGTGTGTATGTATGTACATATATGTATATATGTTTATCTCTACTTACTGAAAAGACCTTGAAATAATGGCCTACTTATTAGTGATGAGGTTTTTAAAAACTATTATCCATTAAAAGAAAGAAATGCTTCTTAGAGAAGTGGCTGATTCCAGATCTGGGACAGGAGATGTACCAGAGAAGCATACACCAATTTGATACACTAGATAGCAAGGATGCTATCAAAGAGTATTGGAATTTGTCAGAAGGACTTAGGAGAAATTTGAAGGGTTTCTCTCTGGCAATGACTGAACAATTTGAATCTCAGTAAAGACAAGAATTGGAATGGATTAAACTCCATCAAATGTGTTTAAATCCATAAGCTCAAAATTATTTTTTTTAAAACAAGATTTATCACTTTCTGAATTAATTCATTACCTTTAAACCTGGGTAAATAAAAAAGAAAAATTCCGAGCATTTATCCTCTACACCTATATAAACTATACCACTAGGTAAATAATAAATGAGGCCAAATGTCTTCCTATAAAATTTATTGCAGTTAATACATGAAAACAGAATTATAGAATTAGAATATCACTACTCCGCAACCCTCAAAGAATTAAAGGATCCAGGCACTGAAGAACAATGATTGCTAACGCACACACACAAGAAGAAGAAGAAGGAGGAGGAGGAAGAGGAGGAAGAGGAGGAAGAGGAGGAGGAGGAAGAGGAGGAGAAGGAAGAGGAGGAGGAGGACAACGACGACGATGATGACAACGATGACGACGACGAAGAAGAAGAAGAAAAATTAAACATTACATGTTTCCTGTGGAAAGAACACAATGTCATTATATAGGTTTGTCAAAGAGGTTGAACTTGAGTCTGGTCCAGTCTCTGTATGTAGCTGCCAATTTGCAGAAAACACAGAAGACAGAGAAACAAGCTGAATAGCATTGTGAGGATGTGATAAGTGAAATCCAGATTTGGAAAACTGTATAGGTTGAATGACCAGTTTATTTAGCAGATAAATTATAAGGAAAAAAAAGAATCGATGGGAATCTGTAGATTAAAAGAGACATCAAATTTAAAAGAAAAAGCAAGATTAAACAGTATGTTCCAAGAATGTACACTTGGGTCACAAAATCAAAAGCGAAAACAAGGAAGGGATTACTTATGAAAGTCAGGAGAGAGGCAGGGTGTCAACAGGATGAAGCACCTGGAGGGGGGCTTCTGAGGGGGCTGCAAAGGTTCTATTTCTTGATCTGAATAAGTATTGGGGAAAAAAGTATTTCTCACTTTGTGTGGTTTTCTGAACCTGTGATTTTATTTCTTTAAGTTAAGAAAAAATATTTAGCTTGTGTTCATTCAATGAGCGACTATAAGAATGCCTGCATGAATGAACAAATGAGAAACCTAACAAACTATGAGTACTTATGAATGACTTTCACCTCTTTGAGCTTCACTTCCCACATTTGTGAAATGAAGTGCTTAGATCAAAAACTTGAGGCCCTTCGAGTTCTGTCACTCTAACAGCTGATACTTCTAATAAACATTCACTGATTACTTATCACGAGTCAAGTGCTTTGTAATATGCTGTCATGGATCTTCACAAGAGCCAAGATTTAGAGGGTTTTTGTAATTTGCCCAAAGACACTGAGCTAATAAGTAGCTTGAGTTCAAGACCAGCAGATCCCCAAACCTGCCTCACTGTGCTGATGGTAGTGTCTGTTTTTATAATAGGATCATTCTTCCTGGATAGCAAAAGAAAAGTGAAATGGTTAAGTGATAACTTAGATTCTAGAGATTGACCTTGTGAGTTCAAATTCCATCTCCACCACTTAGCAATTGTGCCACTTTGGGTAAGTATTTAATACTTGCTGTGCCTCAGTTTTCTTGTCTGTGAAATGGAGATAATGACGGTATCTACCTCAGAGGGATTTTGTGATGATTATATAATATAAAATGCCTAGCATAATGCCTGGCACATAGTAAGCATTAACTATTTACTTTTATCAAATAATTCATTGCTATTAATTGGACTCATAGATAATTGCTCTTAAGTATGTCAAATTAGCCTAGGGCTAAACTTTTAACTTTTAAAAATATAAAAGAATAATTTTTATTCTTTATCCAGATTCAACAATGTTCACAAATTTTTGAAGTGCTGAGTTTTGTACTAGACAGAGTGACTTTAACAGCAACAAGATATTACTTTTGGTTCCATTAGCTGTTTTTTTATGGAAAAAAAATTCAACTGGGCACCTAATTGCATAATTGCCCTTTTGCCCTTGTATTTAATTTTGAAACTTGTGTTTCCGATAATGCTACTTTGATGGTAAGGATTGGCGTAATTTACTTAGGCTCTGATCCATTTTGCCTGGCACCTAGATAAGACTTCTGATTGTCTTAGAAACTTTTCAAAATTCCCAAATTACCTATTCCATTGAGGTTCACATTTGTTCTACTTCTATTTTTTTTCATTCCTCCTTTTACTTACATGAACATACTAAGCTCTTTTCAGCCATAGGGCATTCACACGTGCTATTCCTCTTCCTGAAACACTGGTAGCCTGTTTTCTTCTCACTTTTTAGCTCTCAATTCAAGAGAGCCCTATCTAAGTGGGTTATCCAATTCATCTCTATTACTCTGTACCATATTATAGTTATATTTCTTTATGGCATGTAATCATAACATATAATACATATAAAAAATAATATTTATGTATAAAATTATAGATAACATATTTACATGCATCAATTCATACATCTCTGTGTATTTGTACGTAAATCTATTTATATATTTTAAAATATTTAAATATAAAATATTTTTTAAAAATATAAAAGCCCTGCTTTTAGGGCTTTTGCTTAGCTTTTACCGAGGCTACTACTTTGTTGCTACAGTATACTTCTGAAAAATCGAAGAATATTCATAAGAATCCTCAGGATTGGGTTCTCTCCCCTTCTCCCTTCAGTAGGCCTTTGGATGGTAAAGGCTGGATTAGGGACCATTCTGGATTGCCCCAGACTCAAATTTTCTCCATGTTTTCTTCAGTACCAATTGTTGAAGTTGTGCTCTCTTCCTCGATTGGTTACTCTTAATGAATCCCTTCCCCCTCTATTTTTAGTTAAATTACTAAGAAACAAAAATCAAGTTAGGGTCAGATTTGTCCCCTGCAATTCTAAACACAAGTATATGGAGTAATATATGCATTGTTTGAGGAGAAAAGATGATTTCTGAAGAGTTTTATATCCAACCAGATACTGGGTGGGGAGAATCAACCACTTCCTTCCTCCCATGTTGCCACAGAGTGTTTGCTCAAGGACCATCCCTGGCATCTCTCCATTTCCTCACTCAGAGAATAGACATCTTACTAATGAGTCTGGGAGAAAGAGTTGAGCCTGTATGGTAAATCCCCTTCTAGAGTCTCTTTCAGATCTGAAATGCAGAGTGTGGCCTGTTGGTCGGCTTTCTTGTGAGCTCACGGGGATGGACTCTGCTCCAGCAAGGGAGGCGGAGGGGGCTAGAGTTTGGAAGCATTCAATTCAGAGGAGACATATTAATTCACTGTTGTGGCTGAAAATTTAGAACACATACCTCAGTTTATCATAAAGCTAAATTCAAAAAAATCTCTTTCTAAAAAACTCCCGTATTATTTCTCAATTGTTTCTGAACTTGGCCTCCTAAAATCCCTGGTTTCCAGCTTAGCTGGAAATCTTAAATAAACGGACAAGAACTGACAGACACTATGGAGTCTAAAATATCATGTAGTGGTTGAGGCTTAGAGGCCCCCACATGAGGCACTGTGTGTCGGAAACCAGCCGACCAAGTCAAACCAGGTACCTGAATGGGGGAGCGGGGACTGAGAAAAAAGAGAAGACAGACAGGGTGCAAGAGGGAGAACAGATCTCACAACTGTCTCTCCGAGTTTATTTCTTATGCTCCTTTTTATACATAATCTGTTCCTTCGTGTATCCCAAGATAACATAATTAAAGTAACATCCTGAAGATCGAGGTACAATCGACACTTCCTTTGACACTCCCTTTGACACTCCCTTTGACACTCCCTTTGACACTCCCTTTTTCTATACTTAATCTTCTTCCTGGAATTCCACAGAACCAGCCTTTTCCCTTTTTTATGCAAGCAGGCCTCCCAAAATAATCCATGCACTCTTTTGAATTTTGGGAGCTTTAGCTCCCTACAACTTTGGGACTCTAGTGTTTGAAGTCACATGGTTTTTACCTGTGACAGTTTGAGGAAATTCATAGGTTGGCAAGTGTTTCTAGCTGTGTGGCTATTTATATCTGGAGAAGGCCAGCACAGTCTCAGTAAGTTTATAGAGTATGTGGTCCTTTGTGGTAGACCTTGATATGACTTGGGTATATAACTTTGGCCTAACCAAATTCAGTTTAGTTTCAGCCTTGTTGAAGCAGGGATTAAATTATTGGGAAATACATCATAACCCTAAGAAAATTCACCTCGAAATAGGCAGAGCTTCAAAATACAGATGTTATAGGCTTTGGTTTATGGAATAATGTTAATTGCTTTTACTTGGTTTATCAGTGAGGTTAGCAACCATGACTTTGTCCTGTAAAGATAGCTAGATCAGTTCTACTTGGGCTGCAAAGCATTGATATGTGAGTTTCTTGCCAGGCCTGGTTAGAAGAGCCAGATAAGCCTCTTTGTGTTTGAGGTGTTACCAGGCCAAGATAAGCAGTCTTATTTATCAATCTTTACTTTATGGTTAAATGATTTTTGCCTATGTTTAAATAATCTTTCACAACCCTAAAGTCATGAAGATATGAAGATATTCTTCTATATTATCTTCTGAAAGCTTTATTGGTTTATTTTACATGTTTAATCTGCAAACCACTTGGAATTGATTTTACGTGCAGTGTGAGAAACTTTTTGACCCATAGGGATATCCATTTATTCCAGCACCATTTATTTTTTTTGGAAGTGTCTTTTCCCTCCCTGCTTTGTCATAAATCAAATGTCCCTACATATGTCAATCTGTGTATATGGATAAACCATTTTCTTTCATTGATCTATTTGTCTATCCTGTACCAAGGTAACATGTCTTAATTACTATAGTTTAATAAAATAATTCAATAATTGCTGGAACAAAAATTTAAAGTCATTAATTTATTTTTAGGTATAGTTTTAACTTCATCCAAAAATTTTTGGTAAGTTATATTTTTTGTTCTATTAGTTTTTATTTTCCATTATGATTTTCATTATTTGATTCCATTAGTTGTCTAGAGAAGTATTTTAAATGATAAAATGTAAGGAATTTTTATTAACATCAGTTGTGTTAATAAAGAAATTAATTACACTATGGTCAAAAACATAGTTTTCTGAGAAAATTCTCAGCCATTATCTCTTCAAATATTGCCTCTTCCCAATTCTCTATTATCACTCTCTAAAAGTCCAATCAAATATTTGTTAGTCCTTCACACTCTAACCTCTATGTCCCTTTATCTCTTTCACATGTCCCATCTTTTTGTCTCTGTATTCTGGAAAAAATTTTGAATCTATCATCAATTTCACTAGCTCTCTCTTGAATTACATCTAATCTTGATTTTGATTTTTTATTTTCAATTTTTATTTTCTAGAATTTTTATTTGACTCTGTTTTCAAGTCCACTTGGTTATTTTTATAGTTTCTTATATATAGTCAAGTCTCCTGTTTACATCTTAGAACATGTTAAACACTTGTAATTTATTTTCTTTGGTAATTCCAATATCTGAAGTCCTTAAGGTTCTAATTCTGCTATGTATTGTTTCTGCTGGCTGTTCTTCATGATAATGTATTTTCCTGTGTTTTATGATTTTAACTGTGAATTCATAAGTGAGAATTCCTTGAGACTCAAGCTAAAGTTGTGTTCTTTCAGAAAGGATTTGTGCTAGCTTCTGCAGGCTGCTGGGAGGATTACCTTCCCAAGATTGCTTTATTTTTTTTCACAGTAATATTTATATTTATATTTTAGAAATGATCTCAAACTTACAGAAAAGTTGCAGGGATTATACAAAGAACTTTTTTCCTAATTATTTGAGAATAAGTTGTCAAAATGATGCTCTATCCCTTACATTTACTCTAGTATTGTCACACACAAGGACGTTCTCATACATAGACACAATACAACCATCAAAATCAAGAAGTTAACATTGATATATTATCTAATCCTCAAACCCCATTCAAGTTTCAGCAGTTGTCCCAATAATGTCTTTTATAACAACAACAGTAAAAAGCCAGTCTAGAATCATCTGTTACATTTATTTATCATGCCAATTCTTTAGTCTCCTTCAATCAGGAAGAGTTCCTCAGTTTTTCTGGACTATCTTGATGTTAACACTTTTAAACATTACAGACCAATTATTTTGTAGCATGCCCCGCAATTTGTGTTTGTCTGATGTTTCTTCATGATTCAACTAAGAAAGAACACAACAAATCAGGCAAGATTTTAGGTCTGAGAACGGAAAGTAAGCTTAAGAACTTAGGTGAAGAGGAAAACCCTGGCCCAAAGGGATGGTTTTCCTCCGAAATAATAATTAGTGAGAAGATTTAAAAAACTGTTGAGGCTGAGCAGGAGGAAGTTGGAAGTGGTCGTGTCCTACAGCCTTACCCATCATGACCAAACTTCTTAGAATACAACTCTGTCTCCACTTCCTCCTCACCCACTCACTTTTGCTCCCGCCATTTCAGAGGAGAAATTCCCTTCTTAAAGGTCACCAATGAATTTTTAATCATCAAATACCATAGCCTTTTCTAAATATTCAATTTCTTTGACCTTCCTGCCAAAACTGATACTATGGACCACTTCCTTCATCATTTTTTCCTTAAACAGCTAGATTAAGATATGATTCACATATCATACAATTCATCCAGATAAAGGATACAATCCAATGGCTTTTAATATAGTCACAGAGCTGTGCAATGATCATTGCAATCCATTTTAGAACACTTCATTACCCCCAAAAGGAGCTCCCCTCTCTTTAGTTGTCATCCTCCAAATCCCCCACCTGCCCGTCAACCCTACGTAAGCACTATGTTATATAGGAGGAAGCAGAGTCTCAGAGAGATTCAAGAACTGACTTTGGCTTCCAGAGTTGTTAACCAGTGGACTTAGAATGCAAATCTAGACCCTATGATTCTAAATCCCAAACTCTTTCACGGCTACATTACAGCTATTTCAGTCTTAATAATTTCAATATTTTAGCTAGATAAATTAAAGTGATTATTCTCTTACGTTATGAGGAGAAGACAAGTCAGAAGAGAAGGATACGAAAACATTCAAAGGTTCATTTCTTTCTATGACAGGATAAAAATCTTAGAAGGAAATAAAAGGTGAGGAAGCCTTGAGTATTATTGATCATAAGGGAAATGTAGGAACGGAAGAATAGTAATGTGTGAAGTCAGTGAATTCTGGAGAAACGTAGAGGAAAAAATTAGACAAGATAATTTTAAAGATCACTGATGTTGAACTGCATTGACTCCACTCCTGTTGTGCTGGTTACATAGCCCTCTTCTTATGCTAACGATATTTTAGGGAGAAAAGCTACTTGCAAATGATTTAAAACATGACTAGGGGCCAAGCCACATGCTATCTAGTTACCTCCACCTTGGGGCACGCCTAGAGAGGAGTTTCTGAAGATTTATGCAATAGGCAAAAGATGCGGTCACAAGAAGATATGGTTTGTAAGTCAAACTACTAATCCTATAATGACAAGCCTGAGAAGGACTCGAGATCTGTAGTTCTGTTTTATCTCCCACTGGTACAGCCAAAATCAATGTAAATAAGCTCCATGTTTGTGAATCCACCTTGTCCCATTGCTAAAAATAAGTCATTGCTGCAGTAGAAGAAATTCCAACACTGGAATCCTTTCTCCTGGTGTATCATCTTTTGAATTAAGTTATTAACTGATAATAAATTCCTTTCATTAACTTAGGTCATCAGTAACTAATAATAACCAGTAGTAGCCTGCTGCCTTAATTGCTTACCCTGCTGTTTGCTACTACAAAGGAGAGTCAAGCCTCCAAAGGTGTTGTGACAGACAGAAGGCCGAATAATAGAACAATTAAAGCTATTCGACTAAGCCCATTGCAGGAGCTTGTCTCTTCATATAAGTTTTTTGACACATCTCACAGTTGACTCATATATAAGAAGTGATCTAGTCTTTCTTTGCTCTGCCATCGTTTTAGCTGCTTTCTCCAATCTCCTTTTTTTTTCCTTTCTATTCAGGACTTCTTTTGTGTACCTTGAGAAAGCCGAATTATAGCTATTTTCAAGTTAAATTATTAGAAACCTTTGAAGTAAACTCATAGAAAATATTCTGATCAATTTTGGCATTTTCCAGCAGGTCCCCTTTCTAGGTTGCATATATGCACAGCAGTACATGCAGGTCAATGACAAGCTGCACTCAGGGATAACTTTACTCTAACATACCTTCCCCCAGAATTTAGAAACCCAGCTGAAAGAGCAAGAGGATATTATAAGATATCATATTTCAACCAAGTGTCTATGCATGTCTCCTACTACCAGGAACAATATCCTTGGGAAATTGTGGGAATTTACATAACTCTAATGAGGAATCACAGCTCCTACCCAGTAGACATGTCAATATAATCTAAGTAGTTATGTCATAGGAAGAATTGCGCCCCTCACAAATTCCTATGTCAAAGTCCTGGCACCTTACCTTTTCAGAATGTAACCATATTTGAAGATAAGGCCTTTAAAGAGGTGATCAAGTTAAATGAGTGTCTTAGTGTATAGGCTTTAATCCAATCTGACTGGTGTCCTTATAAGAAGAGGAAGTCTGGACACACAAGAGATACCAGGGATGTGTGGGCACAGACAAAAGACCATTTGAAGCAGCAGCAAGAGGGTAGCCATCTTCAAACCAAGGAAAGAGCCCTCTAGGAGAATCAAACCTGCCAACACCTTGATATTGGACTTCTAGCCTCCAGAACTATGAGAAAATAAGTTTTTGTTGTGTGAGCCACCCAGTCTGTGATATTTTGCTATGGCAGCCCTAGCAAACTAATGCAAGTCATCACTTATTTTGTCTAGTTACTATGATGATTAAAGAGGGAGAGATTTTTCAAGTACCATACAATGGGAACCCTTATATCTTGGTCGGGAAATTAGGGAGGATAAACAATTGCTTAAGGTTACAGAAATAACAAATGGCAGAGTTACAGTCTGAATCAAAATAGTTGGCTCCAGAATCTGGGTTTTTAAGTAACACAACTGCCTGCCAAATTCTCACAATGTAATAGTGAATGATTGAGTTGCTGGGGTTGATGCTCACACAAGGCTAGTGAAAACTTTCACATTTAAAAGTCTTAGCAACTAAAATCTGAACATCCACCCAACCATTTGAGTATGATCTGTCAGTTTGTCACTGTGTGGATAAAAACAAATTAAATGATTGTAACAGCAGATGCAGTTTGTGTTCAGTTATTGCTGCTGTGAAGATATGGTTTAAGTCAACCATACTTTCTGTGAAAAGAATTCTGAATTTGAAAGTCAAAATACCCAGCCTCAAGCCCTGCTTTATCACTGAGAGACATTAAACCTCAAGCATGTCACAACTTAGATTCAGAAAAGTTTCCTTAACTATAAAATAGAGTTAAAATACTACTTTGTGAACTTGATGTGAGGGTTGAGTAAGATAATTAATATAAAAGTTCCTGGGAGAAAGAAATTGCTCGATAAAATAATTCTGGAAAAGTTGAATAAAAAAATGTTACTAAGATGAATAAAAATGTATAACAGTGCATATAAAATCATATTGTCAACTACTCTTAGATAAGTTTAGAGATGAGTCTAATATTTAGCAGGAAGAATGAGGTATAAATTAAGTGAAGGAAAATTTTTAGTTCATTGTTTTTGTTGTTATTGTTTTGCCTACATTATTTTCCTAAAGATCTCTTAAACTTTTACATTCTACCATACATACTGTTCATACACACAGACCCAGAGACAAGCCCCAAGACTGAAATCTATCTCCATAAGCAGAGAGAAGGGAAAGACTGAAGAAAGAGGCTGGCCACTTCAGTCTGCCAATTAACAGAATATATTAAGGGAAATTTACATATGAGGTGTGTCTTGTGCATCAGCAAGACAAAGTAGTTATCCTCCATGCTGTGTGGCAGGTGCTAAAGAATTATAAAGAACAGGGCAAGATATGTAGCAGGACTAGTACGGAACTCATCCTAGGAATGGGAAAATGCCTTACATGCTTGCCCAGGGCAGGACAATGGCCTATTCCAGGAACCTGCATGCCATGCGACATGAGAAAGAAGAATTGGTTTCTGTAAGAAGTAAAGTATAGATTATAATCAGAAGTCTCTGAGGGGATCTATGAGAGGTACTCTCTGCTCTGGCCTGGGTCTAGCTCGCGGGTCCAGCAGTATCACGTCACAGAACAGTCTCTTTTCCACATATACTAAGCAACTGGCAAGTTAACAAGTTTTGTTCTAAGTGGTGAATGGTATTATATAGTTAACACTATACAATCAACTCATTTGTATTAATGAACACACTACTCTAGTATTTATAATCATCTTTGGTATCAAAATAATACACAGTGGTATAAATTATGTCTCATGATTATCATTATTATACTCATCTACATTTAAAAGGCCAGAATCTACCCCCTCAGTGGTTGAGATACTTTTTCCCCTCAAACATGTCCTTCCATATGCCCTACAAAACCCCAAGACTAAGGTTTATTATGAACCCAGATGCTGATGAGCTGGAGGCAACAGAAACTCTAGGTTATGAGACTGGTACCATGACTTTCATGGTGGTGAGAAGATACCACCTAGGAGGAGTGTGTTGTTAGCATCTAGATATCTATCATTAGGTAGGAATGAAAGGACCAATGAAATAGGCTCTGAAAGCCTATAATGGAGCAGAAGAATGGTTGGGGTAGGGCAGAGTGGGAAAGAATCGGCTAAAATATTTTATTGTGTTTACTGACTCATCTTTGGGGTACATAAAAGTAAAAGCGTTCATAAACGAAAATAAAATTAAGAAAAATTTCCCAAAGAATTAAAATGCTTTCTGTCCTACCATTCCCAATGGCTTGGATAGCCTCCTGTTTTCCCTAAGCCACCCTCCCCCCATCATTCTATTTCCATATTTTCACCAGGGCTATCTTTCTCATTTGCAATCCTTACGCTACTTCTCAGATGAAAACCCCTTCACTGGTTCCCCAATGTTGCCAAGATAAAGGGCAACTCCTTGGCATGACTATATCAGTTACCTATTGCTGTATTAACATTAACCCCAAACTCAGGAACTTAAAACAACAATAATCATTTATTGTCTCTCATGGTTCCTGTGGATAGAAGTTCAAACAAAATACAGCAGGGGCAGTTTGTCTCTGCTCTGTGATTTCTGGGGCCTTGCAAGAAAACTCGCTGGCACAAAACATCTAAAGCCCTGTTCATCCCACATCTGATGGCTGATGCTGGCCGGGTCCTGGCTGGGACTGACCAGAA
>NW_011888866.1:6124207-6141509 GCF_000151845.1 Pteropus vampyrus
GTTTGCCTTTGTCAGTGAGAATTTTTTTTTTCTTAGTGATATTTTCTTATTCATATTTTCATTCTTTTCTTTTTCTTCTTAAAGAAGTCCCTTTAATGTTTCTTGTAATACTGGTTTGGTGTTGATGAACTTCTTCAGCTTTTTCTCATCTGAGAAGCTCTTTATCTCTCTTTTAATTCTAAATGATAACTTTGCTGAGTACAGTAATCTTGGTTGTAGGCCCTGAGTTTTCATCACTTTGAATATTTTGTGCCAAACCCTTCTGGCCTGCAAAGATTCTGTTGATAAATCAGCTACAGTCTTATGGGAGTTCTCGTGTAGGTAACTAATTGCATTTCTCTTGCTGCTTTTAAGGTTCTCTCTTTGTCTAAATGTTGGCAATTTAATTCTGATGTGTCTTGGTGTGGGCCTCTTTGACATTCTGCCCTTCCTGAACTTGTATGTCTATTTTCTTTGCCAGGTTAGGAAAGTTTTCAGTCAGTATTTCTTCAAATAGGTTTTAGTCCCTGGCTCTCTTTCTTCTCCTTCTGGTACCCCTGTGATGTGAATGGTATTACACTTAATGTCGTCTCCAAGGTCCCCTAAACTATCCTTATTTTTCTTATTCTTTTTTCTTTCTGTTGTTTCGATTGGGTGTTTTCTGCTACTTTATCTTCCAAATTGCTGATTCGACCCGCTGCTTCATGTAACCTACTGTTGATTCCATCTAATATATTCTTCATTTCAGTTATTGTATTCTTCATTTATGACTGGTTATTTTTTATGTTTTCCGTCTCTTTTTTTATGTTGCTATCTCTTTAATTTCTCATTGAGATCATCTATTTTCCCCCTAAGTTCATTGAGAATCCTTATAACCAATTTTAAACTCTGCTTTTGGTAGATTGCTTGCTTCCAGTTTGTTTAGTTCTTTTTCTGGAGTTTTGTCACGTTCTTTCATTTCTAAGATATTTCTTTGTCTCCTCATTTTTGGCTGCTTGACTGTGTTTGTTTCTATTGGGTATTGGGTAGATCTGCAATGTCTCCCGGTCTTGGCAGAGTGGCCTTATGTAGTAGGTGTCCTGTGAGACCCAATAGTGTAGGCTCCTTGTTCACCTGAGTTGGGTGTCTTATGGGTGTCCCATGCGTGGATTGTGTGTGCTCTCCTGTCGTAGTTGAGTCTTGATTGCTGTTGGCATGTCAGTGGGTGGGACTGACTTTTAGGACGACTGGTTTTAAAGACTGGCCATGACTACAGGGGACAGCTACTGTGTGGGGCTGACCCCATAGAGTGGGATACACTTTAACAGGGCTCTGGTGCCTGTGGAGTTCACCCTTTGGCTGTGTCATTTGTGGCACTAATTGGGTGGTGCCCTGGTGTGGTCTGAAGCTGGCCGCCAGGTGTGTTGTTTCTTGAGCCTCTTAGGAGGGGCTCCTGTGTAAGCCAAAGTCAGCTGCCGCCTGTGTCTGGCCTGGAGCCACCTGGTAGGAGTTACAAAGTGATCTGCCATTGGTAGCTGCCTGTGCTGAGCTTAGAGGCGCCTGGGGTGGTTACGCTGTGAACTGAGGCTGGCGGCCACTTAATGCCAGCTTGGGGCTGCTTAGCAAGAGGTACAGGGTGCTCCAAGGCCAGATGCTGCTCGTTTGGGATTTGTGGACCTTTGAGAGGTTTTAGGAAAGTCTGCAGTGCAAGCCAAGACAGGCCATTTGTGATAAATACCCACTGAAAGAGGTGTGGGCCGGAGGCATGAATTGGGTGGAGTGGAGTCTCAAAGAATCACTGGGGTGGGGCATGAGCTATGTTAGCTTGGAGACTCAGCTATGGTGCCCACCTGCAGCTGCAGGTCATATGGGAGGAGAGCTCAATAAAAGAACAGTGGAAACTGCTGGCATTTAGTTCCAGAGAGAGCTGCCCCGCCAGCCTCACTATGAAGCCAGAAAATTCAGTTCTTCCCCATATGTCCCTTGTCTTTTCAAGCTGCTGTCCCTTCGCTAGAGCTTAGGGTGAGTGTTCGTGAGCAAGCAAGTCTGTGCTCAGGCCCTTTAAGATGATGCCTGGGTCTGCAGGAGCCCTCTATTTCACCCAGACTGAATCCCTGCTAATTTTTCATAGTCAACTGTTGTGGGGACCCCTCTTTCCAGCACTGGTGCTCTGGGCCTGGAAGTCCAGTATGAGGCTGTGACCTCTCACTCCTCAGTGGGGACCTCTGCAGCTGGGATATCCCTCCTTATTCCTAACTGACACATGTGGGTGTGGAGCCAGCCTGTTTCAAGTCTCTGCTCCTCCTACCAGTCTTGATGTGGTTACTTTATATCCTTAGTTATAGCAGTTCTGTTCAGCTAGCCTATGGGTGGTTCTCAAGGGCAGTAGTTCTATAATTTAGTTGTAATTTTGATGTGCTTGTGGGAAGAAGTAAGCACAGAATTTACCTACTCCACTATCTTGACCAGAAGTCTGAAATAATTTACTTTTTAAAATCTTACATTTATGAACAAGAGAGATGGACACACACACACACACACACACACACACACACACACACACACACACAGAGAGAAATATTGGGATAGGGTGAAACTGGATAGTACAAATGCCTGGTTAAGGCCAAAGCTCAATCAAAGTACAGATGGTGAAAAGACATTTCTACACATCTAGGGAAAAAAAGGGTTGAGCACAAGGATATATTGGAGGGATAAAGGGGAGAAGGCACAAATGATGGGAGGGGGGAAGCAATAAGGTAAGGCCGTAAACACCAACAACAAGTTCTGTGGCACTCACAATTTTGCCCTCTGGTAAATCTTGCTTATCTTAATGGCTTCTGTACAAATAGAAGCTGAGGGCAAAAGTATCCCTTGTTCTGACTGATCTCGGCTCCTCAGTGGAATTGAGCCCAGGATTTTCCTCCCTCTCCTGCCCTCCCACTGCCTTCTCCAACCCCTGCTGCCAAAGAGTCACTGCTGTTGTGGCCCCACAGAGCTGACAGGAGTGAGCGACCTCTTCCTGCCAGGATCACACACTCCTAGGAGCCCTATGGTGGATCTTAGATTGGATACTGGTGAGATTATCATGAAGTCTGCAGTCTCATTCACAGCGCTAATGCTTTATCCCACAGTTTTGAGAATAGCTTTGTAACATAGATAAAGAGTTGGAATTGTTTTCCTTTTTGTAGTTTAAGAAAAATAATGCAGATTTTCTAATATAAAATTTGGCATATTCTCATGAAGACACTCTCACTTTAGCATAAACATTTTCTATTAGAGGAAGTAGAGAACATTTTCAGGGGCTCAACACAGTGAGAAAGGGAATAGCTAGGAACAGATTTGAGTTTCCTGACCTGATCTAGTGAAATAAGGCAAGCAAACAAGAAATTGTTAAGAGTCAGGGAAAACCCCAACAACTTTGACTCAACCTGTTAACAACACGTGAAAACCACTTAAAAATGAAGAGCCAATTAACATATTGAATTCACAGTCAAACAATGTTTCTGAACATACTTGATGTGCCTTTTCAGAGAAAACTTTAAACATTTGGAGGAGGATTATCACAGGACAGTAAACAAAAGTAAGCAGTACAAACTAATCAAGTGCGTCTGAGAAGTCACATGGAATCAGGATACAAAGAAACATCAAACTCTTGAGTCCAGAGAGAAAAGCAGCCCACCCCTAACATTCGTAGGCTCCAGATAAAGTGGATAAATGGAAGCTCAAACACCATACATTTTAAATATTTGACAATTTTAAACTAAATTTACAAATCTTAAATATCGTGTTCTATTCTGCTTTAACAAATAGACCTTCGTGATATTAAAATTTTAAATATGTAAAGCTATACTTGTTATTTGACTGAAAGCAAAATATTAAGTCTACTGAATTTCACTGTTATTGTGTATATGTTAGTGTTTTGTTGATGTGCTAGCAATATTTGAGTAAGTAATAAACGATATGCATTATTCATCAATCATATGTTTACTCCATTAAACAGTTTTTGACTTTACTTCATCAAAACCACTTGAAACACATAAAAAACACATGAAACATTGTTATAATCAAGATTTTCATATAATTTGGTGACATTCACCATAATGATTTAAGGTTTCTTTTAAAAAGGAATTATATTTGAAGTGTATGAATTTGAATATATTTCATTGGAAATGTGAGTTAAATAAAAATAGAAAATTACAGTATTTCTCACAGACATTTTCAAAAAAGTTATTTTTTCTAAAATATTTAAAATGTTCTATTAAAATCAAAAGGCAAAATAGAAGTGACATTAATGTGTATCAAACCTATAAATAAAATTATTCAATTTTTAAAAATATAATTACATCCTACAAAATGTTTTTATAAAAATAAAACTATCATCAGTTCTAGAGTTTAATGTCCATCTAGTTGCCAAGTTGAAAAATAAATATCACATGTAACATATATTACGTGTAGACCTATATATCTAAAATGAAGAGTATTAAAAATTGTTTAATGTTGCAAAATATTTCTCAGTTAATAGATAGAACTGTTAAGACTACCATGTTAATTTGGACTACCTCAAAAACCATCATTTGGAACACAAAGTGAATCAAGAAAATGGGCACTTGGCAATCTTGGGAAACAATGCTTCCGCTTTTGAAAAATTTATTGCTTTCATCCCTAGAGAAAGGATCTGATACATTAACTCATTTGTCTCTTCTCTCACCTCCATGCTTGCACTACTCATATCTTCCCTGCATTCTAATGACAACAGTCACTTAACACACTAATCTTCTAGCATTCAAATGTTATCTTGTTTTTTTCAGGACACAGGACAAGAGACGAGGAAAAGCATTTTCCTGGGGCCTGGCCAGAGTCAGTCATGACAGTAGATATTTAGGGTAACTTGCACTGAGATTCAGGTCCTTAACGATTCTTTATTAAATTTGCTTTTGGTGTATTTGTAACTGCAGAGTTCTCTATATCCCTCTTACTTAGGTATTTCTTATGTGTTCTCCTTCCAGTCCCCCTGGGCATACCAGGTGCCTTTCCATTCCCTCCTTGCTTTTCCTGTACTCCTATTCTACTGAGAGCAGCATGGGGAAGATTTACTCACATCAGCAGTTTTTCAGATACTGAAGAAGGTAAACCATCCTTGAAACACATGAAATCTTGAGGACCTAGGTATATTTGTTGTCAATTATGAAGATTTTCCTTACAAGAATTAAATTATGAATTCCTTAAGGTGTGACCAGACTTTATAGTTTTCTTTTTCTTACTCCCAGGGAATCTAGCCAGTACTAGGCACATAAGAGGCCACCAGTATTAGATACAAATATGACAGTAATTCATTTTTATAATATTTGATAAATGTGTACTTGATATTCTAGCAAGGATATTGGGACCTTGCGCTTGAATAATTGAAAATAAGAAATGTAGTCTTTTAATAATCCAAGTGTCAGCTTGAATGTAAGGAGTATAACACAAAATTAAAAAAAGAGACTTTTAATGCCCCGATAGAGTAGCATGCACTTATCCTGAAATACTTACTGTCACACTGCAGACATAGGTCCAAAGTCACTTGTTCAGTTTTTGCTTTGATATGGAAGATATCACATGCTCTGCAAGTGATTTCTGATTATTTTCCTCCCAGTCTTGCCATTTCTAAAAATAGTTTTTCAAGTGAATTCTAGCTCTCACCCACCTTTCCTGAAACTCATGACTCTTTCATAAGTACTAAAAATGTCAATTTCTTCATAGCCAGGAAACTAAAAAGCCAGAATTTTAACAACTAAAAATATTATGGAAATTCATTTTAGATCTCGGAATTATCTAGATTCCAAATATAACTGACTACTGGAACATCTTGTTCCCCATATAATGCCTGGCTATATCTTTAAATCTATAAAATTGCATGAGTTTGGAATGATCCTAAAGTATAACAAGTTAAAGGTTTTGTTTACTTTGTGTTATTAATTTTCTCATTGAGTTTATTTTCTTAAACATTTTTATGAAAACCTCAGGTTAGAAAAACTCAATAATTTGAAATAACAATCTAAACCCGTACATCTTCAGATGTGTATTCTTTTGGCAATTCTGACTCCCGTATTTCCCTGAAAAGGCAGTATCTCTGGACAACATGTTGTCTTTCCTATGTTAGCAGGCCCATAAAACTCCTTAAGAGCATTATAATATGCAGAAACATTAAAACTCAAAGTTCAGCCATTTCAGTTGTATAACAGACTCTTTTCTTTTTTCATAGCAGAAAAATTTGAGTCCTTCCTACAGACAGGCAGATGTTGCCTAAGTGCTGCCTCCATACTCATTAGCCCATAATGAATCTATTAATTGAATATGTAAGTTTGGTTAATTAGATGTAAGACATTTCTTCAGATTTAAAGGGTAATAATAAAAAATTTAAACTCTAACACCAGATCAAGCATTTAAGAGTTGATAAATGTGAACTGGAAAGTGCACAATTCCAATATAAATTAGTTAATTGCCTCTGTTAATTTAGGTGAAATACATTAGCTGAAAGGTCAATCCATTTGAGGCTTGATGTGTTTTTCAAATAGTAAATTAAAAATAGCAAATCAAAGAGCACTACAAAGTGGGAGGCATAGAGTCCACTTTTCTAGTCCAGAGGTTGCAGAGTAGACTCAAGTAACCCCACTGTGAGCCTGCTGTGGGGTAACCAGTGGTTCTCAAACCAGGCTGTGTCTTACAGACATAAGGAAACTTTGTTAAAAATATCAATGCCTTGGGCTCTGCCTTAGACTAATTGAAATCTCTGGAGGTGCGATCAGGCACCCATATTGTTAAAAGCTCCCTAAATGATTATAATTGAAACCCGGTTTCAAAACCATTGTACTGTTGTTCCATGGATGTCTGACCCTCTGACTAAGCAGGAGTAAAGCAGCAACATCAATCTATAGCAGGTATGTAAGCATTAGAAACATGATCTAGTGTCCTACTCAATGCTCTCTTTCCTTTTTAAGTGGGGAAAAAAATAAGCTGCTTTTGGTCCCTCCTATTTTCTCTTCTGGCTAGGTCTGTACCAAAGGGTCTTATACTTAAGAACATTTAACCTGGGTTTGGGAAGGAGGAGTCAATCTCAGCTCCAACTATTTGCTTTTGGGAATTTCAATTTTAAACTTACTGGATAACATTAGTTATCTTTAAACTAAAATATGCCAAAAGAATTCTTTGTAGAGCCCTGTTTTGGAAAATGTTATCTTTATCTCTTGTGTCTCAACTCCCCCATAGCACCTAGAAGAATATAAAGGCTCACGGAAAGCCCCAACAAAAGTATTGTGAATAGGTTTTCTTCTTTCTGAATCCTCTTTCACTTTCATTCTGCACTGCATATTCTGACTTCTTTCCTATCTCATGTCCCTCGAATAGCTTCACTTATGCAGTTACTATTATTCCACACACGTCTTTTTTGCTCTTTACAGATAGTATGTTAATGCTTGGCTCACATGTATCATCCATGAGTATTTGTTTAACTGAATCTATCACACTTAACAGGCATAGGGAAAAATTAAAATCCCAGCTATGCAGCCTTTTGGGCTGGGCTTGAGGAGAAAAAAAAAATCCAGGTTTAGCAACAGCTGTCAAGGAGTCACAGATACTCTGAAAGGGGGAATATGTATTCCTGTCGCAAGAGACTCCTCCTCTGTAGATTGGGGCTAGAAGTCCAAATTGGTTGTCTGTGTCCCGGCTCTAAATGCTTCTCCTTTTGCCCCGTGTCTTTCACAGACTGAGCTGTATGATTGAGAAGAAAGGCTGGCATTCCCCCTCTGTTGTCAAGACATCCAAAGTGTTCCTCATTATCTTTCCAGTGGTTCATTCCAGCATGTAAATGAGGGAAACAATGACTGTTCATTTATTCTCATTTTCTAGTGAACATGAATATGAATCCTGTCCCAAATATCACCAAAGTTCATGTGACAATTTCTTAATGATGGGAAGACTTGGGGAAAAAGAATGTGAGAGCCCTAAAGTAAGTGGTAACAGTTAAAAGTTATTTGTGGATGTAAAGAAGTTTAAAAGTAAAAAGGAAAATGCAAACTAAGGAAAGTGAAAGAAAAACAAAATAACAAACTTAGCTACATGCCAAGCACTTATCCGGGCAAGGAAAAAAAAAAAATTCTGGAGCTTGCCTATTAGTAACTCTTCTTCCCCCACCATAATAAAAATAGTCACTTCCATCTGAGATACACCCATGTGACTTGTTCTGGGATACTGCATGCTCTGAACTACTACGTGAGCGGGGACTGTAGGGTTCTAAGTACTTCACTTTTTATCGTAAATCTGGCTCGTGAACACTATCATTCTTTTCCTTAAAGTCAAAAGGTCTTTTAATGAAAGTCCCTCTCCTAAACTAAATGTAGTCTAAAATTTGTCTGAATTCTGAATTTTTTTTCCTCCAAAGTAATTCAAATGAAAAATGTAACATCTCCAAAGATTTCTCATCAGTAGTAGATAAAATACGTCGAATTTAAGCTACTGCTTTTTAAATGACAATATTCACTTGCACATATATACCATCACCTGTAGAGGGAGCTAATGCCTTTTTCCTCAAGCCCAGCCCAAAAGGCTGCATAGCTGGGATTTTAATTTTTCCCTATGCCTGTTAAGTGTGATTATTGATACAGTACTGAGCTCATCTCTGCACTTAGATTGAAGCCTTTAAACATATATGAGGTGGAACTGGGCTTTACAACAAAGACAAATCTAGTTTCCACTTTTAAAATAGTCTCTTGAGGTTCCCAAAAGGTGGAGGATATATTTTAAAAGGCAAGAATTGTGTTTTGTATCAAAACACAATTTTTGGAGTCATACCAATTAGGAATCTACTCCCTGCAACCATAAATACCCCTTTCATAGACTATGGTGACCAGAGGCCACATCGGGCATGAGGTACTTAATATGTAGAGAATTTTTATGGTTAATAAATGCCACAATCTCAGCCTCTTTTCTTCTAGATGTTGGAAGGAAAAGGATAATTAAATGAACGTTTAGATCCCAAATAAAAAGTTAATATTCACGTTAAATAAAAATATAAGTGAATTTATTTAATAGAAGTTTTCATAATGAGTCTAAAATACTTCATTAAGCATTTCTGGATTAAACTATGTAAAACTCTTTATAAGCTTTTGTTAATAAATTAAATACCATTTCCCTATAAGTATACCATCCATTAAGCTTTCCTGTTAGAGTTTTCAGGAAACATTTCAAATAAAGTAGCCCGGTATATCTCATTTGAGATGAATGAGATCATTAGGAAACACTTATATCTGAAATAAGCACTCATTCTGCATACAACCTAAGGGCCTTAATTTTTAAAATATTTCCAACAGTGTGCCCCTTTCAAATCATTAGAGTTAGAGACATTTAAGGAACTAATTCAATTAACCCAGAAGAGAAAAATGCTATAATGCGTGATTTATTTTTGTGGATAAATTAAAATGCAAGTGTATCTGTTAGAAGAGGTAGGCTGTCATCATGGTTAGTAATGGGAATGGGAAAGCAATTAAGCAGGGCCACCTGAGGCTGAAATAGCCCCTGAAAATGGAAGCTTGAAGTTCAAGCTGGACATTCAGTTACTGTCAAAACCCAAAGTGTTGCTTTGTTGGGGGAGAACCTTTGTGCTCCATTCAGTTTCCTTCATTGATTTCTAAAACATGTTTCTCGATTTAACAAATACTTTCGGCCTTAACTGAAAACTAAAAAGAAGCCTAAATTGCTATGGTTTCATACCTCAAAGTCAAACTTCACATAAAGTTGATGTCTTAAAATTACAATTTTGCATTCTATTATTTAGGTGGGGAAATATGAGGCAAGAATTTATTTTTCTCCTCTACAACTCCAGGATATTGGCTCCACCAGGCCTAATAAATTGTTTTCACAAGGAAATAAATAGAGCATGCTGTAGCTTATATTCTCTTGCACAGGGAGTTTTAAAGAATATGTATCCTAAACAATAAATAATTGCAGATGGGGGAGGGTAGAAGAGGGAAACGTTATAAGGGTGGGAAAAAATGTTTCTTAACCAAATCAGGAAAAAGACTGAATTTCAAAATGTTAGAAATTTGAAGTTAGTTCTGAGGAAGACAGCCACTTTAGCCATTTTGAAATCTATAGAGGAAACAAGAAGATAATAAAACAAGATAATAAAAGAAAAAATGAAGAGGAAAGAATAATAAAAGAAAAAATGAGGAGGAAAGAAGAGATGTTAAGGCAGCATTAAAAGTAACAGCAGACTAAAGTTCTATGGACAGAAACCAAGAAGACATATACTGACAAAGTAGTTATAATTCACTGTTCTCTGCTTAATCTTAGCCCCCAACTTGAATTAAGGAGCTTGGGCCCAAAATGGCTGCAATCATGAGCTGAAGATAGGGAGAAAACTTTTTTCAGAGAATGATTATATGAAGAAATAAATGCCTAAAAATCCATGAACAGAAATGTTTATAGTAAAAGATAGGGGAAAGCAAAATAAAATCTAAGATCAGGAAAAGAAAATGTTGCTTAATCAGAGCGCATAGGAAAGTAGTCAGGAGAAGTAGTCGATAGGGCCATAGAGAATGTTTTGTCTTTTGTTCAAATCACTCAACAAAAATTCTTATTAAATAGTTACTATGTGCTTCATGCTGTTAAGAATTGAGGGAAGGCACAAGAGAGAAGACAAGTCCCTGTGCTGATCACTTTACCATCTAGTTGGAGAGCAAGGCTCACACAAAAGAAGCCATCAGGGAACAATTCAAATCAGTCTGCCATCTGTCACTGTACTAGACGTTTTGGACGAGAAGAAGCTAAGGAATCCTCCTTCTCCTGTCTGGAGAAGAAGGGAATGTCTTTATTTGCTCTACCTTGCTGTATAACAAATGTTAATAATCCCATTATACTGTTTCTTCTTTGGGGGAGACTTTCCCACCATGGTGATAGAACTGGAGTTCGCAAGCAAGATGTGGGTCAATGGTGAACAACCCCATCTTATGCTTTGAGAAAAATATAAAGCAATGGTTTCTAGTTTGCGATAGTGTTTCCTGACAATATTCATTTTAGTAGTTTAATTTATGAAGATTTTCCTTTTCTCTTCCTCTAAATCTTTTGATGGCTTCTCATTATCTCAGGAATTAAGGTCCTTATAACCTTGAGTTAACTGCCTTGCCCACCTTACTGCTGCTCCTCCAGCCACATTAATGTCCCCTAAAATAGTGGTGCCCAACCTTTTTGGCACCAGGGACCAGTATGCCTATGAGAATCTAATGCCTGCTGATCTGAGGTGGAGCTGAGGCGGTGATGTTAGCACTGAGGAGTGGCTGCAAATACAGATGAAGCTTTGGTCACTCGCCCACCGCTTACCTCCTACTGTGTGGCCCGGTTCCTAGCAGGCCACAGACCGGTACCGGTCTGCGATCTTAGGGTTGGGGACCCCTGCCCTAAAAGATATTCTCATATCTCTAAGCCTTTGCTCTTGTGGAGTCTTCTGCCTACACTCTCCCTCCTCCCTTATTGAAGCCACATCTCTCCTTTAAGGCTCAACTCAAAGGTTAGCATTCCCAGAGAGGTGGCCTCTTCTTTGGTGTAGTACCACCAGGTCATGTCGCTAATGCTCTCTTGTAACTTTTCTCCATAGTCTCTCATAGTCAATGAACTACTTCTTCGGGGGGAAGGGTGTCAAGCTCACTGAAGGCAAGGGCTGTCCCTCTTGTTTGTAACCCAGCCTCTAGCACATTGCCATGCATTGGAAGGTGCTCAAAACATGTTTGCAGAATTGTTCTACCAGCATCATTGGTTTTCCTTGTTGCTACCTTCTCCCTCTCTCCCCAACTAATTCCAAGACCTTACCTTTTTATTCCTCAGTTTTATCTCTAACCCTCTAAGGCTTTAATAAAAGTCTATCTCATGAACATACACTGTTACTAAGGCACAATTTTGGGCTATAGAGATCTCTCGTGAATTGAAACCATCTAAGCTAAGGCCCCTAAGTTTCTCCATGAAAATAATTTGCTCAGGTAACTTTGGGTAGATACTTCAGAGTCTGAAATGCTGGAAGTTATTTCTATATACCTAATACTAAAATGAAATATTTTTATCTTTTTCTATTGTTGTTTAACATCAAGCACTAAGCATTAGGCAATTTTATTTACTGAAAGTATGTATCTAGGGCAAGATCCCTTCTGGCTGTCACTTCACATCCGAAGAAATAGGGTTCTAAGGTCTCTGAAAATGGCACTTCAGGCAAGAATCAGAAGGACTCTGTCAGGCCTACATTGGGAGTGAGGAGGAGAAGTGATCTACAAATGTCTTTTTATTTGGACCCTAGATTTAGCCCACTGAGCCCAAAGCTTATTCTGTTATGGGGTCCCTGAGTTCTTGACGTACGCTTACAAACTAAAAGAAGGCCAATAGAGCTATGGAAACACTTAAATTAGGGGGTATAGATATAAAAGCCCAACCCCAAAGGGGCAGTTAAGTGAGGAGCCCAATGTCTGGTGGGATGGTAGCTGTTAGCGTAAAGAACAGAAAAGCAAAACAAGTACCTTCGTGTGTTTGGGAGTAAAGGCTGGAAGAAGGGATCCGAGACCAGGGGGGCAAATAAAACCTCCACCTCCGAAGAGCAATGAGGACCAAGACCTGCTTACCCCGGGCGCAGCCCAGACCGCCCTGGGCGGTCCCGGCCGGCAGAGGGCAGCAGCTGGGTGGGAGAAGCCTGCGGAGGGCCGCGCGGCGTCGACCGGCTCGCGGGGCACTCGTTTTGAGTGTGGGGCGAAGGACTCGCACTCATCACTACCCGTCCCCGACCCTGCGGCCACGGCGAACCTCTGACTGCGTTGCGGGGCGTGGGTGTGTGCGGGGGTCGCTGCGGAGAGCCCTACGTCCCTGCTCCTGAAAGAATAGCGGAGGGCGCCCCTGTCCATGTCCTACGACTCCCGGGCCTCCGGGAGTAAAGGGGAGCCAGAGTCCGGAGGGCCCTGGGACGCGGGTAGGAGGGGATTTCCGCGTCCGCTGCAGCGTCGCTGCCCTGTCCTCAGCGGGGCCACCTCTTCGCCCCGGGAGTCGCTCTCCGGGCCCCGGGCTTTTCCCGCTCTCGGGGCTGCGTCAGCGCCCGGCCGCTCGGGGTCCCAGTCCCTTCCCGCTAGGCTTCCGGGGCCCCGACCAACGCCCGTTATCTGCCAAAGTGCGCCTCCCGCCGCCGCTGACCCGGCCTGAGTGCAGCCGAGCCCCGCGCGGCCGGGGCGCAGATTCGCGCTCCCGCCGTCGAGGACAGCGGCGTGGGCGTGGGCCGGTTCCCGCCACCCGGCAGAGGGGGCGCCGGACGCACTTGACCGTGGGCTCCGAGCGCCTGGGAGTGTGGCGCGGGCGGCGGGTTTATGTAAATCCGGGCTGCGCCGGGGCGCCCTAGGTAGGATGGACCAGCCCCCGCGCCTCGGCCCTTACGTCCAATAAGAAGAGCCCCAGCTTGACACCTGCCTATATACAGGCGAGCGCGCCCCCGGGCCGCGGACCGCGCACACAGCCCGCACAGCCCACGCCGCGGGCCAGCGACACCCGGGCCCGCCACCATGACTTCCAGCAAGATCGAGATGCCAGGCGAGGTGAAGGCCGACCCCGCCGCCCTCATGGCTTCCCTGCACCTCTTGCCGTTGCCCACGCCCAACCTCGAGATCAAGTACACCAAGGTAAGCGGCCGGCGAGGACTGGCCGTCCACAGAGACTTTCTAGAACCTTCCTCACCTCCTTTCCTTGCTCTGTTAGGGGGCGAGGACGGCGTGACGGGATCGGGGCCGGGGTTGCAGGGGCCAGCTTGTCATCCCCGCGCCGCAGAGGGGACGCCCTGTCCTCGGGGTCGGGGCTTCTGAAGTCTTGCCGGGGACTTGGGATACCTCGGGGACTCACTGCAACCTGAAGCGCGGCGCAAAGAGGTCGCCGTCAACTGCTCCTTCCCCAAACCGCATCTGTCGCTGCCTTCAGATCCCATTCCCGGGGTCCCGGCCGCTGCGGGGAAGGCGTCGGCACCGCTTCGGCTCCTCGAATGGGGAGGAAGGGTGTCCCGCCTGGTTGGCCACGCAGCCTGGCCATCTCCTCTTCTCAGCCCTCCGCCTTCAGGGGCCGCTCAGCCGCAGGTCCCGCTCGGGTCCTCGGAAGCCCGGACGGAGCGGAGCGGCTTTCCCGTAGGAATTGTCAAGACGTGCCGCGCTCTGGGCTGTCGTTACGGATTTCATGGAAACTGGCTGCTGGGTACCAGTAGATCCAATGTCAGCATTGCATTTGAATTTTGTAGGCAGTGGCAATTTTCTTGGAAAACTTGGAAAATCTTTATTTGTGCAGATTAACGGGTTCGCTTTTGAACTGAAAAAATTATTCTTTATAACGAATTCTGACATCTTGGGTTTGCCAGGCAGGAATTTTGTTGTTGTTGTTGTACCACATTTGAAAGAATATGCGTTCGCTACCTAATATAAATTGAATTTGCTTTCTTTCCATAAATTCGACATAGAAAAATTTATTAAATACGCACATGAGGGGTTATAATGTTACTGCATTTGGGCAGAGGGAGAGGTGGGATTTAAAGTCATGTTTCTCAGTTCATTTTACATTTTTCTTTTTTGAATTTCTATCTCTTTCAGTGGATTTCTACCCTAAACTTCTCCCGATTAGGCTTAAACACACACTGAGCACAGATAATATGGTAAAAGTTGTTTTCCATCATGCTTATTACAAGATAAACTTAATTTTGTCGAGAAGTGAATTGTTTGGTTTTGGCTTAATGGTTGAAAGAAATGCAGAAAAACAACATGAGAATACTGAAATTTTACTTGCGTTGAGTTTTACGATACAAACAAGGTGATAAGCGTTTTGAGTGCAGCTTTAGATGGATTTCATGTACCTGTTAGCTTTTTTAGATGGATTTCACGTACCTGTTAGCTTTTTTAGATAGTGTGCCAAATTTTTGAAAGCCATCTTAATGAGAGGTAGTTAATAGTTACAGCTGTTTAGGCATTGTTTGTGTAACAATAATGCCAATGTGTGGAATATCTTCACGTTTAGGAACAAGCGGGGAAAGGCTGTAGCATAAAAGTTTTGTTTTATGAGAGATCCTAACCTCTTTAGACTCTTTAAAGGTCTTAAGGTACAAGATCTACATGTGAGAGAGGACCTAACCCTCAGATTGGGAAAGGTTTGATTTTAGCCTTACTTTTAATGGGATTTTCCTCACTGCCCTGGACGGAGTTTTAGGTATGCAGCAGGCATCTAGGAATTTAATTTGGAGGCTCTTCCAGTTCTCTTTTTGTCTAACTACCCCACTCTCTTTTTTTCTCTTCTTCTACCCCAGTAGGAAAGACAACTGATTTATAGCTAATTGAAGCCTTTAATGTGGGGTCTTTACGTTCAGGGGAGACTTTTATCCAGTATCCACTTTCCCACTTATTACAAAGAAAAACAATCAGAAATGAAATAATGGATTGTAACTTGATTCTTTAATTTGTGGGGAGGAGGCACCTTATTTTTGGCTTGACAAACAACCCTCATAAACACTAATACTAATCTACAAGCAACCTCTTTTCACAAAACCTTGTAAAATCAGGTATCTTTGAACATTGCTAGCAGCTTTCTTCCTCAGCTCTTTAGTGAAACTTGAAAATTCTCTGAGACAAACGTTGTGGGCAAGCAGCTTTTTTAACACAAAGAGTAGAAGCTGCTCTTTTAGTAGCCGAGGGTAACGACTAATATGCTATTTTACTTAAAAGAAAATTAAGATCGATGAAGAGTTTTTAAAAACTCACTTATGATCAGAAGTGAGGGAAATTATATTAACAATTTTAAGCAGAAGAATGAACAAGGTAGAATGGATAATTCTTTAGGACAGTGATACTACATTCACTAGGAATTTCTAAAAGGGTAATGGCTGAACAATTATAATGCAGGAGGGCTTGTTAAATAACACATAGGAAACAACAGTATTTGTGTCAGAAAATGGTACAAGACAAACAGATAGATCCTTAATCATTTTTGTCTTGTTAAACGAATACGTGGTGAAGGCTATTGCGATAGGATTTTTAAATCTGATTTTAGGACCAACGTAAATAAAGTCACTACTAATGTTTAAATGGTCCGATTATGAAAATGTCAAGTAGCATACACTTAGAAAACTTTGCCCTGTGATGTTGTAATTTTCTGTAATTTTTCACCATTTGTTTTCTTCTCCTAAAGGTATTTTACATTTTTTTCAATAAAAGGGGAATGGGGGAGATCATTAGAAATAAAAGTTATTGCCTTTTCTGTCACAGATCCAGTGAAAATGCTCCAAAATTAAAGTTCAATCCCCAAGGATGTTGAAGTGGCTAAAATCATGGTTTTGTTCATATTGACTTTCAGGCAATTACGTTTAGTGTTTCAGATAAGCCTACCTCTCTGAAGGTCCAGTACTCATTTTAGACTAAGATCAATGACAATACTGTCTTTGGAATATGTCTGTCTTTATTTCCCTAATACAGCAAGGTAGACTCCCAAGTTTTAAAAATGAATCCTTATTAAAGAATATGTTAAACAAACAAAAAAGACTGCATTAGTCAAGAAACAGTAATAACTTCACCAATATGAAGTAGTGAGGGGACTACTTTTGGGACACAGAGAATGTATACTCTCTAGCTTGTATCCTGAGAATGCTTAACAGCTAGCATAGGAGTCTGATTGCTTTTAGCTATGCTTTTATGAACTAAAGATTTTCTGAGTTGTTTCTGTTTTACCAGTCTGGTTTTTAGAATTTTTGTATAGCTGATTATATTATAGGAGTACACACATTGTAAAATCAAGGCTAGTAGTTTACTGACTGCCTGTAACTACAGGGGAGATTTCTTCCAGATTCTCAGGTCTTTGGAGACTGTCCGGCTTTATCCCACCCCTACCTTCTCTATTGTCTCTATCATCAATTCTGGCTCTACTAGTCCCTCTGTCCCCCCACATCCCCACTACACACACATTGTGCTCTTTCTCTGTTGATCACTTTTTCAGTGAGAGTTTATGCCCATAACTAACAGTAACATAAAGTGTTTATATTTTTCTCCAGCATCTGATTCTGTGGGGAGCTAGAACAGAGGGAAGAAGGAGACATTTATGGGATATTGACCTACTAAACTTGAAGAGAAAAAATAAAAGGCAATCAATTGATAATCAGAGCTAATGTGCTCTGGGTAACTACGATTTATTCTTTTATTTATTCATTAAACAACCTTTTATTGAACATCTGTTTTCTGGGGTCAATTTTAATTCATTTCAAAGGATTTTTGAGTGGCCATGTTCCTAACAACTGTGCTTTCCATTATGCTATTTGGGCTGTGGAAGCATC
>NW_011888866.1:6142601-6170316 GCF_000151845.1 Pteropus vampyrus
TTTTTTTTTTCTTTTAACTGAAAGTGGAAGATTCTCTGAGAAGTCTGTTCTGTGAGGTCTGACTTCTTTGTAGCCAGACTTTAGTGAAGCCAGACATGCAGTTAGTTCTCTGTTACATTAGACAAGCACGATGATCAAACCATGACCAAACCAAAAACATCTCAAATATCAACATACACATCTCTTTCAAGTCAGTTTCTCAGTTGGATAATGAAATACAAATACTGATGTATATTTTTGTCTTTTTAGTCATCTTAGTGACAGCTTGCAAGGGTCAGCAAACTCAGACTGTCAGCCTGATTTTGCAAATAAAGTTTTATTGGAACACAGCAATATCCATTCAGTTACATATTCTTTGTGGCTGCTTTTGGACTACAGTGGCCAAGTCAAGTAATTGCACAGAGACTGTATGGCCTGTATCTTAGAAAAAGCATACAAGCCCTTGACTTAGAAAAAAGAAGGCTCTGAGTTAAAACAGGCCTTTGATCAAATCTTGCTTTGTGAAAAGTTAACATTTATTCACAACACAGTATGGGGTATGGTGCCAGGTTCTAGAGAGGTGATCGTAAACAAGGTATAGATGGTGTCTCCTCTTAGGAGGTTTCTTCACTGGGTATCAATTTCTGCATCTGTCAAAATTGAGGTAATAGTATCAACCTTACAAGATTGTTGTCAGGACTAAAGAAACGAGTTTGTGAAAGTAAATGGCATATAATGACAACCAGCCTAGGGCTTAAGTCCATTTCATTTTTGTAAAGTGATGATTACATTTGTAATTCCAAATTAAGGGAGGCCCATTTTAAGAGAGATCAGAATCGTGTGGTTAATAAAGTTTTACGAAATGGGCCATTGTTTACCATTTTAATTAGAATAGTTTACTATTATGGGTACCTTTTACATTTACACTGGATTTTCATCAAATGGGATCCTTTGGAGGTCTTCTAAGTTCTTAGCTTTCTTAAAAAGTCACCAATTAAACATTTTCCCAGGCAGTACAGTTATGTGCCTCATAACAACAGTTTAGTCAATCAGGCACTGCCTATATGACTGTGGTCCCATAAGATTGTAATGGAGTTGAAAAATTCCTATCTCCTAGTGATGTAGCTATCATAATGTAGCAGGCATTACTGTTTTGTGCCATCTCATCCTATCGGTAGTCACGCTATGGGCTAGAAATGCCTGGGGACACTCATCTGGCCCGCGAACTTCCCATAGACATCCCCCTTTCTAAACCAATGTTACCACTGGACCTACCCTTGCCGTCTTATTATGATTGCAAGTCGCCCTTCAGTGGTAAGCATTCGGTAACTTTGAAGGAAAAAGAGCTTGTTACTTACAGACCCTGGATCTACCAGGTGCACCCCAAGGCACAGCAAGGTCAGAGTAGAGAGCGCATGTGCTGGGGTTTCCCGGGCTCACTCTTTATTGGTGAATTTCAAACATAAAAGCGGGAATTTAAAGCATGGGAAGATAAGAAACAAGTAGCCCAAATGGCCAGTTATCTAAATCAGCCAAGATCTCTAAACCAAAGCAGCCTCAGTGCAAGGAGCAGCCTGGCTCTTTATCCAGTCATGCGGCTAGCACTATGCATTCCAGGTAGGCTTCCTAGAAGCGGATGCCTCTTTGACGTGGAGACTGAGCAATTGAAGCTTAAATCAGTCACTTGCATTACAAAAAGAAAAGCCAACAGCCAAGACTTAAACTACAGTTAATTCATATGTTTGTTGTGATTCTGGTGTAAACAAACCTACCATGCTGCCAGTGGTATAAAAATAAAGTATAGCATAGAGAATATAGTCAATAATATTGTAAGAACTCTGTATGCTGCCAGATGGGTGCTAGACTTTTCGGGGTGATCACTTTGTGAGGTGTATAAATGTCTAATCACTATGTTGTAAACCTGAAACTAGTATGATATTTGTATGTCAACTAAAATTGAAAAACACATGTTAGAAAGTGTAACACAGTTATAGTAGAAGGCTATACCATCTAGGTTTGTGTAAGTGTACTCTATGATGTTCATGGAAGGTCGAATTGCCTAACAATGCATTTCTCAGAGCATATCCCTGCCGTTAAGTGGTACATGACTGTATTCTAATAATCAAATTAGATAACTGACACTTGTGCCAAAATTCAGCATTAATATGCCTCAGCATACCCAATTGACTGGGCCCAAATGTGAGATTACAAAGAGCCATTTCTGCTACTTTAAGTGGTTTAGGCAAAGATGTTGCCAAGTCATTGGTGCATGAATCTGGGAAGTGTGGCAACATATGAGGACATACCCAGAAGGTAGATACAGTTTGGAAATTGGTGGGTATTTTAGGTTATATAATTTAAAATTGAAGAGACTTTCACTTGTCTTAACTGTCCAGGTTTGGGGCACTTCACATTTCAGAAAGTAAAAGCACCACGAGGTGACTTATTTTGAAAGCCCTTCTAACACTCTTTTAATTTCTTAATTGGCCATGACAGGTCATTTCAAAGCCAGTCATTTCTCTTCGTACATCAAGTTTTACGCATATAGAAGTGATTGCCATAATGTCACCTTGATTCATTTTTAATTGCCTTTTCAGACATAACTTTGAGCTCTGTTCCATTTTACCTTTCCAACATATGAGATAATCCAAATTGGAAATTTCTTATTTCTGGCATTTCTCTGTTACTTGTTTTTTGGCCCCTAAGATGGAGTTATGTTCAAATTGTTTCCTTTCATAATCTTAACTTTTAATGAGTTTATTTACAGCAAGTCTGTTATGTCACATGATTTGAAAATACTTCCAGCCTTCGAGAATTCCATTTGTAATAATAATTAGGTGCTTACACCATCTAGACTTTTTCTGAGCTCTCAACAAAACTTCCCTGTGGCTAAACACAGGTGTTTATTGACCTCTGTAGAATGTGGTTAAAAATTAGAATGTTGTGAGTGAACGTTCTAATTTTTATTATAGAAGCAAGCTTTCCTTTTCCTCCAGTTCAATTGTTACCTTCAGAAGTCGTTATTTGCTCTATTTCCTTTCCTCGTCACAGTTTGACTGTTGGAGAGTCAAAGTAGCAGTTATCTTTATGCCTAGATCTGTGGAAAGAAAACCATTGTCCAGTTGAAACTGAAAACACCGTCTCTTATTTAGAAGAATTTAGATATCATGGCTATCAAAACACTTTCCAATCTTGAATATAAAATATACGTAAAAATTTCAAAATAATTGGAAGGTTATATTTTTGTATATTTTTCTCATACATAATTTCATTCATCTGGCCTAAATTTCCTGATTTCGAATCCAATGACTCTTAGGATTTTTTGCCCTAGGTGATTTCTAGGGGTTTCTTAAAGATTAAACTGAATCAGAAAATGGTATGAGTTGTGGGGCTCTTTCCACAGGTAGGATGGAACCTGCCTCCATGTAAGTGGATCTGGCAAAATACGGTGGATTTAGTAAACCCACTAACAGGAAAAATATACTATTTCCCTACTCTCCTAATCCCCAGCACCAACACACACACCAGCTCTATGAGCTGAGGGGTATGTAATGATGGGGGGTTTAGGGTGAGAAGGAAGACAGGAATTAAGATCTTGCCTAGAAAGACAGAATTATGAAATGTCTACACAGATCTCCAGAGGATAACTTAAAGTCTTATTTCCCTAGGTGTGAAAATTGGACTTCCTCACCGAATCCTTTTTTTTGGGAGGAGATCAGGTATCAGTATGAGACTGGTTCAATTCCCTAGCAAGCCTGAAACAAGTGAATTCTGCCTCATTTATATTTTAGAGTCTGATACCCAATGTACCAATATAACTTAATTTTCACAGGGAAGGTTATCTAATTGTATTATCTTGGGGTCATTTTTATTTTTAACTGCAGCCAGAGCTACCCTTTTGCTTCCCTGAATTTATTCATTTGTTTATTAATTTGACATTTATTAGGGCCTCTTATAAACAAAGCACTGTTAGTTGATGTCTGGCACAAAGATACATAGATGTGGGTTCTGTCCTGAAGAGGCCAGAGAGGATTCCCACTTGGGTGTAGGGTGGAGACATGCACACATCTAACTATGGTGCATGATAGAAGATTCTAAACACTTTAGATGAGTGCATTTACAGCACCATGAGGATTCAGAAGGTAAAGAGATGTTTGCGGCTCAGCCGATCAACGACATACTGTGTTGTTAGACATACTTGACAGGAAATGTAGTGTTTCAATCATACAGGAGACTATGGACAATAATATAACAAATGTGTGTACGTACACACAGATTTGTTGGTTCTTAACATTTTGCAATATTTGTTTCTAATTTTTTAAAAGAAGTACATTGAAGTTCCCCCTATGAACTTCTCCTATTTCCCTGTCTTCCTCCCTCTTCCTTCCTCAGAGGCGTTTATCTTTCCCATAGGTGTGTGTATATGTATTTGCAAAGAGTATAGGCTATTGTTTTTCATGCTAAATCTTTTTATGTAAATAGCATGCTGTTTATATCCTTCTGCAATTGGCTTTGTTTGCTTAACATAATGTATGCAAGGTTCATCCATATTGTTGCACGTACCTGCAATTCATTCATTGTCATCGTTGCACAGTATTCTGTTCTTTGGATTTATCAAAACCTTGAATTCTTCTCCTATTCCCATTAAGATACTCCTAACATTTTGCTATTGCAATAATTCTGCATTAAACATTCCTCAACATATCTCCTTATACACCTGGATGGGAGACCTTCTAGGATATAAACTTAGAAGTGATATTGCTGGCTCATGAGGTATATGCATCTACAGCTTAATTGCGGATTGCCAAATTTCCGTCCACTATGGCTATACCAGTTTCCACCTCCACTAGCAGTGTATCAGAGTCTCCCTTACTCTACATCCTCACCTGTCCTTAGGGTTCTCATATTTATGACATTTTGCCAACCTTATGAGTGTGAAATGTTATCTTATTGCTGTTTTAATTTGCCTTTCATAAGTTGAACATCTTTTCATATATTCATTGGCCATTTGGCTTTCCTCCTTTGCGAATTGGCTAGTATATCATTTACTCACTTCTGTTTGTATATGGATATGTTTTTTCCTGATTTGCAGCAATTTTTATATATTTGGAATTATAATCCTCTAACAGTTGCATGCTTTGTGAACATTTTCTTCCCCTTTGTGCTTCTTCTTCCTCCTCCTTTTGTGGTGTAATTGTCATGTAGTTTTAAACGCAAATGGAGAAATTTTTCTGTTTTTTTTTTTTCCTTGATATTTAGTGCTTTTGGTGTCTTGTTTAAGAAATCGATTCTTATTCTAAAAATTTAAAGATTCTATATAGTCTTCTCAAAGTTTATTATTAAAATTTTTACTTTTTGCATTTGTGCCTTAATTCATCTGTAATTGCTATTTATTTATGTGTAAGGACACAGGTAAGTCTTAAGAACAGTGATGTAACATATAGGAAAGTCAGACAATTTTAATTGTAAAGAATTTTTCAAAATTATATTCTATGTAGCTTTGGAATAAGATTAGGAGGTTCAGAATGTGTGGGTTTTTCTCTAAGCCTAGTCTTCTTCATAATGGGAAAATGTCAGAAACTAGTCTTACTTTGGTGGATGATTTTAATACACGTTGGTTTCCCTAACCTAAGAACAGTAGTGGATTCCATAAACCTACCTTTAATAAGGAGTCATTGTACAAAACTCTAGGATAACATGATCATTATAACTTTTTCATGTCAAGACTATTTTCCCTACCTTTCTTATATTACCTAGAATAGAGTAAGTACTCAAATGTTACCTCCCATTGTGTTCTCACTCACTCACACACACACACATGCACACACACACATACACATCACTCATTTTTGAAGGGCCATTACCTGGTAAATAGATGAATTCTTCACTGTGTGCTGTTTGTTTATAGAAGTGGAGAAAAACTGGAAAGGTGACAGTGAATATAATGTGAAAAAGAACAAATATAGATATTGCTAGCTATAACAGTTATTAAAAAGGCATACTCTTTGTACTAGCATTAGTATAAAGATAAAGCACTTATTCCCACTCTAAAAATCTCTTCTTTACTGTAAGGAATTCTCAATGCATTTGAACTAAGGCGCTGGAGCACTCACCGACCAGAACCAGTAGATTTTCTTGATTCTCAATTAGGCAACTGAAAATAGGTACTCAGTTCTAAATATTAGAAGCCAAGTCTAAATATTAGAAAAATAAAGAGAGGGAATGTACTAAACTGCTTCAAAACAGGCCTGAGGTGAGAAACGGCTTATACTTTCATGGCAGCTTCTGGATGAAATCTTCAGTTTCTAATCTTAGGGTTTGTATTTTGCCCATCTTTTTCTCAGGTCTTTGATTTGGTCATTCTTCTTTGTAAGAATCTCTTTCATGTTTCAGTAAGCTTATGTGTGTTGGAATTTCTTCTCTAATTCCTTTTCAGCCATGCTCAGCTGCTCCTGAACCCTGATTAGGTATTGCTTGCCTGTCACTAGACTCTCCAACAGGGACTTCTGGTTTTCTGTCTTGTTTGTTAAGTGTCTTCTGAAACTCATTCTTTAAAGTGGCAACTGTTTTCCAGGTCACTCAAGTCTTGGGCCTTTATAAAATCCTTTGGAATTTTTGGATCAAGCTTTAAATCTTGCAGTGCTTTTTCTGGTTTGACTTCTCATCCAGTGCATTTGTAGTCTGTGTTTCAGTGGTCTTCAGCCTTCAATTTTTCATTCTCTTCTTGAAGTTTTAAAATTTCTTTTTATTTAGGTTCTGTTCCACCTTCATTAAGTGATGCAAGTTTCAGCTTTATATCTATGATGAGCTTTTTATTTGAAGATGTTCATTCTGCTTTTTCAAATTCTGCAACTTGTTCTAATAATTCTTTGTTTTCAAGTTAAGAGAATCTGTTTAGCTTGAGGTACCACTTCTCAGCTTGTGAGGAAAGGTGCCATAGAAGTAACATGTTGGTGTAGGTCTTGTTGATGAGCTCAGACTCCATCTTGCTGTGGACCACAGCCTACCACCTTTCAAGACTTCAGAGACTTCATCTATGGTGAAGGTCTCCTACACAAGCCTGCTGTCCCTAAGATCTTGGAAGCAGGAATCTGCAGTTTTGGGTCTCAACCCTCTTTTTGAACAAGCAAACACATATAATTAATAAGTTCATTTTGATGGTGCTCATTTAGGCCCAGCTCTGCCATGGCAGTGTCTGGGAGTCAGCAGCCTGGAGCAGCGAGAGGCCAGGAGGAGCCTCACTAAGCCTGAGATTGCTGAAAAAGAATTTCTAATAGAAAGGCCTTTTTTTTTGAATAACTAATTCAATGCTGTGCTTCATCTTGTTAGTTTAGAGAATTTAAATTATTCACTAGCACCAGGCTTGAAAATAACATTGTTTTGTATTTTGTTAATGCTTTAACTCATTGTGTTTTAAACTCAAAGCTAGTGTTGTATATTCATTCACCTTTGTGCTTGTATTTCTTAAGTTATTTGATCCGTGCATGTGTGCATCTAATTCTGAAGAAGCTACTGCAGCAGAATGAAATTCTCCAACCTTAAAACTAAATCTAGCCTTTCTGTGTATAGTACTTATGTAATACCTAACAGAGTTGGCCCCACACTTATTTTGGGAGGATAAACCTCTATTCTTTGGATGCTGATATTACTTGTTTGCACTACTCCTAAATGCTACAATTTTTGCCTTGCATTATGTATGTTCTGTGTAACTCCCTATTCCTAAACTGTACTACATAATAAACTCCTAGTCATTTTGATATTTCTGAAGTATCTAGCTCAGTGTTTGTAGTGTAAATGCTTGGGAAATGTCTATTAAATGAATATTTGTTATATTTTATCATTAATAGTTATTAATAGCTACAGCTTTTATTATTAATACTACAATTTCCATAGTGCTTTTCACATATGATTATGTCTGATAATTGTGGCAGCCCAGTAATGTGGATACTATGTTAATATTCCCATTTTATAAGTGAGAAAATCAAACATATTCAAGTTAAATAATTTTTCCAAGCTCCATAGCTGGTAGGTGGCAATTCCAGGACTCAAATTATCCTCTTCCTTTCCTTCTTATAACAACAGCAAGCACAAGAAGCACAACAAAGGCAAGAAAACATCAACTTTTAGCCTAAAGCTCTGCTGAGTGTTTTGCGGGATAATCCCAAACCCAATTCTCCAGCTACAAATCACAAACTTAGTTTTAGCTGATATTGTCATAGCTACCATTAGCAACAATTTCAACCTGAGGTAAAGATGAGAGTGTCCATTCAACACCCCCCCCCCCAAAAAAAAATTGTTTATATAACTGATGCTTTAGGTATGAATCACATGAGTAGGTGTGATTCTTTAGGCTATAGTGAAGAACGTTTTTTAGGTTCTCACTGATTGGATAGTCACACACGGCCCTTAATAACACTTATTTGTTTTTTGTTTTTTGTTTTTTATTCAAAAAGTGCTTTTCTATGTTGTGGTTATTTATGTTCACTTGGGAGCAGGGATGTATGAGACTGTTGAAAACGAATATATTTAACATTCTTTGTAATGCTTCCTCTCCCCCTTAGGCCGTCATTTGTGTAACTTGACTATAACCTGTGTGGGAAGACACTGCCAGTGAGTTCGGTGGATATCTTCCATCTTGTCTTTTATGAGCAATCATTTCTCACTAAGGCTCAACTATTATCAGATCTGTCTATTACCTGTAACCTCAGTGGGGCTGCAGAATAGAGAAATAGAGAGTGGTCCCCAGAAATTCATGCAATATCCAAACTTTAGTAGAGTCTCAGTGACAGAGGGTGGTGGTGGTTGTAATGCACGATTAATGTTTCATTGTAAATGGCTCAAAAATCCTATTTAAAGAAACTGCTGACGGGTTGTCTTCTTAAGCCAGATCTTATAATCTCCAAATTTCTCTGTCTTCACTTTTAGAGAGAACACATTTCTTTCCCCTCTATTTTCCAGTCAAACTTACCCCTCTTCTCATCTTTTTCATGTCCTTTTCTATTTTTGTGCACTTCTGCTTCTCTTTTGCTTCCCTAAGTATTTCTCTCCGGACAGGCTCTTGATGACTCATTCCTTGGTTAGATTCATTTACCTGTTTTCATAAAATGGTTATATGCCTGGGAACCTTTGTAGTCAGCTCTTCCAGCTGTTGGCCTAAATAGTCCTTAGGGAGACCAGAAGCAATGAACCTGGAATAACCACATTTGACTTCTGTGAGCCCTCTTGAGACTTTAGTAATTACTTAATGGATTGAATTGGTGACATATACTATTCCAGATAACACCCTGGGTTGCATTAAATTAACCTTCACAAATGGGTATTTATTGGTGTACTCTTAAAAGACTGCATGTGTTGGCTATAATTGCTCTTCCATGCTTCTCCGTGCTGATAGGTATTTGTACTGAGTGAAAAATTTCTCAGAATAGAGCCTGGGTGGTAGTTCTAGCCATTTAGTGATGTGTGTCATTGTGTTCAGCACATTGAGCATAAATCCTGTCTTGTAAACAGCAGGGAGACTAATGAGATTTGCCCACATTCTGGTATCATTACCAGGAATTCCAACAGAGAAAAAGAGAAGGTTTAGTAAAGAAGTACACAAAACAGAGATTTTTGGAACTCTTAATTTTCTGAATTAAGGAGAGGGATTATTGTTCAACATTTAGTACAGATGTGTATGTGCAAATATGGGTACATAAACTACACTTAGCTAAAAATGAAACCAAATATTTTGCTTTTAATGGACCCTTCCAAAATCCTTAATTTAGTTCCATAGAGAGCTAATGAGGGGCTTATTTATGAGTGTCTCTAATTGTGTGAGTGGTATAACGGGGACAGCTATTGAAATAATGCAGCTGTTAAAATGATGGCACACTTTTTGCTTTCTTGGAACTTTTCATCATTTCGGCCAACTAAAATTCCATAGCAATTTTAATCTTACAGTTTTTGGAATGATTCTGCAGTTATTTTTATAGTGACAAATGACATCTGAATGCACCAAGTCTTTTTGCAAGAAACCTTTCAGATGTGTCTTTTTTTAAGGGTTATTTCAGATCTTTATTTCATTATTACTGCTAAATGATGTGTGTGTTTGATAATGTTACACCAAGGGATCCCAAGGGTGCCCTTATAATTACCAAAGAGTAGTCTATAGAAATCTGTTAATGATTCTCCTTGTGTTAGTGAGTGATTAGCAATGTCATAAAGATCCACTGGAAATCAAAATTTATCTGTTTGCTAAAGACTGTAAATTAGAGCAGTGACTCCCAAGATAATGCTTTCTTTACATTTTGGGACAAATTGATTTTAGTGCTTGATAATAGTGGTAGAAAGAAGAGGTTCGTTGGCACTTTCCTTCCAAACCATTTCAGCGGCTTTTTCTGTCAGCCTAAGCTCACGAAAACCGTGGTGATTCAGTTAAACTCTGTGGAGAGGGAACTTGTCAGAAGCTTACGGCTTTTCACTTGAGTCTAATAGAGACTTAGCACTTTGCAGGTCAGTGCCACTGCTATTTGTCTCTGACCTAAGAGATCTGGAGTTCTTCACATCAAAACCACATCTTGCTGAGCAGAGATCAAACGTAGGAAGGTAAGGATTCTGCCAGTGATTTATCATGCCAGGGAGAGTGATCAGGCCATATGGGGCCACTGCAAATGAAGTTGACATTCCGGCAGTTTCTCATACAGGTTTCACATGTAGTTATGGCTAGTTTTTCTTGTAGAGGAATTCCAGGTCAAGTGGCAGCTTTCAGTGGCTTTTTTTTTTTTTTTTTTTTTTTAGCAAGACTTAACTGCCAAAATGAGCTGTATTTCACAATTAAGTCCAAGATTTTTCTAATATTTTATTTGAATGACATTTATGGATTTCTTGATCAGATGTTTGAAGCTTAATTTGAGCTTTTCATTTGATGTCTCCTTTTCTTCTTTTTCCTTTCCTGGGAAGGTGCCTATTTAAAAAAAAAAAAAAAAGAAGAAGAAGAAAAAGAAAGAAAAAAAAAAGAAAAATTAAGTTCTTTTGAGGACTACAAAAGAAAACTTTCTGAATATTAGGTGTGACTTTAATGAAATTGACTCTATAAGCTATGCACAGTTATGCTTATTAGTTCATTATTACCTTTTATGAACTCGGGCTTTCGGAATGAATTACTGCTAAATATTACATTTCAGTTCCTGGGTTAGGGGAAGGCAACACATAGACCTTTTTGCATATTTGTAATGGTCAAGAGCGAAGAAGAATTTATCATTTAAGTACAAATTGTGTTTGAAAGTATTTGCTAAAATTTGAGTCAAGGGCAAAAATTTTTAAATCAATTGGAAAAAATAATAATAATCCCTCTCTTCAGCTATTTATTTATATCAACAGAGATATGAAACTGATCGAGCTACACAAAATTCAGCTTGCTTTTTTTGTTTGCTGTCACAAGCAAGTGTTTAGTCTCCTGTGGCGAAATGACTTATTTATTGGTTCGAAGGCATCTTCAACCATAGAATATGCCCCAGGGTGTTTCAGCTCTTCTGCATAGGATATTTGCTTTGTGACGTAAATGAAAGATGATATTGGCATTTAAATTAAATAGTTCTTCACTTTAACTTCTAATTCAACTGAAGATACCAGTTGTCCCTTTTGTGTTTTACTTTTTCTTTTTTTATGAGATTACCATAAATGGAAGTAATTAGCTAAAATGAAACCGGCTTTGGCAGTTAGAACTAGATCTCATGCTATGGTCAAAATTCACTTCATTTTCTGAGGTATCACTTTATCTCTTTATAAACTGGGAATTATTTTGACTGATGAAGTACTTCAACTCTGCAGGGAGCAAGTTTAAGTATAATAATGAAATGGAAATTCTCTTAGTTTTCATTTGGCATCCTTGGAACATGTACAATATCCACGAAAACCTGGTAGGGTTGCAGATAAAATATACGGCATCTTAGTTAAATTTGAATTTTAGGTAAATAACAAATGCTTTTAAAATATAAGTATGCCTCATGATTTGTCAGTGATTTGGGACATATTACACTGAAATTTAATTCACTGTTTTTCTGAAATTCATATATAACTGACATCTTGAATTTTTATTTGCTAAAACTGGCAACCCTAAATCGTTATACACACAGTTTGTGACTTTTATCTGTGACTAGCAAATAAACATCATTTTAATGTAAAATTAGTTGGTAATAAAATCAAAGACCAAAGCAATTCTTTAAAATTGTTGCACTTGAATAATGAAGAAGAATGTATTAGGAAGACTCTTTTTTTTAACCCTAGCAATACTAGTGAATAAATAGGTCAACTAGGCCCATTGTAAAGACAGCTTAATCTTCTAAATGAATTGCTCCAACCTTTTAATTCAAAATCATACAAACAAAAACACTGAGATAAGCTGGGTGCTTTTTCAAATGAGGACCCCCGTGGCTTTGAAAATAAACACTTCAGCCTACCCCCACCCCAACACCCACACCCACACTCACTAGCCTTTCTGATGTCCTCCATTTGCAAATGAACAGGCTGAATTCTGAGAAAGTCAGAACACTAATTAAACCCAGGGAAGATAGGCAATAGAACATTTGTTTCCAAGCAGAAGACAAGAAGAAATCATGTTACACTCTGCTTTCTCAAGACTGGCTAGAGGACATTAAAGCCTTTTCCCTGAGTTTCCTCTTCTCAAAGCGCATTTTCCACACCACTGCTCAGACCACCTCAGGTCCACCCCACCTTAGTATGTTTGAATCTGCTACATTAGCCTATTTTCATGGCATTCAGAAAGGGGTAGCAATGAGAAATTCCAGGATACCAGTTAATGTATTAGATGGCCTTCACCATGGTTACCTTCTCCCCCCATCCTTTTGTCCTGTGTGTCTTTGATGGTTTGGCAGACAGGTCTTAGATACTAGAGAAGAATAAATGAACGAATAAACAAACAAACGCAGAATAAGAAGTGACTAGCTTTTTGAGAGCACTAATAAATTGCATTTAATTGGTTGTTTACATTCAGAATCAGAATTACTTAGAAGTTTGAATGTAGACTATGCCAGGCTTTTCAGTAATCCAATGCCTTATCTAATCCTCATGACCTTTGGATAAGGTAGTTTTATTATCTTATTTTACAGATGAGAAAATTGAGCCCCAGAAAGTTTAAATGACTCCCTTAAGTCACACCATCTAGTAATCTTTACACACATAACAGTTCTACCCATTGAGAAATCATATGAGAGCATTGAGGAGACAGAAATGAACCTTTGCCCATTTTCGTGGTTAAAGATGACCCAAAAGATTTAACCTAGGTGCTAGTCATGACTAGGAGGTTTTCAGTTGTCCTTGGTGATTACTTTGCATAGTTGTTTAAATGTCTGATGTGTAGGACTCTTCCACTTAAATTTCGCTTTTTTGAACTGTATCTTTCTAGTACATTAGTTACATGTCCAAGTACTAGATGTAATGGGAAAAGGAGGCAGTCACTTTTGAACCTGGAGGTCAGACTCTGCTATGGGCAGGAAGATATATTATTCAAATGGTTATGACTAAGGGAAACTGGAAAATTACAGTTTTGGTCTGTGTCTGCTACAAGTCTTGGAATCCTGAGTCAAACAGAACACTAGGTCCGCCCTAATCTGTACCACGGGTCTCTGGAATTATCCCAGAGCCCTTTAATCTACATCTTCCAAGCAGCTTCATTCTAGGAATCTCCACCTTACTTCACTTCCCAGTTCATTTGTCCCCCAAAAGGCTGGCCAAACTGAACTGTCCTTTGGGGAACATGACTAATGACCTTTTGTCTCTGTACTCTCATCAGTGTTCTTTCACTTTCAGAAACACCTTGAGGTTAGATGGATATGTGAGAAGCTGGGTGCATCTTTGCTACCTAAGTGTTATGTCAGCGTCCTAACTTATTTCTGTTTACAACATCAACACAATTAGTGTAATCATTGCACATTAGTTTAATGTGTTGGACATACAACATTTATTTTAAAATACTCTGGTGCAATCATTTTAGATTAATACATTTCAGATGTCTTAAAATGTTGCCTCTAGTTTCTCATTTCTTTTGACCTTGTGTTATCTGCATACTTTGTAAGTCTAGTTTGCAGTCTTTTCTAGTGAAGTCTTCTTTTCTGCCTTTTAGCCTAGGACTTGGGATAAGTGGAGTTCAGGACATACAGCATTGGGTCTATTATTTAAAACCATTATTTCATTTAAAATTAGAATTAATAATTTAGTCCTTGTCAAAGCAAATTTTATAAAACCATGTTTTTTTTTGCCAGTAAAAGATGACACCTATTAAACAAAGGCCATGTCTCTATAATATCAAAACATTGACTTTCAAGTGAAAAATGCAATCAATCATCTAAGTGTTTTCCTATACATTGCCATTTGGGTGTTTTTTCTCTTTTTAGCCAGATGTTTTGGCGTGAAGCAGAGTGAAGAATGGAAGTCAACAGAACCACTTTTGCTCTATCTAGATATTTTAATAAGAAGGTTCTCCCCACTCCCACCCATAAGTGATCTGATCATTTGCTTCATTATTTTACTTGATATAAGTAACCTCTTAATTAGAGTAAAATAAGGTGGGGACTTTTTTCATTGAAGTTAAAAATACTTTTGTTTTCTTTGTTTACGATATTCAATTATGTGCTGCTTTGCAGAGCAGCATAAGGAAGTCATCAATACAATTTTTCATAGCAATAGAAATTTAATTTTATATAGTTAAATAATAGTACTGCCCTTTGGTGTCTGGAAATCTCTTAAAAGTACATCAGTAGAAACAACGGAGCAATCAAGTAAAAAGAGATAACTAATATGACAAGTTCTCAAACTACTTCTTCGTACTGCTTAATTAAAACTAATTGAACTTTTTCCTATAAATAGGTCAGTCTGGTTATTGATTTGCTATCTGGTACTCTCCTTTGATGAACCAAAAGCAGTTTAGCTGCAAGGTGAGTAAAATTCAACTCTCTAAGGCACAATCTACTGCAGGGTTTAATACAAATCATTTGAAGCATTCACTATTAAAATAACAAAACATTTTATTACTGAAATAAAACATGGCAGCTTTATGTCAGAGATTCATCGGAGATAGGAAATTATTTACACCTAACTCCCATTAATGCCTGCTGCTTTGAGAATTATTCCTCAGGGGGTTAGATTCCCCAATTAGAAAATTCATGGCAGCCTCTCTGCATAGTCACGGCCACTTTGCTATGGGCCATAAAGTGTGGTAAGCCTGATTTGTCCTCGATTATCTTCTGGCTGCAAAAGTGACCAAGTGATGTGGCTTGGCTTACACAGCTAAGCTGCACTGTTTTGACTCTTTATTTAAGTAACTGCTGAGATTTATAAAACGACTTAAATTAACTTTTAGATAAATCGAATTCCTGTTAACAGCCAATCTGAATTCCTTATTACATCTTCACTTCTTTTCCCAGTACTATGATTGATTATATCTTTTGAACACTGACTGTGTGTTAGAATGTAGGGGAAATGAAATGAAGCCAAGAGATCCTTCTTCAAGGAACTTGAGAAGAAGAGAAGCTTTTATTTTAGCCAGCTAAGCCTTAGGCACATTCATATTTTATCTACTTAACTATACAACAGCCCTCCAAGGTAGACAGGCCTTTTTTTTTTTTTTTTTTTTGTATTTTTCCTGAGAAGAAAACAAAGCTCAAAGAGCTTGAGAATCTAAGATCCTTCAGAATTATACAAGCGGTGAAAAGACACACTGGTATTTAAATGCCATCTTTCAACTCTAGTACCTCCATTCTATAAGGAAGATAAAGGAATTCATGATGCAAGATTCATCACCACAGTCCTCAGTGAATTTCTTTATTTCTCTACTTTGTTTTACATGCATAGACACAATCTTCATAACATTTAACCTTCATGATTGAATAAATTAAGCAACTTCAATCTCTACACTTGTCTTGAGGAGAATAGAATTTTACTTTGTTATCCTGATGGTCTCTTTTAGGAAAAAAAAAATTGTATAAACCAGCCCAGTCACCTCGAATTGGCTTTCAAAAGGCCCTCCCTTATGTCTTTACTGTTTTAATCCAGGACACAACTATATTCTCCATTCATATTTCAGACCACCTCTCTTGGACACTATGAGATGTCTATTTTTTTTTTTTTTTTAATGTTTGGGAAAGGACACCTCTTTGACAGAAAGCCTTTGTTGCAGTGCAATGTTGTCCTTGTTAAAGTTCTTAAAAGCATTCCACCAGGAAGGGAATAAAATTTCTGAGATGGAGAAATATATGACATTTCCTGCCCAGGTGCCCAGAATCTAAGATGCTATGAAATATTTATGGAAGGAAATTGTACTCACAATTTTTTTTTCAAATGCCTGTGTGGAGTGTCCTAATAAAGTGCCATTATGAATTTTTATTTTAATTCCCTTTGCTGAGAGAAGTACTGTGAGCCAAACATCTGTGAGCATTTTATAAAGACTTTGGCATTTGATGCCCTTTTCTTATTCAACCTTGGATACGTAGATTCTACAGAGAAAGGAACATATGAAAAAAGAATCACTTTGATGCAGTGCAATTCTGACCAGCTCCTAAATCAGTCAAGGTTGGCTATTCCCTTTTTCCTCTGCTCATCCAAAACCAGCCCTCCTGTGGGAAATCATTAGGATAGGGATTGGTTTTGAAGTCCCCTTCCTAGATCCTCAAATATAGCCCTGTGACTGTAAGAGCACAAAACTGTTGTTTAATGCATGTTGGAAAATAATTTCCTATCCTAGGATCACAATAGTCTGGCTGCTGTCTGTCTTCTGGCAGAAGTTCCTGCTTCTGCACCTGGGGAGACTGCAGCACATGTCCTAGGACGTCACCTCTGAGCAGAATCACATTAGGAATGTAAATCACCACTGTTTCCCTAACACATTTTGCTTTCAAGAAAGGAAATGAAAAATTATTTTGCAGTCACCTGTGTTGATTGTGCTGAAGAAAAAAGAGACTCAAGCAAAATTCCTTGTGCTGAATAATTTTTAGAAGACATTGTGAAAGAGATGCCGTGAAACTTGCTCTTATTATCTGGCCAACCATCAAATCTTCTTTATAAAGAAACATCAGCAAAAATTAAATTTAGACAAAGCACTGCAATGGGAGTCAGAATATGGATGTTCCAGTCTCTATTCTGCCCCTGGTAGGGTACGTGACCTTGGGCGAGTCACTGGATTTTTGACAAGTTTATTTGTGTAACACCATTTGCATAGGTTATATCTAAGGCCACTTCCAGCTCTGTGAATCTATTTCTTCCGAACCCAAGTGGCCTCCACTATATTTAGACCAAGAAAAAGCTATTCATTTATCAGTGCATTTTAAAATAGTGCTTTAGTAAGACTTGGCTGTTAAAGCATGATCTTATCATACTACACATTTCACAACAAGAAATTAAAACCAGTTTTTTGCGGGGAGGTAGGAGGTTTTCAGTTGTTCTTGGTGATTACTTTGCATAGGTTTTTAAATGTCTGATGTAGGACTCTTCCACTAAATTTAGCATTTTCAAATAGTGTCTTTATGGTACGTTAGTTACACGTCCATGTACTAGACATAATTGGAAAAGGAGGCAGTCACTTTTGAACCTGGAAGTCGGATTCTGCTATGGGCAGGGAGATATATTATTCAAATGGTTTTGAAACATTAACATGCACTTTAGAGAAGGAAGAAGCAAGATAAACCTCCAGTGTCACAGAACCTCTGATAAACTTTCTTATTGAGTGCCCACTAGTGGCCACATGGGTTCTATAGCCAGTACCTCAGATACACAGTATTACAACTAAAAAGTCATTAGAGATGACATCTTCCATTGAACTGCTAGCAACTTTCTAAAGTGCAGTGTTGGGAGGTGCAGTGATCAAGTATCAATGTTTGTCAAGAGTCTGGACAGAAGATTTGTATCACAAGTGCCTAGCTTAGCCTGCCTTTGGTTACCAAGTCTGGCTCTCTCATAGACAAAGAAACTGAGGGTTGGGGAAGCTGGGAGACTTGCAGAACATTTAGGGAGAAACCAAAACTAGAACACAAGCATATGACCTCCTGTTCCTGTCACGAAGATTTGGTTCTGTGGTTGAATTACTCTGAGGCACACAGATTACCTGTCTAGTGTTTTATACAGATATACTCTTTTTGGAGCATATTCATAGTAGGCATTAAATAAATCCTTTTGAATGTTGTGACCACATCATATTTTTGGAGCTGTTACTGTGTTGGTCTTTTCCACTACAGTGCTGAACACCTATTTCAAGGATGGGCGCTGATCCTTACTTATTTCTGTATCCCTCAGTGCCTCGCATACTTCCTGACATGTAGGAGATATGCACAAAACGATTGTGAATAAAGGAAGAATTAATCACTTCAAGGGAGGACAGAGATGCCAAGTGCCTCCTCTCCGTTTCTTCTTTTCTCTCTCTCTTTTCAGTTCTTTCCTTTCTCCCATTAATCAGTGTTGTGAGTCACTTACTAGCTTTAATACACCTTTTTAGAAGATTATATTTCTTTCATTTCTTCTCTTCACAAAAATGAAAGGTGACGTGTCTTCATTATAAAGAAATGGCCTCAGCAACTTCTGGAAAAACTCTAGTGGTTAATCAGTTACTTTTAATATAAATATATATGCTTAATGCTGAATTACATTGTAAAACTCCGAGGCTGATTTATGGTCACAGTCTGCCTTAATTAACATCGATTCTAGGGGAATAGTAAATTGGAATGGCCTTCACAGTTGAGGTTGAACAATGAACTCCCTGGGTGTTGTCCAATTTGTAACATGATTTACATGAAGCAAGCCCTTCCTTTCCCGGGGTTATCCCTTTTTCATCTGGTGTTTAGGACGGGTTATATATAATCCATAGATAGGAACATTTGCTGTCAAATACTTTTGCTGATTTAGAGCTAGGCCACAAAATGGTCACTATTAATAAAGAAGGAGAAAAAAACCTAATCTGAGGCTTTGCAGGGATTCCAGGTTCTTGCTATGTGTCATCGCTTGTCCAGTTTGTGGCGTTTTTACGAAGTGGCCATAATGAAAGTCAGATTAAATGCATGGGATATATACATTTAATCAACAGCCATTGGAGTCTGTGGTGCTGGAAGAGTTATAAGAGCCCCGTGAATGCAAATTTATTGCAAAAGAATCCAAGGGGTCCGGGAATGAATGTCTGCTGAATGGTACTACCTGACACAGGACACCAAAAAACTTTCCAGAGTGAGTGATTTAAGTGTAAGGTTTGGCTTGTAAAGCTGCCAGCTGCTTGGTTTCAAAACTTGAAACATTTCCAAAACATTGGATGAGGCACTTTATATGTGCACTAGAGTAAATACTCTGGTTTTACTGCCAATTTAAATGTGCTCAGTTTACAGTAATGAGCTTGTATAGGCATTACCTTGTTTATAGAAAGTGGAACAGGAAGAAATGAACATTAACCATTACCAGTAGCAATTCCCATTGCCTTCTGCACAACACTGATGGCAAGTATAGTTTTTTTCCAATGTGGGAATATGTCACAACTGACATTGGTGTGTACTTGGCTTTAATGCCATGTTGAGTCAACAGAGTAACAAATGCTGTAATTCAATGTGACTCGGCCAAGGCTGCTCACACCAGTTGGCTGTTTCTACTATATTTCCTAAAACAGACGTCAATAGCATTATCAGATATGGGAAGTATGGAACAGTAAAAAGTTAGATAGGTACCCTGATTATATATAATTGAGTTTGTTTTAGCCAAGTCTGTTTTCTACAAGTGAATCCGTCATGAGAGTCATTTATTTTCTCTTACAAAATTATTTGAGTGTGTTTTGATGCTCTACATGGAAGCCTTTGTCTTTTGGGATGACTGGCACAGGAACCCCTTTAGTCCTCTCGTACTTCTGGGGTCATAGACTGAAGACAGGCAGATATATTCAGCCTGAAAGACATAATTTGCTCAACCTGGAAAAGAAAGAACATACAGAAATCTAAAGAGACACTATCAAGTACAATACCTAGAAGAGAGTAGACATTCAGTAAAAACTGTTGAAGGAGATAAGAAAGGAAGGGAAGAAGGGTGTTAAAGGGAAGAGACCATGGAAACTCATATCTTAAGAGACATATCCTCATGAGCTCAGCTGTGTTTAGACTAGGCTTTATAAAACGAAAAAGTCCCTACTGATTGCCAGGGACTCCTTGTCTTTATTTCTGCATTTATTTGCATAGCTTCTAAGAACCTTTTGACCCAGGTACACATACTTATGCATATCAGGATTATGCTAGCCAAGGATAACACATTTCCCCCCACAGTATGATTCCTTCCCTATTGTGTGGGATACTAGCAAAGTGCAGAAATTGACCCAAACTAAGAGCATGGTGTATGTTTGCAAATAGAATTCTGATGACATAAGTCTGTAGCTATCAAATTGTTCTCATGCCACAGGCTATATGTGTTTTCTGGCTGGTCTTGTTTTAATGCTTTTTATAACAGCATTTTCATGGTGAAAAAAAAAAAAGAAAGCTAGTTATTCAGCATTGAATAGTTAGAAATATATAGGGAATGCTGTTATTAGTAATGTAATGGCTAGGTAGAGAGCCAGAGGAAAGAGCAATTAGGGGGATCATTTTATAAACTATATAAATGTCTAACCAATGTACTGTATACTTGAAACTAATAATAAAATAAAATTTTTAAAAAAGAAAATGTTTATTTTCTAACACTTTTTTTCAATATTCGTTGTCCTTCTCTTTTAAAAGTCTCCTCTTCCTGTTTCCTCTACAGAATTTACAAGTGTTTAACCACTGATCTTTCTAAATGTTAATTTATAACATATTTAATTTTTTTTCTCTTTCTTTTGTCTTCCTTTCTATGACTCTGTTTGACAAGCTTAATGAGTTTTTGACCTATATACTCTGACTCTACGGATTTTTGTGGTTTCTGGGCCCTGCTTGCCTGAAAGCACCCTGCTTACTCTGAGGTCAGTGCAGTGGTAGAGGCTAGTGCTGAGAATTATAGGGGCTGCTCAAGCACTGAGGCTGCTGGTAGTGGGGGGAAGAAGGGAGGAGAGAAGCTAAACTTTGATTTCTTCCTTCGTTGTCATAGTCCTTAAACCAAGCTATCGTATATTCCTCAGACAGGAGCTAAAGTTGAGGAAGAGGAACTGATCAGGCTAGATGAATCATTTTATTAGGGATAGAGTTTCTTTCCTCTACCTTATCCATTCCCTTCACCAAGTCATACGCCCTCATTTCTTGTTTCCCCGAAGTGTTCTAACATGTCAGCCCACACCGATATCTTCCTTCACTGAAGAGAACTCCTGCAGTGCTTATCTCTACCATTCATCTTGGCACTAAATCATAGACTGTCTTATGTTATTTAACTTTCCTGAAAGTAATCTTGTCTTTGAAACTTGATTATAAGCTTCAGGACAGCAGAATACATGTCTTCTGTGGATTTTCAGTAGTGTCTACAAACAACTCTGTGTTTAGAATAGGCCTTTAGTAAACATTTTGCAGTGTCTTTTTTTTTTCTGTGAAATCAAATTTCTGCTCAGCTATTCTTCTTAGTTCCAACTCACAATATTTTTGTTCTGTCAACCTATTTCACAGAGGAGGATGCGGGAGAGAGTTTTGCAGTCTCCTGAATTTTATAAAATGATTGCGTTGCAACTAAGAGCCATAAGTCTTTATACTCCTTTTTTTAGATTATTATTTTTAAATTTGCATAATTTAAAAGGTTAATAGTTGCTGCCAAAAATTCTGCTCAAGATTTCTGCATCTGGAGTTAGAGTAAACTGGTACTCTAAAGGGTCCTCTGTCATATGCAGATAGATCTTGGATGAATTAATGTGTATATGTATGATATATGTATTTAAATTTTATTTTCCAATCATTTGTCAATAGTATATTGATCTCATATCCTGGGATGTTGCTAAATTTATATTTCTAGTAATTTTTTTTAGATTTCTTATGAATTTCTATACAGATAATCATGTTGTCTGAAAATAAAGACATTACTTATTTCCAACCTCTTGACATTTTATTTATTTTTCTTGCTTTATTACATGGTGTAATATCAAATATTATTACAGTATTCAATAGGAATAGTAAGAGCATCTATTCTTGCATACATTATTTTTAATGTATTGATTAATTAAAAGAACAGTGATCTGAAAATTAATCAAGGAGCTGAAGGAAAATGCAAAAGCTGGGCTTTCTAGAAACAAATATCAATACTGGTTCTAGGAGTGGTAAAGTAAACAAACTTCTGTCCAACAGCAGCAGAATACACATTTTTCTCAAGTTTATATGGAGCATTCACCAAGATAGACCACATTAGGGCCATAAAACACACTTTAGCAAATTTAAAAGAGTATAGATCATATAGAAAATGTATTCTCAGACCATAATGGAGTTGAACTAGACATTAATAACAGAAAGATAGTTGGAAAATCCCAAAATATTTGGAGATTAACAACACATTTCTAACTGACACATGGATCAAAAAATAAGTCTCAAGAGAAATTAAAAGTATTTTACTAAATGAAAATACAGCTTATCAAAATTTAGGGGATGCAGTGAAAACAGTATTTAGAGGGAGCTTTATAGCATTGAATACATACATTAGAAAATAAGAAATAGTCTAAGCTTCTACCTTAGGGAACAAAAATAAGCAATATAAACCTAAAGCAAGAAGAAGAAAAATCTTTAAAAAAATTTGTAGCAGAAATCAGTGAAATTCAAAACAAGAAAATAGTAAAGAAAATCAATAAAACCATAGGGTGGCTCTTTGAAAAGTTTGATAAAATTGATAAACATTTAGCCTGGCTAACAAAGAGAAAGAGATAAGACAGAAATTACAATATTAGAATTTATCCACCTACAACACCTGGTCTTCCTAGGTGGTCTCCCATCCATGTACTAACCAGGCCTGACCCTGCTTAGCTTCTGAGATCATTAAAAGGATAAAAAAGGATATTATGAACAACTCAATCCCCCAAAAAAGGGATCATTAAAAGGATAAAAAGGGATATTATGAACAACTCAATGCCCACAAATTTGATAACTAATGGGTCAATTTCTTGAAAAACACATTCTATCAAAACTCATTCTAGGATAAATAGATAACATGAATAGCCCTATATTTACTGAAGAAATTGTAACTAAAAAACCTCACAAAAAACATAGCTCCAGGCCCAGATGCTTTAACTTTTGAATTCTATCAAATATTTAAGGAAAAAAGATGCCACTTCTACACAAAATCTTCCAAAAAAATTGAAGAAGAGAGACTAACTACTAACTCGTGTTTTGAGACTAGCATTACCCTTATACCAAAACCAAAGGCATTATGATGAAAAAAAAAAATAGTCTTTAAAATCTCAACACCTACCAAAGTGGCACCCATTCCTGAAATATTCACCACTTGTCGCCTGCCACTCCACAGTCCTTTTGAAGAGAGGTTATCCTGATTCAGGACTTGGCCCTAAAATGTCTTCGAATGGTACAATATAATTTCTTTTCCTGCTTCCAGATGTTTAGACCCAAGGGCAGCCATTTAATTTACATCTGGAGATTGGCTTGAAAGATACATAGAGACCCATTCAAATGCCCTTCTTGGAGGCTGACCTAAGAGACACAAAGGGAAAAAATAGTTGGTGGGAACTGAGGCTGGAGACTCATACTGACTAAGCCTAGATAGGTCTATATATTTAAGAAATTTAATCAATAATTAATTATCTTCCCAAAAAAGAAAGCACTAAGTTCAGATGGTTTCAGTGGTGACTTCTACTATCAGATTCTTCACAATCCCTTCCAGGAAAATAACCAGAATGAACACTTTCTAACTCATTTTATGAGGCCAGTGTTACTGTAATACTAAAACCAGATAAAGACATACAAGAAAGGAAAACTATAAACCAATGTCTCTCATTAACATAAATGCACAGATATTCAGAAATATTAGCAAATAAGATTCAATAACGTATAAAATATTATACACCACAACTAAGTGGGATTTATTCCGGATATACAATACTGGTTCAATATTCAAAAATCAGTTATTGTAATCTGTCACATCAACAGGCTAATGAAGAAAAATTATATAATACCTATACATACAGAAAAATAGTATTTGATAAAATCCAAAATCCATTTATGATACAAACTCTCAGCAAAGTAGGAATAGAAGGGAACTTCCTTTACATCTACATAAAACCTATAGCTAACATCATTCTTAGTGGTGAAAAACTAGATATTTTCTCTCTCTGGGAATAAGGCAAGATGTTTTCTCCTGTCATTCCTATTCAACATTGTACTGGAAGTACTAGGTAATGTAATAAGAAAAAAGGAAATAAAAAGTATGCATTCTACAAAGGAAGAAAAAACTATCTTAGTTCAAGAATGAAATAATTGACTATGTAGAAAATTCCTAAGAACTGACCCTCAAAAAACCCCAAAATGAAAACAACAACAAAAACCCTCCTAAAACTAATGAATGATTATAGTAAGATTGCAGGATACAAGGTTACTTTACAAAAGTTACTTGCTTTCCTATAAAGCAGCAACAAAAAATTGGAATTTGAAATAAAAAATGACAATATCATTTACATTACCACAAAAAAGAGAGAAATACTTAGATATAAATCTAACAAAATATGTACATGATTTTTATAAGGAAAACTGAAACTCCGATGAAATAAATAAAAGGAGAGCTTATGAGATGTTCTATGGATAAGAAGACTCAGTATTAAGATGTCAGTTCTTTCCAAATTTATCTGTAGATTCAATGTAATTCCAATCAAAATCCTGATAAGTTATTTTGTAGATATCAACAAAGCAATTCTATGATTTATATGGAAAGGCAAAAGACCCAGAAGAATCCACGCAATATTGAGAAGAACAAACTTTCAGTGAAGCTACAGTAATCAAGACATTGTGTTATTGGAAAAAGAATAGACAAGTCAATGGAATAGAGAGCCCATAAAGAAATTCACACAAATATAGTTAAATGATACTTAACAAAGGAGCAGAGGCAATAATGGGAAAAGGATAGTTTTTTCAACAAATGGCGCTGGAAGAACTGGACAATCACATTCAGAAAAATGAATCCAGACACAGACCTTAAACTTTCACAAAAAATAACTCAAAATGGACCATAGACCAAATGTAAAATGCAAAACTATAAAATTTCTGGAAGATAACATAGGAGAAAATATAGGTGACCTTGGGTTTGTCAGTGAGTTTTTAGATACAACACCAGAAGCATGATCCATGAAAAGAAAAATTGCTGTACTGTATTTCCTTAAAAAAAAAAAAACTTCCGATATGTGAAAGACACTGACAGAATGAAAAGACAAGCCACAAATTGGGAGAAAATATTTGCAAAACACACGTATGAGGAGGGACTTGTATCCAAAGTATACAAAGAATTCGTAAAATTCAACACTAAGAAAACAAACAACTCAATTAAACAGTGGACATAAGATCTAAGACACCTCATCAGAGAAGATATACAGACAGCAAATAAGCATGTAATAAGATTTTCAACATTATATGTCATTAGAGAATTTCAAACTAAAACAATGAGATGTCACTATATACCTATTATAAATGGCTAAAATCCAAAAAACTGACAATACCAAATGTTGATAAGGATGTGAAGCAACAAGAGCTCTCATTCATTGATGGTGGGAATGCAAAGTGGACACACTCACTTTGGAGGATGGTTTCTTATAGAACTAAGAATAGTCTTACTGTGTGATCCAGCAATCACTCTCCTAGGCATTTATCCAAATAAGTCAAAAACTTATGCTCCAAAAAACCTGCACATGGCTGTTAATAGCAACTTTATTCTAATTTCTCCAAACTAGAAGCAGCCAAGATGTCCTTTAAAAAGCAAATGAATAAACAAACTGTAGCATATCCATACAATGGAATATTATTCTGTATTAAAAAAAAAAAGAGCTAGCAATCCATAAAAAAATAGAGAAACCTTAAATGCAAATTTCTAAGTGAAAGAGCCAGTCCGAACAGGCTACTGACTGTAAGAATCCAACTAAATGACATTCAAGAAAAGGTAAAATGATGGACACAATAAAAAAGATAAGTGTCAGAGGTTTAAGGGGAAGATGGAGCATAACATTTTTAGGGCAGTGAAACTATTCTGTATTACACTGTAATGGTAGGTACATTATTCATTTTTCAAACCCATAGAACTGTACAACATAAAGAGGGAATCCTGATGTAAACTATGGACTTTGGTTAATAATAATATATCAATACTGATCCATCAATTGTAACAAATGTACTACACAAATGCAAGATATTAAAAATAAGAGAAACCGAGGAAGGGAATGGAGGATGTATGGGACTATCTGCTCAATTTTCTGCAAACCTAAAACTGTTCTAAAAATTAAAGTATTAATTTTAAAACTCAAACAAAATGACCAGATTTGAAAGAGAACAAAACAGAACTTTTAGAAATAAAAAAATAAATATTGAAATTAGCTTAGACCTAGGTAAGGAGAATTGGATAATAGATCTGAAGAAATTACTCAGTTGTAGTGGAGAGGAAAAAGGAGATAGATGGAAACAACTTAAAAGTCCTTCAGTAGAAGACAGTTTGATTAAAGTAAGTTATAAACAAGTAAATGAGTGAAAACACACATGTATATACATGTGCATAAACCCACGTTGGTATACAAAGAAACCATCAAAAATGTCTTCTTATATTGTTAAGTTTTTAAAAAGCAAATTGTAAAGCTCACGTAGAGTTGATTTGTTTAGTAGAATTATATATATATACACATATGTGGCCTAGAGATATGTCTAGAAGGATCGTCATGAGTATGTGAACTTTAATTATCTCTGGATGATGAAATTTGAGGTGATTTTTTACTTTCTTTTTTGTATTTTCCTGTGTAGTTTGAATTGTTTAAAACAATGTATCACACATTTACAAAAGCAATAAAGTTATTTTTACATAAAACATATTAAAAAGATGGAAAATATTAGTGGTTAAAAGACATTGAGGATGGACTAAAAAGGTGTAACACTTGGAGTTTCAGAAGGAGAGAACAGAATGATATTCAAAGATATGATAATGATTAATAATATTAATATTTACATTAATATAAATAATATTATCCCAGAACTTTTAGTGACAAAATTTTACAGACATCGTAAGCACAATGCTTAACTATCAAGGTAAATAAAAAAGAAATTGATACTTAGACATATCGTGATGAAACCTAAGAACGACAAAGTCAAGATCTGAAAAGCAACCAAATAGAAAAGGCAAATCATCAACAAAGAAATGGTAATCAGAGACAGCAGACTTCTCATAAACATTATTGCAGGATAGAAAATATTGGAATAATATCCTCAGAGTATTGTAAGAAAGTAATTGTCTTTTGGGAGTATCTTTTGAGAATGAGGGTGCAATAAATATTTATTAAGAATTGAGAATTTATCACTAATAAATTTTTACTAAATGAAATTCTAAAGAATTGTGAGAAAATCACACACACACAAGAATCGTAAGAATAAAAATAAAGAATTTTCTTAGAAATTATTTTCTGTATAAAATAATATTTTATAACAAACTCCTGGAGAAGAGCAATAGGTTTAGTGTTCTAAGATCTTTTTAATTGGGAGGAACTTAAGCTATATATTGACTTTAGACTTCAAGTTGTTAAACATGGTGACAAAATATCATGGACAACCAATGAAAGAATACAAACTTCCAAACCAATAAAAGGAGGAAATTGAATTAT
>NW_011888866.1:6171046-6175301 GCF_000151845.1 Pteropus vampyrus
TGAGAATGAGGGTGCAATAAATATTTATTAAGAATTGAGAATTTATCACTAATAAATTTTTACTAAATGAAATTCTAAAGAATTGTGAGAAAATCTCACACACACAAGAATCGTAAGAATAAAAATTAAAAATTTTCTAAGAAATTATTTTCTGTATAAAATAATATTTTATAACAAACTCCTGGAGAAGAGCAATAGGTTTAGTGTTCTAAGGTCTTTTTAATTGGGAAGAACTTAAGCTATATATTGACTTGAGACTTCAAGTTGTTAAACATGGTGACAAAATATCATGGACAACCAATGAAAGAATACAAACTTCCAAACCAATAAAAGGAGGAAATTGAATTATACAATGAACAACAGCAAACATTAATCAACTTAAAAATAGAGGCAAAAAAAGAGAAAACAGAAAGTAAAACAAAGCAAGACAAAAAGCATCAAGTTCAAGTATCATACAATATATAACACAAAATATAATCACAATAAATACAAATGTATTAAACTTGCCAGTTAAAAGACAAATTTTTATATTGAATAAAATAAAATCTAACCACACCTCACTTAGATATATCAAAATAATTATATAATTAAATAATATATAATTAAGGATAAAAAGATGGAAAGAGGTATATTAGGACAATACTAAAGAAGAATTTAGGTAGCTTTACTAATATTAAACAAAATAAGCTTTAAAAGACAAAGCTTTATTATTAATATAAGAGAGCCACTTCATATTGATGAATGGTTCTGTTTTACCAGAGAATCTAATAATTACAAACATATTCACTAATAAACTCTGAAATTTATAAAGATAAATGTGATGGAGCTAAGAGATATATTGACAAATCTACCAAAGTGGGAGACTTCAATACAGTTTTCTTAATTATTGGTAGGACAGCTTTGTGCAGTGGCAGTATGGTAGCCAATGAGGTTTATCTGAGGCGCAATTATTGCTAATTGAAAATTATTGGTAGGACAAGCAGCAAAAATGTTAATAAAGACCCAGTTGATCTGAACAATGCATTTCACAGTATTGATATATTAGATACTCGTAGAAACCTGTACCTAACACTTAGTTCATAAAGGCAAGAAAAAGAAGTATAGCTAAGATTAAATAAGTTAAAAATTCAGAATAGTGATTACTTCTAGTGGCAGAGTGGGTCAAGCAAGAAGATGGGATCAGGAAGAAACACAAGTAGCATCAGTGATATTAAAAGCATTCTAATGCTTGAATGGTGTGTTCATGATGTGTATTAATGTATTATATATATGTTTATGTTGCATATATTCTTTTGAATGTATTAAATACAGTATAATAAAAACACTGCTCAAATATACTCTTCATTCTTTAGTGTGCTTCAGATTTTATTTTGGGGTGGGAGGTACTTTATTTCTAATCCTATCAGGAAATGTGTTAGATGATGATTCATGTTCTCTCCCAGCAGACAGTCCATCCAGTTAACAATAATTAAGCGCCTACTCCATTTGTTATGTCTTTTAATACCAACAGCAACTCATAAAATGTCAATGGACAGTTCTTCACAACCATGGAAAGAAAGTTAGGTTTATGAGCTAATTCATCTTATCGTCTTAGAAACCTAGAGCAGACAAGGACCTCCTTTTATGAATCATCTGTTTCTTCTCCCTGTGATTAGAGCATCACAGAATTATATAATGTTATAAGTCAATATTTGTATATTTTACAAATGAAGAAACTGAGCAAGCTCAAATCATTTAGCTAGAGGCAGACATCTTTACTTTCAAAGAGCTCTAGAGTGCAAAAGGCTACATCTTCTCTGATAACCTATTCTGAAATTCAGTAAAATGCGAAGAATTTTCTAGTTTCTCATACTGATATTAACAAGTATTTTAATTGAAATAATTTTGGCAGCACCGGGCCATATTTTAAGGCAGAGCTTGAATTATTTTATTTACTACAAATTCTCATTTGAGGATGAACTACTGTGAAAAGGAAGATGTTAAATCTTTATTCTTTCATTTAACAAATATGTTTTGTGGCATTTATGGTATCAAACGTAGGCATAAAAGGGCCACTCTAACCTTTACATTCTTTTTTTTACTTTTCATTTTGAAATAATTTCAGATTTATTTTTAAAAGTTTCAAAGATAGTGCAAAAAGTTCCTATATACCATTCACCCGGATTCTCTAAATGCTTACATCTTTTATAACTACCCTGCAATTATAAAAATCAGGAAATCAACATTTATACAATGTTATCTAATCCAAAAACCTTACTCAAATCCCACCAATTTTTCCAATAATATGTATTTTTTTCTGGTTGAAGAGCCCATTCACGTTCACGTGATTCACTTATTTTTATGCATCTTAGTGTCATTTATTTTGAAAGAGTTTTTAGTCTTTGTCTTTCATGATCTTGGCACTTAAAAAAAGTAAAAAATTATAGGCCATTTGTTTTGTAAGATGTGCTTTAATTTGGATTTGCCTGATATTTCCTCATGATTAAATTCAGGTTATACCTTTTGAATAACAATACCACGGACGTGATCTGTGTCCTCAGTGTATTATATAAGGAGCACATGATATCAATTTGTCCCATCAGTGGCGATGTTAACTTTGATCACTTGATTAAGGTGCTGTCTGCCAGTTTTCTCCAATGTAAAATTATTTTTCTCTTTGTAATTAATAAGTATCTTGAGGGGAGATACTTTGAGACTAAATATCCAATTTTTTATTATACTTTTTCCCATTAACTTTACCATCTGTTGATGATTTTTGCCTGAAGCAATTATTACTGTGGTGATTGACAAACGGTGATGATCTAATTCCATCATTCCTTCATAGCTATTAGTTGGCATTCTACTGTGAAGAAGAGCTTTTCCTTATCCCCCATTTATTTATTCATTTAAAAGATTTATATCATTATGGTCTCTTGGATGCCTTTTTTATTCTACAAGTAATAATCCGTTAATGTTTTTATTTATTTTATTGCTTAAATAATTCCAGTAGTGGCTGTTGGGAGCCCCTTCATGTTGGCTCCTATGTCCTTTTGATATGTCCCATTGGTTTTTGAGCGTATACTTGATTTCCGGCACCACATCTGGCTGTCAAGGATCATTTTGTGCTTTCCTGATAACAACCCTGAAATAAATTATTTCTCCAAGGAGCCCTGGTCAGAGTACACTTTAGACATCGTTCAGAATTTTTAAAATAGCTCAGAGAAGCTGAAAACCTTCAAGTCTTGTGGAGATATTTGCTACCTTGTGTACCAATAAAGTTGTCAATACAAGTTTTTTAATCATATTATATGGCTAGGTCTACAATAATAGTAATGCAGTAAAAATATCAAATAAATTAATCTTTATCATACCAGGAGAAATAGTCATCATATCTACCATTTGAGTCCAATGGATTCTTCATATTTTTTAATTTTTAAGTTATTTTGTGAAAAATTTACAGAAGTAAATAAAGAGAGCATGAAACCAACAAAATAAGTGTTTAAACAGCAAATCAAATTTTCTATGTATTTAGTTGGGGAGGTATATATATCTGAAATGGGCAATGACCTTTGAGTGCAACTATCTGTTCATCAGCTTTCGTGTATGAAATGGGAAATATTCATGTCACAAATATTGATTACAGATTTTAAACACATCTCTAGGAGATTATAGCTTATTATTTCCGGTTCTCCTGGCATGCACATTATCATGGTGTAATACCATTGAAAAGTTTGAAGGCTCATAATTTCATAGAAAAGAGAATGGTCATCTTTTTGTTCTGTAATTACAAAACGTTTTAAATTTTAGTTTTATAAATGTAAATTAGATTAATCAGTCCAGTGAACTTTTTAAATTTTACAGAATATCCTTCCAGTCACCTTTGTGTATATACCTGCCTTCAGCATTTGTCCATTTATGAATCACATCAAGTAAATTTTTATCCACACATATCATAAAAGATAAAAGAATCTTCATGAGTACTTTCAGCAAAACAAGATGATCCAGGTCCTCGTTGCAAAATAATAAATGATCAAGTCCTTCCTATTGAATGACTAACTGGTTAAAATATCGTATTTCCTTTTGTTTTTATAAATATATTGTTTGCTCTTTGGTTCTTGTAGTTGAGAAAATTTATTTATCCTAAAGAGTCATAGTCCAAGATTTTGCTTACAGTCAAGTTCACCCTCATCATTAGAATCTCTAGTGATTTTGTCTCTCCGCCTTCATCTTGTGACTAGCCTAACAACTGTGAGATGTCTTTGTTAATTTTCTTCTC
>NW_011888866.1:6175351-6181884 GCF_000151845.1 Pteropus vampyrus
ACTTTAGACATCGTTCAGAATTTTTAAAATAGCTCAGAGAAGCTGAAAACCTTCAAGTCTTGTGGAGATATTTGCTACCTTGTGTACCAATAAAGTTGTCAATACAAGTTTTTTAATCATATTATATGGCTAGGTCTACAATAATAGTAATGCAGTAAAAATATCAAATAAATTAATCTTTATCATACCAGGAGAAATAGTCATCATATCTACCATTTGAGTCCAATGGATTCTTCATATTTTTTAATTTTTAAGTTATTTTGTGAAAAATTTACAGAAGTAAATAAAGAGAGCATGAAACCAACAAAATAAGTGTTTAAACAGCAAATCAAATTTTCTATGTATTTAGTTGGGGAGGTATATATATCTGAAATGGGCAATGACCTTTGAGTGCAACTATCTGTTCATCAGCTTTCGTGTATGAAATGGGAAATATTCATGTCACAAATATTGATTACAGATTTTAAACACATCTCTAGGAGATTATAGCTTATTATTTCCGGTTCTCCTGGCATGCACATTATCATGGTGTAATACCATTGAAAAGTTTGAAGGCTCATAATTTCATAGAAAAGAGAATGGTCATCTTTTTGTTCTGTAATTACAAAACGTTTTAAATTTTAGTTTTATAAATGTAAATTAGATTAATCAGTCCAGTGAACTTTTTAAATTTTACAGAATATCCTTCCAGTCACCTTTGTGTATATACCTGCCTTCAGCATTTGTCCATTTATGAATCACATCAAGTAAATTTTTATCCACACATATCATAAAAGATAAAAGAATCTTCATGAGTACTTTCAGCAAAACAAGATGATCCAGGTCCTCGTTGCAAAATAATAAATGATCAAGTCCTTCCTATTGAATGACTAACTGGTTAAAATATCGTATTTCCTTTTGTTTTTATAAATATATTGTTTGCTCTTTGGTTCTTGTAGTTGAGAAAATTTATTTATCCTAAAGAGTCATAGTCCAAGATTTTGCTTACAGTCAAGTTCACCCTCATCATTAGAGTCTCTAGTGATTTTGTCTCTCCGCCTTCATCTTGCGACTAGCCTAACAACTGTGAGATGTCTTTGTTAATTTTCTTCTCTTTCCCATTATGGATGGAAATGAAAAATTCTGAATTCTTAATTGTATTCAGTGAAAGCTAAAAAAAAAATGACAAAGGTTGTGTCTCCAGACTTCTTTCATACCCTTTTGAGAGATGATGCATTACCTAGGACAACACAATAAAAAAACCAAATGGTGATGAAACAGTGGTGATATGTTTGTTTATTCACTTCTAGGAAATTTCATAACTTTTTTATTCTCTTTTTATTTTACTTATTTTTTTAGCATAATTAGAAATAATTGATGAGCAATGATGAAATAGCAAAATATTTTAAGATATAGGAAAAGATCACTAAGATCTCATAATGTATCTTAGATTTATTAAATAATCAGTGGACTTAAGTGATAGTAGTAAGAGAATGAGTTTTATCCTATTAAAAGATAAGTCATTTTTTCTTTTGATCTGTGGAAAAACCCTAAGAAATAATAAAACTCATGAAATATCAGTCCTTACCAATAGTTAGAGCTACTCAACAAAAAAAGCTTAAAAACTGAAATTGGATCGTGATGATATACCAAAGATTAAGATGTTTCAGTCAAATAGGCAAATAGTGAATAAAAGAAATAAGAAATATTGGTAAGAGTTCTTTTTTCCTTAAACCTGATGATACTCTGAAGTGAGTTCTTAATGAAACTAACTTAAGTAATTTTTTTTGGCTTGTTTTTTTATTACCTTATAAATCATATTGTGTTTCAAAGAAACTTGCAGTTATGATGAGCTATGAACTGTTAGGAAATTTGTTAAATAGAATGAAAAGAGAACTAGACCAGGAGCCCAAGAACTATACCTCTAATTTAAATTTAGACAATAACTAGTTGTGTTTCTTTGGGCTGAGCAATCCTGGAAACCATGGTACAGTGAAAAGAGCAGGAGACTTTGGACCAGAACCGCAATGAGAAGCTGCTTCTTAGGACTCTTCTTGGCCTCTCAATTGTCTCACCTTTTGTAGAGATAACAAAATTCTGCTGTGAGAGTTGTTATGAGTCTTTATGAACTACTAGAGACTCTAAGACCCTACAAGGCTGGAACTCTTCTGTGGTCATCTTAGCCTCCACTGTGTCTAGAAGTATCTGAGTATTTATTAAATAAATAAGTATATTTTATTAAGCATGTTTATAAATTCTGTATTAAGAACTATAACATGTATACAAGTACAAGGTTGTGTTTGCTTAATACATTTGTACTAAGTGCTATTCAGATTTAAGGTCCTTTCCCCCCTTTGTCTTAAAAAGCCATTAGGAAAAGAAAACTTCAACATAAGCTCATTGTTTTATCAAATCCAGGAAAAAGCAAAGTTTTGTAATAATCTAGAACTTGATATTTAAAATTGTAGATCTGTCTTCATTTAACCTCATCTGTGATTATTAAAATGGCAAGCAATGACAAATCAGTTTATCATTTTATTTGTTCTAAGTTGACTGACTGGCTCATGAGTTCAGAAATCTCACTGGCATGTCACAAATTTTATAGAGTAAAATATCTGTGTATTCTTCGAGCTTTCATAGTCCAAAAATATTAGATTGGGTTTTTCTCTTAATAAAAAAATTTTAATTTCTTTGCCTATATTTTCTCTTTTAACTCACGTCTTACAAATATGAGAAATTGACTTGAATAATTTCTTAAACCATTAGTCTCTTTGCTGTTTTAATAAAATCTTAATTTTTTTTTTAAAAAAGAAGACATCCAAGGCTCTTAAGAAAGCCTAGAGAGACCAATTTGAAAGTTATAGACCTTTTCCCTTTGCTAAGCCTACATGTAGCCTACCCAACGAAGAGAAAGAAATCTAACTTGGATTTGACATGTAACGTATTTAATTTACTAGTTAGTTTGGTCATCGTTCGGTTCAGGGTCTGACTATAAATTAAATAAATGCTTATTTCAGCAGCCTTCAAGTTTCCCTGTGAAGTCACTTACGCTTGTGACAGAGAAACTAAGACCTAAGATTTGACCACTGTCAGTTTAATACACGATTTACTCCTAATGGGTATTGGTTAGAGCTTGAACTGTCGATAACTATTTTATCAGCCTCAGTGTGTGTTTTATATGTATTTGAGACTCTCTCCTTTTCATTCTTGTTTGACTCTCTCACTGGTTGACAGGTTCACTATATTTAATCTTTGAATCACATTGAGGTAAAATTATCATAGAAGAGATTCCTGAATTGGAGGTAAGGCAGGACTGCATACTGTTTAAGGGTCTCTTGCAACTCTTCAAATTCTATACTTTAATTATATACCAGCAAGCATATAGAATAAGTATGATTACTGTGATACTTCCATAACACTTTGCCTTTGACTGGCTTTCTCTCACCTGTCTCACCAATCCCATTTTGTTGTCTACTCCTTTAGATTTTTATTAACAATGAGTGGCAGAACTCGGAGAGTGGGAGAGTGTTCCCTGTCTATAATCCAGCCACAGGAGAACAGGTGTGTGAAGTTCAAGAAGCAGACAAGGTATGTCCTTCTCAGAAAAAGATTCCCTATTAAATAACTACTTCCAAACAGCAGAGCACTAAACTTACGTTTTCCAGACACAACCACTGACCTTCACTCATCACCTTTTTTGTGAGAGCAGATGGTTCTTCCTTTATTTGGAGTGTTGTCTCTTCAGTTGTGCCTCTTCCTTTCTAACAGGCAGATATAGACAAAGCAGTGCAGGCAGCCCGCCTGGCTTTCTCTCTTGGTTCAGTGTGGAGACGAATGGATGCTTCAGAAAGAGGACGTCTGTTGGATAAGCTTGCAGACCTGGTGGAACGAGACAGAGCAATTCTTGCAGTAAGTAGCCAAAGAAAATATTCAGTCTTTACCCCAAATTTACCATTCCACTGAAATTTAGATTCCTCAGACTTTCTGAAAATACAATGTGAAACTGACCTAGGGAACAAGCTAAGGAGTACATAATATACATGAAAAATGAGATGTTTGGCTTTTGTGATAAGTGGGGGAAGTGGAGGACCAGCTGAGTGTCTCTTCTTACTGAATTTTGAAGAACAAAACCATAGCTTCCCATGCCTGGTAAGGACCTTCCTGTCTTCCTTCCGCCCTTGACAAACAAAACAAAACAGTTAAGCAGCAGGAGAGCTACCATGTGCTTCCAGAAAACAAATACCAAAAAATCATTTGAGAATCAAATAGGACTGTTTTTACCTCCCCAGAGTCAACCCCTCTTGACTAAAGAGAATCCTTCAGAAACAGAGGCCATGATATGGACCTCCCATTCACTTCTCTGTCACTTTCAGCAACATTTTTTTCCCCATTAAAACAATCCTTTTCTTACATAAGAAACTTCCCCTCTCCTGATGGTTTTTTGTTGTTGTTGTTTTTAAAGTAAAGGTCAATTTTTAGAGAATACAGGCTTTTTGGAAACTGGAATCATTGGGAAATGCCTGTGCTGTACACCAGAGATCTCCACATGGGTGACCCAAAATTGATCACTTAATACTTGGGGTATCCTTGTTCAGTCAGGGCATTCGAACCATGAATACTATATCCTATCCTCTACTTGAGATAACAGGTCACTATTGGGCTTGGTTTGAGAGAGGGAGACAGTACCCTTTCTCAGTGTCACTGCCACCATGGTTCTTCCCTCTTGCCATTCTCCCCAGGGATCTGTTCATAGTGTGGGAATGAAAATGAATCCTTTATAGAGATGGTTTGGAACTCTAGCTATTTGTAACATTTGTCTATTAAAACATTTCTAATCTGGTACTTTAAGGAAGGGCTTATGTATATTGTGAAAAAAGTGTTTCATGGTGAAATGGCTCTTTCTTAAAGATTCACAAGACACCAAACACATTAAAGACTCTGAAAAGCCCTACTCAGTGTTTCTCAAACTTATTTAAGCCTCAACACTATTTTTATGGCTAACTTATTGTGCAAAACTGAATTTTTTGGAACACCTCGAGGAATCTGGTCTGTGTGCTTACCTCTTCACTGGATCATGATTTTTTGGAACACCTCGAGGAATCTGGTCTGTGTGCTTACCTCTTCACTGGATCATGATTTCTTTGAGAGTGAAAATTGTGTTTCACTTTTTTGGTAATCCTAGCACAGTTCCTGGCACATAAATAGTCAGTAGGGGTACATTGATGGTCTGTAAGTATCTGTTTAATTAACTTCAATGTGTACAATATTTACAACATTAGGTTAACAGTATGTACTAGATGATGATGGAGTTAATTTCTGCAGTTACAATTTTCACGTCATAAAATTCAGACACCATTCTTTTTCTGACATATGTCTCACTGTGACACACTTAAATGACATCCCTACTTTTAAACACTATCAAGCCATGAGAGGAGTAAGTTTTAAAAAGGGGTAGGCTCTGGAATGGCTCCTGGCCAGAAAACTGAACTTAATAGCCAGGTAAACACAATTAAGAGTAAACCTAAGGCTGGCAACGCTTAGGTGAATTCGACTGCTGTCAATAGCTCACAGGGACCATTTAGGTGGCCCACATTTTGGTTATTGACTGAACTTCACTCTACGCTATGTAGACCTTGACTCTATGCTAGCTGCATGGAGAACGTAATGCCCATCTCATGAACATATAAATGTTCTAACAAGTACTGGGAAATAATTTGATTCCCTTCAATAAATGTGAGCTAATATATGGTAATAAAGTAACATGATACTTTAAAATGATTTCCATCTTATACACATAGTAAATGGATAAATTACACTGTAGATAATAATATTTCATGTCATTAAATGGAGAATATTTTAATTTTAGTTTTGTCAGCACTCAAATAATTTTCACACCGGTGTGTGTTACAAAACGTCCTCATAGAGAATGAAGGACATGAGGTTATCAACATGTTTTTGTTTGTTTCATTCGTTAAACTTGTAACACCTTTAATATTCCTCAAGTCAAAATACTCTTTTCTCATTTCACTGTGTTCATTTGTAATTATTTTTGTTATAGATTTAACCACTTTAGGAACATGTCCTTAAAATAATAACATTTATAACTAAAACTGCTTAATATCTCTATTTTTATTAAGTGAACCAGATACTTCACTCTTAATAGATAATGGCTGTTAACATAAATATTTACAAAAAACCCCAGCCCTCAACTTGTTAAAGTTTGAGCTTCCCTAGAGGAGATCTTGTTTATTTGGTGGTAATAAATAAATTCGCTGTGCACTGTTGATATTCCATTTCTCAGCAGGGGTCTTGGCAGCTGTGGAGAACGTTTTATATTCTCATCAGTTGCATAAAAGCCCATATCCCTGTTCTTCTTTATGGATTCAGATTCCTGGTGTATACTCCAAAAAATCCCCATGCAGCTCTGATCATTAATATAACAGAAGCTGGTTTGACAAGCAGAACATTTCTTTATCATCAGTTAATGAAATGTGTTTATATATTGAGATAGTGGTTACTGGAAACACACAGCCACAAGAATATGTATATATATA
>NW_011888866.1:6183239-6185602 GCF_000151845.1 Pteropus vampyrus
GGATCTTCTTCAAGTGCAAATTTTCATTGAATAGGTCTGGGGCGGGCCCTGAGATTCTGCATTCCTAACCAGCTGCCTGATGCCTAGGCTGCTGGCCCTGTGCCTTAAGTAACAAGGAGAGGATGCAGAGACCAGCACTAACCAAGTGACTGTTGTGATGCTTCATTTAGGCATAGGGCAAGAAGAGAAGAAGTCCCAGTAAGAGTGGAGAAGGGACAGAGAATAGACTTCAGAGGACTATTTTGAAATTACCTCTATGAGTGATAGGGACATGTGGAATGTTAGTCTTTAGAAAATGGGCTTCCGATTATAGGCACTCTTCCCTGCCATCCAGAGGTTTCCCTTGTTCAGCAGACTCAGAAGGATGGGGAAGATTGCTCTTAGGGAATGTCAGAATCTTAGTTCAGTCCCAGCTCTAAGGATATCACAGAACCACTGTTCTCCAGCATCACTTGCAGGATTCAAAAATGGCCTAAATGAGGCAGAGCCATTATTTGGTATGAGTAAACCTGTTAGAGGACCTAGGAATTAAACCTTTGTCAAAGACAGGACACGTGTCAACCTTTCAAGGTTGGTCTCCTCTACTTCAATGCAGGAAGATAAATTAACAAGATCAAAGGGCCTAGCTTTTTTTTTTTTTTTTTTTGGAGCCCCTCTCCACTGGCCATTTCACTATTAAAACAACAAATATGTTTCAGGTATTTAAATATCTATTCAAATGATTTACAATATCTTAGGAATAAGGTGAAACGGAAGGCATCAAAATAGAAATTTATTTGTTAGGCCAAATAAGGATCTTAAGAGGTATTGTACCCATTTTACAGGTAAGAAAATGAGACAGCAAAGGTTTACTGTCTTGAACAAGGTCACATGGCTAGTAAGTAGCAGACATGAGATTCAAACCCAGGTCTCTTTCTGCCATTGTAGGCCCTCTTCTTACGGAGGCCAGTTCAACAGGGCACTAAGAGAAAGAGATCAGTCGCCCTCTGTAGATTTTTAGATTAATATACAATTGATTCTCATTATTCATGTAGTTATGTTCTATAATGTTGGTGTGGACACTGAATTAGCCAGCACTGAACCATTGCTCCTAGAGGAAATAAAGAGATGAAGAGTATAGTTCTGTCAGGTCATCCATAAAGAATAAAGCTGAAAGTCTTTTATTTTTTAACTTAAAATGTAAGACTGCTTTGTTACACTGAATCATAATCCATGGTTCATCCAGCTTAGCCTCTATGACATTAAATAATAAGCACCAAAAAGAGTGGGAAAAATTATACTATTATCTCTTTCACTCCTCCCCATTTAGGAAGGCCAGGCAATCTACCATATAATGTGAAGGGCTCTTCCTTCACCTCCTGTACCAGACATCAACTTCAACTTCTCATTCACTCATTTCTTTCATTCTACAAGTTTTTTGGTTTGTTTTTGAGCACCTGTTATGTTTTAGGTTCTGTGTTAAGCATAGGGGCTACATAGTAAGTAAATACTGTAAAGAAAACAAACAAGTAGACAAGCAATGGCAATATAGTGTGGCTTATTCAGATATGGAAGCATAAAGTTCAATGGGACTTCATAGGAGAGGCAATCTCACCCAGTATTAAGGCTTCCTGGAGAAGGATGTGAGGTGAAGGGTAGGTAAGTGATGATGGAGATAGGGCCATCACAGGTGGTGGTAGTAACCACTACAAAGCATGGAAAGAGGAGAGTACAGTGTGGCAGTGGATCTGAAAGTATAGCCAGATATAGAAGACCATGGGGCTCTTGGTCTGGGTAAACCATACTATGAGTTTTATTCCTTAGCAATGGTGAGTCACTGAATTATTTTAAATAGATAAATGTCATGATCAAAATTGCAATTTAGAAAGAACATTTCAACTACGTAATGAGAAATCAGTTGGAGAGAGCAAGTACCTGCTTTTTTCCCCTCCCCCTATAGTGTAGCCTCCCTCTAGAAAACTTAGGAAGAGAGGGGGAAAGTTATGGCATGACCATTGTTGAGTTATCTGCTGGACACCTTTTCTCCTGACTTGAGAGCGTCTCCCATTCCTTTCCGTTATGTCCCACTCAAGGTCCACACAGAATCATGTAGTTTCTGTTTCATTCACAAGGGTCTTAATGTTCGTTATTTCCTGCCATGGTACTCAATGGAGCCATTGTTTCTGACCATAAATTTTATGCTTTGACCCTTCTATTATGGCAACTCTTAATTATGATGATAAATAATAACCATTACTATGATTTATTGAACACTTTCTTTGTGCTCATTATATTATCTCTAATCTTATAGCAGCCCTGCATGGAAAGTATTATTATCCCCATTTTGATTATTTTAAAACTGTATCATAATCCTCTGTTCCTCT
>NW_011888866.1:6185652-6225396 GCF_000151845.1 Pteropus vampyrus
GAGGAGAGTACAGTGTGGCAGTGGATCTGAAAGTATAGCCAGATATAGAAGACCATGGGGCTCTTGGTCTGGGTAAACCATACTATGAGTTTTATTCCTTAGCAATGGTGAGTCACTGAATTATTTTAAATAGATAAATGTCATGATCAAAATTGCAATTTAGAAAGAACATTTCAACTACGTAATGAGAAATCAGTTGGAGAGAGCAAGTACCTGCTTTTTTCCCCTCCCCCTATAGTGTAGCCTCCCTCTAGAAAACTTAGGAAGAGAGGGGGAAAGTTATGGCATGACCATTGTTGAGTTATCTGCTGGACACCTTTTCTCCTGACTTGAGAGCGTCTCCCATTCCTTTCCGTTATGTCCCACTCAAGGTCCACACAGAATCATGTAGTTTCTGTTTCATTCACAAGGGTCTTAATGTTCGTTATTTCCTGCCATGGTACTCAATGGAGCCATTGTTTCTGACCATAAATTTTATGCTTTGACCCTTCTATTATGGCAACTCTTAATTATGATGATAAATAATAACCATTACTATGATTTATTGAACACTTTCTTTGTGCTCATTATATTATCTCTAATCTTATAGCAGCCCTGCATGGAAAGTATTATTATCCCCATTTTGATTATTTTAAAACTGTATCATAATCCTCTGTTCCTCTCATGTTCACAAACTTTTTAGAGTATCAAAGCTTGTTTTCAGTTAACTGAGGGAGAAATGGAGGTTAACTGATTTGCATATAGTTTTTCTCTGTAACAAGTGTTGATTTTATTGATTTTGTGGTATGTAAGCAGAGAAATATAGCCCATGCTTTAAGCTGAATTCTGACATAAAATAGCTTTATGATACATTAGCATGTAGAAAAGTTTAGAAAATTGCCTATGTCATATGTAATTATTTCTCTACTTCGATCCCCTTTTAGTTTTACTTGTTAAACAAAGAATAAGCTAAAAACGCTCAGACATTGACTCAGATCCTGAGGTTTTACCTTCAACAGTGAGGTCTAGATTAGTGCTGTCAATAGAGAATGCATACGGTGAGATCTCATCGTTCACTCATATTGTTCACTGAGACTGAGGAGCTATTTGCTTTGCCCACCTGAGAATGTAGGGCGGTTAGTGGGACCTGAATTGGTGGTGGCAGGAGGTCATGAAGTCAGCTTCGCATGTAACCTCTTTGAGAGGTTAAGATTGAAAAAGACCCCAGGGATCCCTAAGACCAATCTCCTTGTTTTTCTGACAAAGAAACTGAGGTCTAGAGAAAAATAAAGTAACTTTTTTTAAAGACCACAGTATGGAGTAGTGATAGAGCTAAGATAACTTCCTGACAGATTCAGGAACGTCTTAATCTAAAATCAGAGAAGCTACCAGCAGACTCCTGGAAAGAATAGTGTTAGCACCACTGTATACTAATGTCATCTCAATGTTTGTATAGGCATTTATGGTTTATCATTTAGCTGTAAAATGTTCAGCGAGATCTGTTCATTGTCAAAACACGTACTAATCTTCCAGGGACATAATGGAATAGTTCAGTGTAGCTGGTCTAAGTGTTTAATACTGGGGCCATCAAAAAGGTTCTCAGCTCCTCACAAGATAATTCTGTACACAGATTAGAGATTGGAAGATGGCCTTCCATTCACTGAATTGTGTTACAGATTTTTATCTATTAAAAAATCTCATTTTTTTTGTGCAAACAGGTATATCAAATAAGCTGCAGTTCTTAAAATACTCAGTAGTGTAATTGAGAGCTAGTTCTTGAGGGCCATTTTTGATAAACTTCTCCTCAATTTCCAACACATTTCAGGTTTTTTTTTATTTTCCTGACTATATCTATCGCCCATTTGTACTGTCTAGTTTATTACAGACTGTGCCAATGTCAGACATTCTTATGAGAACAAAAATTATGTCAAATTTTTTTTCAAGCAACTATAAAATCTGCTTTAAGAAGTGATGTTTACCCTGAAAGAATAATCCAAATAATTAAATTGTTCTAATTAACTAAGTACTTGCTATCTCTCCTGTGTAATACAACGAGCCCCCATCAAAGAACCTATGACAGTAATTCAGCTGTGTTTCACAAATACAGCAGAGGCTTACTTCATTACTCATTTCCAGGGACGAAGACTTTTCTTAATATAATTCTAGAAATGGCTCAGTCTACATATATTCAGTAAAGTTTGGTCTATAGTTCAGCCAAATTTATAGTATAGTAAAGTCTCTAATTCTAAGATTTTTTTATTCCTCATGAGGTGTGAACATTCAGGTGAGATCTTGTAGTATTTGGAGAGCATGGTTAAGCATAAAAGATAGGAATATGGGTTATTATTTTTTGGAGGGCAGAGAAGAGTTAATCATTATATATCAATTTGGGTAGAGAAGGGAGAAGGAGAAGTTAATACTGTCGCCCTATGAGTCTACTCTTCTAGGCGAAGAGGAGAGAGGCAACAGCTCAAGGGAAGAGGTTGTTGCTCTGCAGAGTTCCCTTTATAACTTAAGATGCTATAGTTTATGTGAGTTCTCTTTGTCCGCATATTTAATCCTCAAAGAATCATTTTTACCTTTCACAAAAAGGTTGTCATTTTCCCCATTTGCATTCCTTCTCAATATAATACTGATTCTATGGTTTGTGATATCCACCTAAATTCAACACCTTATTCACAAAAGAGTCTTTAACACGTTTCTAAGGAAAATGAACTTGAAGTCCAATGACCCAGCTCCTAGTCCAGGAGTCACAACTTCACTAATTATATCACTCTGGACTTAACCTCTCTGCCAGATTTTCTTTATTTATAAAATTCTGATAATAACATTTGACCTATATTTTTAGTGTTTTGAGTGTGAAATGAGATATGAATGTGGAAATACTTTGTAAGATTCTATAGAATTATATACATTTTGTTCTTATTTTGCTATTTTAAAAGTATTAAAAACATCGATCAGATTCTTCTACACTTCAGACTCCTTTCAGGCAAATTAGTAGAGTTATCAGAGAGGCAAAAAGTAAATAGCAATGAAGTTAGCAGCTGTAAAGCAACTGTGGACTCCCCTTCACCCACTTGGTTCCTTTGAACCTCAGTACTCAGATTGTGGTCTGTGGATCAGAAGCATCGGTGTCACATGGAAACTTACAGAAATATAGATTCTCAGGTCCTGCCCCCAGACTCACTGATTCAGAGTCTGCATTTTAACAAGATCTCCAGATACTTTGTGTGCACATTTAAATTTGAGAAGTACAGTATTATATACCACATGGCAAGATGATTCTATACAATAAAGTAGTGAACATTTTTTATTTTAATTATTAGATTTGAAAAACATTAGAAGAAAGTATTGCTAGCTCATACAACCAGTTGTTTCACAGATTTTCATTAAGGTGAGGCTGACAAGTAGCTATTTACATATTTTTAAAAGATGAGTTGACTTAACAGAATTATTAAGTAATAGAGTAAGTGATACTTGGATACAGCAAAAATTATGAAGATGGCTCTTGAGCAATTGGCCTTTGGGTAACTTTAGTCTAGAAGCTTGGTGAGATTGGAGTCAAGATTATAATAGCTGTGAAGGACCTCTGAGGTACCTTTTGCCCTAGACAAGGGTACACATGGAAAGCACAGTTCTTTGTTTGCCAGGCACCCCCGGTTAGAGTAGGGGTGACTAGATGAGAATGCAGACTGAGCTCAAGGTCTAAGGCCCTTTCTTTATGTCTTTCACTTAGTTCTCTGTTGGGAAGAGTTTAAGCACCAAAACCACCCTTTATCTCTTTGTTAACTACTTAGAGGAACCGTAGGGATGGAAGATTCTTCAGTCCCTTTCTTTGTGTCAGCTTTTAGCTAATCATACAGTCTATAAACAGTTTATCCAAAAAAGTTTTCATTCTCCACGACTCAGTGTCTCTTGGGACACAATTATGGAATTGAATTCAGTTCCTTATGAGGTCAGCTTTTTAAGATGTTGCCTACATTTTCTTCTTCTCTCTTTTATTTCTTCAGTAACTTGCAAAATTATGTAAGTAATATAACTAAATTCTTAAGGACTTAGAATGTTTGTGGAAATGCTTACTGAATCACCATGCTATGCTTGTGCAAGTGCCTTGTGGACTTTCTCTGAACCATTCCAGTTTCCTACACTTGCTGCTAAACAAACACCTGTGTTGTTCTTCAGTTCGTAGTCTCATTTTTTTTCCTCAGTTCATTTGCATTCCATCTTTATCTTACACTCTGATTTTAAGGTCTGTGATTATCTACCTGAATCTATCACCTTAGCCAAATTGTAGAGTTTAGTTAGGAGGGATTTCCCTGAAGATGAAACTCTAGCCTATTGATGGGTGTCATTGCTCCTCATAGAAGACCTTCCTTGGAAGAAGAGCCTGACATCACATTTATATCTTCTGGGGAAAAAAAAAAAAAAACCCACAATGTGAAACATTAAAAGTATTAATATAAAAAAAAAAAAAAAAACCACCTTTCTGGAGGTTTATAAATTGAATAAGGGTAGTAATTTGGACTATTGTAAAGAATGATTTCTATGAAAATCTTAAGTTGTCTGCATACAAAACTAAAATACTTAATTTGATTTTTAAAACATTATTCAGACTTCTTACAGCCATCCTGTGGACAGTTTCCACATATTGTCTGTTTTTTTTTGTTGTTGTAATGGTGATATAGTCTACAATCATTTCCTTCCTACATTTGCTGAATGCTGCCTACTTCCCAATTTCTTCCATTTAAAGAAATACACATAAAACAAAATTAGGAGACAAGCAGCAGATTAGGGAAAAACTTTGTTTATACTCATAACAAAGGCCTAATTTCCTTAATATACATAGAGTTCTTTGAGTGACTAAAATGATGAATAACCCAATAGAAAAATGGCAAAGGATATAAACCTGAGGAAAAGGAAATTGGCCAGTAAACATAAAAAGATATTCAACCCATATATCATTAAACACAAATCAAAAAGAATTGCCATTTTCCACCTGTCAGGTTGACTGAAATTAAAATGTTTGAAAAATCCCAGTGTTTAAGGGTAGGAAAAAATACCATGTTGTTGGAATTATGAATTGTGTAACTTTTCTGAAGGGTGATTTGGCAAGATTTCTCAAAATGCGAAATGCACATATGCTTAGACCATGAAATTCCACAGATATGCCAAGATATATAAAATGATAACTGTTTACAGCATTATTTATAATAGCCTAAACTGAAAGCAATCTCTGTGTCCCTCAGGAGAGTTTACAAGTAGTACCATTATTTATTGAGCCAGTGCAATAACATTCAGCAGCCAAATATGTTAGCTTTATATGAAAAAGAAAAATTGGAAAAATATTGAAGACTGTGAATAATGTGATGCCATTTGTATTTTAAAAAATGGTAGGGGGGGGGAATAAAAGGATGCTACATATACTTGTATGAAAAAAATTCTTTGAAAAGATACACCAGCAACAGATAGCTGTTAATTCTGGGAAGAAGTCCAGTAGAGACAGTGAGAGAGGGAGGGAGGGCGAGAAGGAAGGAGGGAGGAAGACCTTTAATTATTTTAAAATGTATAATTTTGAATTTAATTCAAATGATTCTGTGCAATGAATATTAGTGATTCAGATGTGTTGAGAGACAATGATAAACAATCACATCATTTCTCTTCCCCAGCCCACACACTCCTCTTGTCCCCACCTTCATCCCTATCTGTAATAGTAACACTTTTCATCAGTATCAACTGAGGGCCTTCACTTTCCCAGGGGGATAGCTTTTGAGAGAGAAAACAAACATCAGGGCTGGCAACTGAGGGAAAAACAAAGACTTTGCCCAGTACCAGAAATGAAAAGACATATGCTAAAAACCAGTCATTCTTTGGTTATTTCACTTAGCCATTTAAAAGAATTCCGATAAACGTAATGGCATTTTCCTGAAGAAGAATTGGTTTGGATTTCTGGGGTGCTTATTTCAATTTTCTTTTGCTCTTATAAGGAAAACAAAGTTCTTAAATCATCCCTATTTCCATGGCTAGTTTGAGGGCAGAGGCTTTGGTTTATTGATGGAACATTCTTTAAGTGGACTTTTTTTTGCGTTCTTGAAATAGACCTACATATCCCTACATTCACCCAGTGCCCAGGAAGTGCATTTTGATGCCTGGATTGAATAATGAATAGATTTTACTTTTACTCCTCACTTTTTCCAGTAGCCTAGCATTTCAAATTTACCCAATAGCATTATACTTCGTTTTTAAGAAATACTTTATAAAGTTATTTAAAATTTGAGATACCTCAGTTTTTAAATTGAATAACTGTTCTACATATAAGTATCTTTTTAGTATTTAATATAAAATTTCATATTCGATATTTTCCAGTTTCCAGCTCTCCCAGCCCCCTCCCTGCCCTTCCCCAGGACTGCTTCTAGTGCCATCAGCTTGTCCTGCATTTTGCCTTCGAGGTCAGCACTCTGCTTGGGTGTCTGAGAGCCATATCTGGAGATACCTTATGTCAAGTGCTAGGTCTACCAGCTTCCATACATGGTTGAGGAGGATATTTTCTCAACTTTATTTATAGTTTTTTTTTTTCCTTCACCCAAATTCTCCCTCTGCATTTTTTTTCTTGTAATCTGAATTCTGTGGTAGTGACCATGCTCATTTCCTTCAGATGGAGACTATTTTACCTTTACAAGACACGAACCCATCGGAGTGTGTGGACAGATCATCCCAGTGAGTATATCTCCTTGCGCCTTGTAATTTATTTTCACTTGAACCAGTTCTCTTAAAGATACATAAAACATGGACCTCAGCGATGTGTGTTTTCCATTACTGGGGGAAAAAAACTGAGCTCATGTTGTTGACATATCTTTAACAGCCTCCCTGCAAATGCTTATTTGAACAGGTTAATAGGGTTTCAGCTCCGTTACCAGGAGTTGAGTTCTCAAGTCATGGAATTCTCATGATTAAAATAAGCAAAGCCAACCCCAGTGTATTAATAACCTGCCCCTTGGTTATGGATGTCCATTTGGCTTATGGAAAATTAATGCTTTGTTATATTTGCTTGTTTATTTTTTAAAACTGTGACTCACCATCTTTCCAGGCATATTGTTTTATATGGTCTTTTAATCCCCATTCTTTCCCACTGTTTCTTTTCATAAGAATCGAAGATAGAAGACTCTACAGAAGACACAGCAGTACAATTAACGTCACGGTCATAATTGAAACCATGCTAGGCTGTTGTGTGTCTTGTAAAGGGAAATAGATGCAGTGCTTTGTGTTTGGATTGAAACATTAAACATTGTCTTTTTTCTCTCTCTCTCCCATACACAGCCTTGGCACCATACATCGAAACTTGCAACAATACTAGCTAATAGTTCTGGCAAGGATTTCAGGGGAGGTTCAAACTAAACTCTTACACTATAGTCAAGAAGTTTCTCTTTTCAAAACACAAGAGACTAAGTCAAGATAATCTTTGGCTTTGGGGGCAAAGCTTTTTGAGCGGTATTAATGTTTTTTTTGTTTTTTTTTGTTTTTTAATGACTTACAAACTCCTGGTTACTGTGAAATTTATTAGAGAATGAAAACGAAAAATGAGAGTTTTGGTTTAAGTTCTGTTCCTAAACTACCCAGGGAAAGAAATCCCACTTGGATCAGAGCAAGGTGAGGTCTGTCACCTTAACTGCAGGAACTCAAACCTGCTCTTCTTGCCCTTCCCAGACTTTCAGAGCTGCAGCTTTCACTGACAGGACAAGAGCTGCTTGTCAGCCAGCTCCAGCTCAATTACAGCAACCAAGATTTATATACTGTAGATGGAATTAAAACATCACTGTGGACTCCCAAGTTTATAAACAACTAAGGGGAAAAGAAATTGGGTGTTTGGTGAAGGCAAGACACTTGTATATTTTTGCAAGCTTGCCAGGGCCAGTGAGAATCTTTCAAGGATGGCAGCTGAGATGCTTCAGGCAGAAACACATTGTGGTCAGGGGCTGAAGCCAGGGGACCAGGATTTCTGTTTTCTTTCTTAATGAAATTATCAACAACACCTGATAGTGCTGGGCCTCATGCCTGAGCATATGACAATACAAGACAAACTAAAATTATTGCATACTAATAATTTATTAATTAATAATAAATAAAGATATACTTTACAATAATAAATAAAAGCATATCTTAATTTTTTTGCAATCATGTGTTTTGCGACAATACACATATGTAAAGAAGAGGTGCTACCTTGAAATGTGCATTGACTTAAATGTAATTCACAGCTGGGACTTTCTCTTCTCGTTCTTCCACACTGAAGAGTTTTCATACCAGTCTGACATTTCTGTGTAAAAATCACAAATGCAAGAAAAAGTTCTCATACACAAGAACTTACTGGAACCAAAGTTTAGTTTTAAAAACATGTAGAATAACAACAATGAAAAACCAAAACAAAACAAGGGAAAAAACAAAGATTCCCTTTACACCATGAGATTTCTTTTGGTGGGTACTTGGAATACAGTAATTTGGATTGTCAAGGTCAGTCCTATTGTATTCGTAATGAAGTAATTAAAAAAAATCCAAACATCTACACTTTGTGGTGAGACAAGATTTATGTTGAGGACTAGTCTGAGAAATCTGAGAAGTCACAGCTTGAAAACAAAGTTGTGGAGGAATATTTTTCATCTATCAACCTTGAGTTTTTTCCTTTCAGTGGAACTTCCCCCTGCTGATGTTTGCCTGGAAAATTGCTCCAGCTCTGTGCTGTGGTAATACAGTAGTTATTAAACCAGCAGAGCAGACACCGCTCAGCGCGCTCTACATGGGAGCCCTCATCAAGGAGGTAAGAGAAACCGCCTTTAGGAGTGTCCCCTACTTCCCATACCGTTGGGGCCTACTGGAGCATATCTGATTTAATGTACTTCATCACAGCCCACGTTTCCTTCAATTTTGTTTTGTTAGGCTGGCTTTCCACCAGGAGTCATCAATATTTTGCCAGGATTTGGGCCGACGGCTGGGGCAGCAATAGCTTCTCATATTGGCATAGACAAGATTGCATTCACAGGGTCTACTGAGGTAGGTATCTGGGAAACCATGGGTTGAGGATCAGTCCTGCAAATGAGTAGAAGGTTTAAAAGAAAACTGAAAATGTTACACAGAGAGGCTGGACACCAAAGGGCGGTGAGCACCCAAACCCTCAAAGGGCAGCGTCGGTCGTGTAGCTGGAAGACGGACGAATGTCAAAGTATAGGCGCACATTTGATGCCACAGATCTCTGAGCACTTTTGTGATTGCCATCTGTGTAAAACCTGACCCAGACAAACAAACAAAACCCTATTACCTTTTGAAATAAAAAGAACACATATCAGAAGCAAACACAAACAAGAAACCATTCCAGAAGAGATTGCCCCAATGGATGGGGTTCTGATGACTTTCTTGAGTCAAGAACAATAATAGCGGAAGCATTATTGTTTATAAATTAATCTCTGGTAGAGATTAAAATAGAAACACAACTCTCTCCTCTCATTATTTCACCAGATCCTGTTGGTGCAGTTGGCAATTAACAGGTCCATGAGTTATAAGGGATGATATAGAGCAGAGATCAGCAGACTTTTCCTGTAAAAGGCCAGATAGTAAATGACATAGACTTTGTAGGCAATACAGTCTCTGCTGCAGCTGCTCGTCTATGCCCTTGTAGTGCGAAGTAGCCATAGGTAATGTATAAGTTTATGGCTGCAGGCCCATAATCTTTATTTACAGATATTAAAATTTGAATTTCATGTAATTTTTACACATCACAAAATATTAATCTTCTTTTGATTTTTTTCCCCTCAACCATTTAAAAACACAAAAACTGTTCTTAGCTCTTCAGCCATACTAAATAAAATAGGCAGCAGGCCACATTTGGCCCATAGGCCATAGTTTATTGATTCCTGATAAAGAGTCAAAAGTCTGCTTAGAGAGGTTTTTAACGAATGCTACTCCAAAATGTCTTGGATTCAGGTAACAGAGATGATAAAAAAGAGAATCTGGTTTACTTTATCAAGTAGAACTTCACAGATGACATTGCTATTAAACAAAAGATGTTTGCAGATCTAGGACAGTGCTACCTAATAGAAATAGAATGAGAGCAACCTTCGACATTTAAAATTTGCTATTAGCCACATTAAATTTTTTAAAAGTTAGTTAATTTCATAATTTTATTTAATCTGACATTTCCAAAATATTTTAACTTATGACCAATATAAAAATATTACCACAGTATTTTGCATTCTTTTCTCCAAAATGAAGTCTTTGAAATTAGGTATATATTTTACATTTACAGCACATCTCAGTTCAGACTAGTGCCTGGTCAAGTGCTCTGTAGCCACGTGTGGCTAATAACTACTGTATTGAACAGCACGGGTCTAAGGACTTGATTACATCACCTGATACAGTTAATGATACTTGGTTAAACTGACTCATCTTTAAAAATTTCATTAGAGATTAATATACCTGAGTGTTAATTTATAGTTACAGATTACAGTTTTATGTTTGTCAAGAGTTAATCTTGTTTGTTTCCAAACCTTTTATTCTAGTTGTACTTGTTACAGTAATTTTGAAATTTCAATGATATCTATAAACCAAAATGTAAGTGTAAAATAATTTATTGTTCTTACTTAAACTAAGTCTAATTCTTTGAAAGGATTTGCTAAGGACTAGATGCTAAGGGAAACTGGAATCATCTAGGAGTGGGCAAGACAATTGTAAAAGATTGGAGGGAAAATATAAATCTAGCTAGAGTGCGCGCTTGGATTGTTTTGCAAATGTTTTAAAGTCCTCACTCCACTTTGAAGAAACGGAAACCAGAAAGCTTAAAAAATATTTTAAGGATATGTTTTAATCAGAAAGGATAGGTGGACCCATAATTAAAGAAAAGTCCTTGGTCCTATATCCAAAGACTGGAGCATGAATGTACATAATTTTTAAACTAAAATAAAGTACTTAAAGTATCTTTCCCTGCTTTAACCTTTTTATCGTTAATCAACCAGTGGTCCATTGGACTTTTAATTGGCGTTGTTACCTGTCAATATTAGATTGAGAGTAAGTGCTTTCTCTACATGATTGACTCTTCATTTAGGAACATGGTCTAAATCTCTCATTTGTCCTGTAATGTTCATCACTGATGTCATCATATAGCTATTAGGATTTCTAAGCATTTAACTTTTTCTTCCAAAGATATTTTGGTCTAAAAACTGAGTGCTCTTTTTAAAAATTCACAGTGTCACATATTGGAAACTTAATTCAATGGATGACCTAATCTTTCAGGCCAGACAAGAAGTGGCATAGTGAATCAGTAAGATGATTATGCTCATTTCCAGGCTGCTTGGGTTCAAATCTTTGTTTTGCCATTTAAGACTTTCTTTTTAACTTCTAAAAAGACTTTATTGAAGTATAATTTACATACAATAAAATGCACTTATTTAAGTATCAAATGTATACACTCATGTAAACATCATCCAAATCAAGATACAGAATTTTTCCGTACTTTAAAAAGGTTTCTCATGTCTCTTTGTGACTAAAACCGCATTTCCAGACAAACATTGATACTTTTAATTAATTTTGCCGATTCTAGAATTCATATAAATGAAATAATACCGTATGTATTCTTGTGCGTCCATTTTTTGGGTTGGTGTTCAATATTTAATTAATTATTGATATGGTTGCATTTAAATCACCCATCTTGGTTTTTGTTTTCTACTTGTCCCATCTGGTGTTTTTTTCCTTTTCCCCTCTTTTTCTGCCTTCTTTTGGAGGAATCAAGAACTCCATTTTATCTTTTATTTTGGATTATTAGCTATACCTCTTTTTAAAGTGGTTGCTTTAGTAATTATAACCCGCATCTTAATCACAGTCTACTATTACATATGTTGTGTCCTTTATATATAATATAACAACAGAATTCTTCCATTTCTCATCTTATTCTTAATGCTATTGTTTTCCTATGATATACTACTACATATGTTATGTACCCCACAGTACATTTCTACTCTTTTTGTTCAACCAGCTTTTTGAAAATTTTTAAAAATGAAAAAAAATTGTTTGACATTTACTCACATACTTGACATCTCTGGCCTTCCTTTTTTTTTTTTCTTTTCCTTATATCATTTTCCTTCTGCGTAAAGATCTTTAGCATTTTTTATAGTGCAGGTCTGTTAGTGATGAATTCTCTCAGCTTTTGTTTATCTGAAAATGTCTTTATCTAATTTTCATTTTTTATTACTGTCTTTTTTCTGAATATAAAATTCTGATTAGACATTTTTAATTTTATTTTACTTTCAACATTAAATATGTCATTGGTTTTTTATCTACTTGTACTGTTTCTAATGAGAAGTTAGCAGTCATTCTTACTTTGTTTTACTATACATAATGTTTTTTCTCTGGTTGCTTTTAAGATACTCTTTTTACTGGTTTTCAACAATTTGATTATGATGTGTTTCTGTGGTTTTTTGGTTTTGCCCCAATCGAGGTTCATTGAAAATTCAAAGATCTATGAGTTTATAGCTTTCATCAGATTTGGAAAACTTCGACCATTATTTTCTTCAAATACATGCATGTGTGTGTATATGTATTTGCTTTTTTCATGTCTGTTACTTTTTGAAAGGATGCTGAACATTGTGACCATTACTGAACATTTGGATTTTGTTATTCTTTAAAGTAGTGTACTTTTTTTTTCTGACAGGTGGTTAAGTCACTTACAGTACATCTTGACCTTTTTGACATTTAATTTTAAGCTTTATTAGGACTAGTTTATCATCTACTGAGATACTAAAATTTACTCAGATTACTAAGTTGAGATCCTTCTGGAGTTTCTACTGAGTGCACCCAGTGTTCAACAAGGTCTTTTCCGCTCTGATTGGTCAGAACCCAAGTGTCTGTCTGCCAGCCTGTACAAGCTCTGGGAATTATTCAGCATACAGATTACCTGGTCTTTGTTCTTAACCTAGTCTCATAGAGCCTCACCCCGTTTATTCCCAGCTTAGCAGTCAGCCAAAGACTCATGGGGGCTTCCTTGGAATTTTCTGGACCTCGTTCTCTTCCTCTGGTACTCAGCCCATCACATTTTAGCCCCCTCAGCCTCTGAAAACTCTGATCTGTTTCATCAATTCAGTAACACTGCCATGTTCTACTTTGGTCTCCCCATCCCATGCTGCAGTCTACAGTCTTTTGGCAGAAAGGTCTTCTCTTGTCTGTTTCTCTTATATCTAGAATCACAGTCCCATACTGTCTGATATACAGTTTGAAGAAAGAAATTTCATGTACTTGTCTAGTTGTTTACAGTGTCGGGGGAAGACCAATGCCAGTTACTCCATTATGACCAGAAGCAGAAACCCCTATTGTATCATTTTATTAATTTTGATATTTTTCTTTGATTTCTTTCTCTAGGTTTCAGGCAGATTACTTATCCTCATAGTGTATCATTGCCTCATACTCGATATATTATAGTCAATGAGGTTACAAGTTTACTTACTTCAGTAGATATAATTAAAGCCTTAATACAAATCTAAAGACATTTGGATTCAGAAAGAAAAGTCTCTGGTTTACTTAGTATAGAATATTTAAAAAGGACTTTAGTACAATAAATAACATTTTAAATCTCTTTGGGTGAGCTGATTTGCTTCTCAGTTTCAGTGTTGATTTTTTTAGCTTTAGTTTCAGAAGATGACAATTTCTGGTCATATATATAGATTTGGCAATGGGGAGGATAGCATTCTTTTTAAAGTCTATCTCATAGGCTTCTCTTTACTACCTCAAGTAGTATCTGATGTGTAGTCAACAAGCATTATAAATATTTGTTAGCAACACCAAGGAAGAAAGACTTTGAGAAATAAATGCTTAATCTCAGAGCTAGAAGGTGATATGTCAAATGGAGCACTGTTCTTCTTTAAAAAGCCACCAAAAGCTTAGAGTTTGATCTTCTTTACTATGTATTTATACTATTATGGACTAGTCACTTAATTCTGTACAAAACTGGCTTAATAATTGTAAGCACACATATTTCTCAGGGTTGTGAGAATTAAATGTATTATAAATTGTAAGCAATAAGCAAATGTTAGTTTGCAATATGACATCAGCATCCCAGGAAGGGAGAGGTTTCTGGGAGTTGGATGGTCTGTCAAGACTTGAAGAGAAAGTGGGATTTGATATAGGTCTTATAGGATATGGATAAGTGGGGAGCAGTATTAGTAAACAACTAGAGTCTGCAGAGTATAGAGTCTCAGTGGAGTAGAATGGGGCTCGGGAAGGGATTGGGGAGAAAAGTTGAGAGGCAGATGAACTTGAAAATAAGATTATGCAAATCAAACCTTTGGGAAATTAGTTAAAAAAGTTGAGGCCAAAGTATAGAAGACCTTCCAGACAAAGACATCACATGAGAACTATACACCAATGTCTTTCATAAATTATAAACACAAAAACACTAGCAAGCAGAATCTAGTGACGTATAAAAAGGATTATACATCCTGACCAAGTGAGATTTATCCCTGGAATGCAATATTAGTTTAACGTCCAGAAATCAATGTAATAATACTTCATATTGATAAAATAAAGGACAAAACCACACAATCATTTCCACGCACACACACAAAAAGCATTTGACAAAATCTTAATGCCACATAGAGACTTGTATAAAGATGTTATTTGTAATTGCCAAAAAGTAGAAATAATCCATATGTCCATGTCCATCAAATGACAGTTGACAAACAGATTGTGGTATATCTACATCCATACAGATGGGATCTTATTCAGCCATAAAAATGGAATGAAGTACTATGCTATAACATAGATGAACCTTAAAAACATTATGCTAAATGAAAGAAACCAGTTATAAAAGGCCACATATTGTATGCTCCTATTTATATGAAATGTCCAGAATCAGTAGATTAGTGGTTGCCCAGGGCTGGAAAAAGGGGAAAGAGGGGAATGACTGCTGATGGATATGGTGTTTATTTTTGGAGTGATGAAATGTTCTGGAGGTAGATAGCAGTAATCTTGTGATGGTTGTACAACGCTGAATATACTAAAAACCATTGAATTGTATACTTCAAAAGATGGCTTTTCTGGTATATGAGTTACATCTCAATAAAGCTGGTTAAATAGATAATTTTTAAAATGCATTTGAGGCTTTAAATTGTGATTATTAATAGCCAGCATCGATTGAGCGCTTACTGTGTGCCAGGTACCTGTTAAGTGCTTTGCATATATCATCTCACTACATCTACATAGGTGTGCAGCATGTGTCTGGGAGAAGTTAAATAACCTGTCCATGGTCACATGCTAGTAAGTTGTAGGTCTGAGAATCATCCAGAGCCTGTACTCCAAATCATAGTGCTATACTGCCTCTCTGGCTAAGGGACTGTTCACCATTCCATAGGTGGAGGGAGCCATTAAAAATCAGGAATGGCATATCAAAGGGGGTACTTAGGAAGCATATTCTCTCAGTGGAACATATTTTGTTCAAAGCATGGTCAAAAGTAATTCCGAGAGGTCGTAGACACTGTTCTAACTCAAATATTATCCCTTTTCTTCTAAAATTTACTTTAAAATTGTAATGGTTAGCCTTTTTATATCTCATTTGATACATTATGCTTCCATCTGACAGTCTCTGATATAGGACCTAGAAATTATAAACCCAGTCTATCTCAAGTCCATTCCACAAACGTTTATTGAGCACCTATTAAATGTCAAGTACTATGCTGGACCTTAGATAACTTGTGCAATTCAGTTTAAGACAGGTGATAATCTGTGAATATGAAGCTACTGTAGTGTGGTGTGTATGGGAGCGTGGAGGAAGAGAAGGATAATTCTGCACCATTTTACTTAAAAATTTCCTGATTTTGAAGATGGTTTCTAAAATCAAGGCTAGAACTAAAATTCTCTTGTTCAACATGGTTTTCAAATGTATCTGTGCATTAAGGAGCAATAGTGTTAGTTGAAGATATTTAAATTTAAATGAAAAGCTACTTCATGCAAACATAACAATATTTTAAAAAAAGATAATTCTACATCTTAATTTCACAGTTATTAATATTCACAGCTGGGAAAATGCAGGTCAATCTTTCTTTTCCTTTTGGAGAAAATGAAATTGTAGAGATGTGGGAACCAGAGTACGAAAAGAATTTGAAGGAACCTCAGCTGGGGGACCCTCGGAAGTAGTTTGTTGCTTGATATTGGCAGATAATCAACAAATTCTGGTACCATTCTATTCTCAGAATAATTTCCCAGGCCTAATATTGAATGATATTTGAAGGACCAGCACTTTCAAAAACCTCAATTGGAATGTAAAATGAAAGATTAGATTCCACTGTTGCCTCTCAATAGTAAATGCAGTGTTCATTTTTTGACATTTCGGGCATCTCTTTTCTTTCTTTCTTTCTTTCTTTCTTTCTTTCTTTCTTTCTTTCTTTCTTTCTTTCTTTCTGTCTGTCTGTCTGTCTTTCTGTCTGTCTGTCTGTTTCTTTTCTTTCTTGCAGCTCTACTTTTAATAGGCATTTAAACTCCAGAGCTATAGATTTGTTACTAATTCAGTGTGTATCCTTAAAAGTCTCTCTTGGAAGTGAAAAGCCTTATAGAGATGGAAAAAAGCCCCAGCCCTAAGAACCTAAATCATGACAGATGGGACATGTTGAGGAGTTAGTGTGTCTGATTTCCTAACGCCCTGGACACTTGGTAGATTGAGCCAATGCTGGACACCAGATGTTCGGTGATTGCTAAACACATAATCCCAGTGTTCTAATGAAAGTATTTAATTCTTAAGGGACACAAAATGTGCAGAAATTAGGTAAAATATTAGATTTTCCCCTATACCTATTTCCCATAAATCATCTTTATAATCCTCAGATTATATACTCTCTCATACATTTCGGCCAAGTTAATTTCCATGTACAAAACTACCCAGTGGTTTATCATAAGCAAAGGTAAAAATTGAGCTGAACAGTTAATAATCAACCTAATGATCAACAAAGACCTCCTCATAGACTTTTACATAAATTTAGGAAGAACTTTGTGTAGTTCAGCTTGAGTTGACTTCTTTCAGTCATTTATTTAGAATCCCTTAAAGGAAAATAAAGTACTCCTCATTGCTTTGCTGCAATGAAAGCTTGAAAGAGTACAATACTGTGCCTCTCTAAAAAAAAACTGGTGTAAATCATCATTTTTTCAATAAGAAATTTCAAAAACAGTCTTTAAATCATACTAAAAGTAATCAAGATTAGATATATTAGATCCATATCAGAAAACTAGACATAATTTCAATCTCTATAATGATTGTGTAGAGTTGTTCACCGTACATGTTATCATTTAATTTTCCAGACTCAGATTTCCTGTCTGTACCTAATTCATGGATTGTGAGGATGAACTAAACTAGTACATCTAAAGTATTTAGCACAAGGCCTGGTTCTTAATAAAGTGTCACTGAATACTAGCTGTCATTGTTTTCTGTTTATTTTTAAATGAAATTAATAGAGCAATTTATGCTTGGGAAAGTGTGGTGTAATAGAAAGGGGTTAGATTCAGCTGACCTTGGATCAAGTCCCATCTCTCTTACTGTGTGGCAAATCATTTAGTTTTTCTGATTTCTCATTTCTTCATCAATTAAGAGGGGCTCTGAATAACTTCATACAGATTTATTTGTGGATTAATTGAGGGAACGTATTTGAAAGTTCCAGTCCTGTTGCTTGGCACATTCTAAGAACTCAGTAACTATTAGTTGAATCTGAAACTTCCATTTGTAATGACTATGTCTATCAAACGGATTCTTGCTCGCCTCTGGCAGTTTTACTTCCCTTTTGTTTGTTTTATGACTTTTATAAATATTTTACAAATATTTTTGTCTTCTAATAAATGTTTGGGTTTTTATTTTTGTTTTTGCCTTTGCTGCTCTATTTCACTTTTTGGAAGATTGCCTGGGTGCTTGCTTGGATAAACTGATTTTGAATTTTTTTTTTTTTTTTTAAAGTAGAGTAGTGTACTCAATTTAGAGAGTAGCGTTGGAAGAGGACACTTGGTACCTATTAAGGAACTTGCTTATGATTCTGCTATGGCCTAGATTGGGGGGTCTACTCCTTCAACCTAAGTTTGCCAGAAATGAATTCTGGTGTAGGGAGAAATTTCTTTGCAGCAAAGTGTAATGTAGTTAGCATTGTTTTTCTGTAGTTGTTCAAGAACCACCTCACCTACAGTGATGGGGGGTGGAGGACCAGCAGAGCGGAGAGGGGCTCGTTTAAATGCAGATTCCTGGGCACCATCCAAGATCTTCTTGGGACATTTGGAAATGGGGACCAGGGATTCTCATTTTAATAGGCTTTTCTACTGATTCTTGTGTTCGTTAACATTCACGAATCACTAGTTTACACACAAGAGAAGTTGGATAATACTCCAGAACATGTTCCCAGGCCCACTTAAGAAAAAAAAAACAACTAAGCTCTGAGTTTGTTAATCTGTGCTGAAATAAAATATTTGTGTAAACTGACAGGCACCAGTCACATTGTCTGCTATGTCTTTAGGTTCATTCTAGCAATTATCTCTCTCCTGAGCACCCGAAGGAAAAAAGATTAATTTGAAATCAATTTAATAAAGCATTCCCTACGCCCATGAATTACTCAACAAAGAAACAACAAAAATGCCAGTATATTATAAGATGTTTACAGATATTTCCAAAAGTTTATACATACTATGAAACTTACAATATTGGTCATCTGGGAAAAAAACTGACTGAACGCAGGGGAACTGGTTGCCGTGTAAGCAGAGTTCTGCTTCGATTATATTTCTCAGATAGCAGCTGTAACTCCATAGTGCAACTGTAAAGTGCCAAGACTTATTTCCATAAGCAACACCTCATGAGCAAGCAGCACAGCCACTGCTCTGCCACTCTTCAGTCTGTGTGTAGTTAATGACATTTCCCCCTAGTTCCTCCTCCTTGTGCACAGGAGCAACCCTAGCGCCCAGAGGGCACTAATGGGCTTGCTAGCTGCAAAGGAGGTGACTTTGATCATCTTAGAACTAAGATTCCTTTTTCATCCTATAAGCATTTTGATTCCCTGTGGAGTGCCAGGCACTGGTAAAGATGTCCTTAAATCACTCCTTATTTTACAAACAAAGCAACTCGGTTCCCGCAGTGTACAGCATCAAGCTGATTCTTGGTAAATAGAACTGATTTCTTCATGAACTTATTCCTCTCTCTCTTCTCTGTTGTTTGTGTGCTCCAGGCCTGTTTCCCAGAGGATCTCATAGGTTTAGCACAGCCCTAATGCCATCGCGCCACACCGTTATGCCCCCAGGCCCGTTATGTTCCTGAGTTGTTCAAGGGAAACCAGAGACTCAGCTGACGAATTCATAGAAAAATTTACCAGTCAGGCTTAGCTGTTCGGATTTTCTCCCTATGTGGAATTTTTGTTGATTTAGCCTTTATCTGCATAAAAGCACTGTTCCTAAAAGAAGGTCCAAGGTTCATTTCAATCATAACTTTGTTTCTGAACGTGGACATTAACTACCATTTCCCTGTCTGACTCTCTTCCTTCCCTATGAGACCGTCAGTATAGAAGCTTTTCTCACCCATAGTAACCTAATTGGCCCATTTGATTTTTTATTTACCTGTATGAAAATAATCAAATGAGTCAACACTAACATTTCATTTAAAACATTTCCCTGATATACCTCATTAAAAATTATTAGCCCCTCTTTTTCGCTCCAAACTTATGTCTAACTGCAGAATGGACATCTCTACTTCAATGTCCAGACTCCTTAAGGTTGCAGACAAATTGATTCGTGACCCGGCCCATGCACCTTCCCCTGCTCTCTAGAGTTACTTCACTGTTTGAACCCCCACCCCACAAGTGTAACATGCCTTTCACAGTTCTGTGCCTTCGCACATGCCATTTCTTCTGTGGAAATGATTTTCCTTCCCTTACCAACCCAGTGAGTCCTTAGCTCAGTAATTATATTCTACCTTCTGTGCAGATAAATGAGAATTGGTTGATTTCTATAGTGAGTACAATGCTTTATTCTTATTTAGATTTATAATCTCAAATGTTGCTTCCTTTTAGTTTCAATCATTCATAATTTCTTTTGTCGGCCTCTGATCTGTTCTTTATTTTCATCTCCTCTTGCTTTTTTTGTTTCTTTTTTTCTTCTTCGCTTGTTCTCTTTCCCTTTCAGGCTCTAATTATTTTAAAGTTTAATTAATTCCTAATGCATTTGACTTTTACTAAAATCATTAAACCATATTTTAAATAGTCAGGTAGATTCAATATAAATATCCTCACCAAGTCCACAAAGGATGACAGAGAGATGTATGCCATAATTGCTCTAATAAAGTAACATTTTTATTGCTTAATTTATCTTTATTAACAGCTTTATTGAGGTATAATTGACGTACAATAAATTCACATATATAAAGTGAACAATTTGATAAGTCTTGACTTACATATCCACCTGTGAAACCATCAGCACAGTTTAGATAGTAAATACCTCCGTCATCCTCAAAAATTTCCTACTCCTCATTTGTAACCTCTCTTCCACCTTTTCCTCTACCTTTCCCCCACATTCCCAGGCACTGATCTGCTTTTTGCTACTATAGATGGTTTGCATTTTCTAGAATTTTATGTAAATTAAAACATGTAGTATATACTCTTTGGTCTGGCTATTTTTACTCAACATAATTTGCTTTTCTTTGTTTCTTTTTTTCTTCTTCATTTGTTCTCTTTCTCTTTGAAGCTCTGATTATTTTTCGATTTAATTAATTTATTTAGTTATTTTATTTATATATCAATTTTGTTACGTATATAAATAATTCATTTATTCATTTCTTTTTATTGCTGAGAAGCTTTCCATTTTATGGATATATCACAATTTGTCTATCTTTTTACCCGTTGATGGATATTTTGAGCATTTGGGTTGTTTCCAATTTGGGATATACTATAAATAAAAGCTCCTATGAACATTCTATGTGCAAGTCGTGTGTGTGTGTGTGTGTGTGTGTGTGTGTGTGCGTGTGTGTATTTCTTTTCTTCTTGGGTAAATACCTAGGAATGGAATGGGATCATATTAGGTTAAGAAACTGCTTAATTGTTTTCCATAGTGGATGTGCCAGCTTACATACCTACCAGCAGTGTATAAGACTTCTCACTCCCTCACACCCTTGCCAGCATTTGGTACAGTCAGTCTTTTTAATTTTAGCCATTCTAATAGGTGTATGGTGTTATCTCACTGTAGCTTTATATACCACAGGAAATTCTTTATCTGCACAGAAAGAACAGTAAAAACTAAGTACCTAATCTTCAAAGATGCAGGTATTCAATGGGGGAACAGAGAGAGAGAAAGAGAGAAAAGAGAGAATTTGGCAAAGAGAATGAGGTGGCAGGTGCCCTTGTGAAGTGTTTTGCTATTAAGAAAAGTCGCAACAGTGAGGTAGCTTATAGCAGTGTACATAGAGCAAGTTTCAGCTAAATTTTTCTGACAGAGTCTACATTTGATATTTCTCTCTCTAGAGAGGTTTACACTCACTTGGAGAGGAGCCAATCCCGTGGCCTCTAGAGTATCTCTTAGTTTTTTCTCTGGAACATTGACAGACCCGAGGAAGAAGCAATTGTCTAAAATATATAGAGGACCCAAGGAAGAAGCAATTGTCTAAAATATGAAAGCCAACTTATAGTTATCCATATTAACAGTGGCAAGTAGAGAATTTTCACAGGCAAATAAAATGATCACATAATCCCCAAACCCTTTTTCAGTTTATAGTGTCTTATTTCTTTATCCATCTAACCTTTAAAAATTTTATAGGCTACTTGGGAAATTGTATAGATTCTCTCAGAGGGAACATGTCACTTAAATATAGATTTGAAGATGGATCTTGTTATGATTACTCTAGGGAGAAGGAGCCTATTGGTACATCACAAAGTGTCCGGAACAATCAGCAACAAGAAGTTTATTTGAGGTGGCTGCTTTCCATTTACTTTAGCAAAAGACCTTTAAAAAGGAAACAAAGTTACTCTTATTAAAGATATTTATGCAGCTAAATACATAGGCAATACATGTAAATATTTAATGAGTGAATACGAAGGGGTTCTAATAAACACAGAGTCAATAAACAACTGCAATAAAGTACAGGAAAACATTTTGCATTTTGCTTTGTATGGTGTTTTCTTTATTCGGTTAGATTAACAAACCATGATTTCATCATTAGTCAACAAGATAGTAGAGAGACCATCAAAGCAATCTACAGGAGAGTCCAGATTGATTTGTGCCAAATATTTGTAGCTAGCAGCTGTATTATCACTGATTCTAATTTACACAGCCGGGGTTCTCTTTTCATTTCCTAAGTGTGATGAATGCCATGTTGCATGATGTGGACACCCTTTCTGCTGCTTCAGTAATGAATCAGGTCAGCTCTCTTCTCTGTGCAGCCTCAATCTTTCTAGGTAGAAGAAGCAGCCTGTTACAGTTTTAGCTGTTTTTTTTAAAAATGGCTAATGGGCCTCTTTTTAAGGTTATATGAGCCCACCAGGAAACATCCAGCATTTAAACCAAATAGACCAGTTTTGGTGTGTTAAAACCTATGGAGGGACAGGTTTTAAATTATTAGCTTTCTTCTTTTTTCTAATTTAAGATTGAAATCTAAAGAGTGCTGAAGAAGAATGAGAAAAAGTAGGCTGTAGTCTCTGCCTGCTGGCTGAGATTCCTTGATTGCAACAGATTTCTCTCCTCAGAGCTCAGGCTGAGTATGGATAGTCCTAGGATGCCCACCCTGTAGTTCACCTAGTTAGTGAGACTAACATGTAGTACTATTAACTTGACTATGCCAGGCTTTTTCCTATCAAAGCAGACCAAAAAATCAAAATCTTGATTTTTAAAAATTTATTCAAAATAGAAAAGGACAGTCTTATGTAACAAAAGGATGGCTAAGTGTACAGGGCAGTTGATTTAGAATGTCCCTCAGTTGTGGATAGTGTGTTTAGCTATCAGAATTTTACTCATAGCAGAGGGGACCTACTCCCCAGGAGAATATCTGGAGAAGAGAAGCAAGAACCACAGAGGGAAGCTATCGTGGAGCAAAGAGAACTCCAGGTCTGTTGTGGGCATCCAAGTCCATTCCTGGTCTGCCACTCACTGGGTGCCTATCAGCAGGTTATTTCTTAATCTCTCTGATTCGTAGTTTGTTTGTTTGTTTGTTTGTTTCAACTCTAAAATGGGGTAATGATTCTTGCCTCACAGGATAGTCATAAGATTAAATAAAGTAATATTTGTGAGAACAAGCAGCACAGGATAGGTGCTCAATAAACGATAATATTAAACAATTAGAAAATAGAACCAACAGTGTAGGTTAGAGACAGTATGAAAGAAATGCCCTTAAAGATTCTTTAATCTCATGGTTCTTAACCCTAATAGCAGTACATTAAAAGATTCTTGGGAATTTTTAAGTGTTTTAATCATAAATGGATGCTGTATCTTGTCAAATGCTTTTTCTGTATCTATTGATAGGATCATACGGTTTTTATCCTTTATTTTGTTTATGTAGTATATCACATTAATCATTTACATTATGTTAAACTATCCTTGTGCCCCTGGAATGAAGCCCACCCGATCATGATGTATATCTTTTTTATGTATTGTATTTTATTTGCTAACATTTTGTTTAGAATTCTTGTATCTGTATTTATCAGAGATATTGGTCTGTAGTTTTCTTTTTTGTGTTATCTTTACCAGATTTTGGTATCAGGGTAATGTTGGCCTCATAAAATGAGTTAGGAAGTATTGCTTCTTCTTCAATTTTTTGGAAAAATTTGAGAACAGGTATGAAATCATCTTTGAATGTTTGGTAGTGAAGCCAAACATTCACTAGTGAAGCCATCTGGTTCTGGACTTTTACTTTTTGATGATTATTTTAATTTCCATACTGTTGATAGGTCTACTGAGATTTTCCAATTCTTCATGATTCAGTCTAGGAAGGTTGTATATTTCTATGAACTTATCCATTTCTTCTAGGTGATTGAATTTGGTGACATATAATTTTTCATAGTATTCTTGTAAGGTGCTTTGTATTTCAGTGCTATCTGTTGTAACTTCTCTTTCATTTTTAATTTTGTTTATGTGTGTCCTTTCTCTTTTTTCCTTAGTGAGTCTAGCCAGGGGTTTGTCAATTTTATTAATCTTTTCAAAGAACCAGCTTTTAGTTGCATTATTTTTTTCTATTCTCTTTTCGTTCTCAATTTCATTTAATTCTGCTCTAATTTTTATTATTTCCTTCCTTCTGCTGGATTTGGGCTTCATTTGTTGTTCTTTTTTTCTAGTTGTTTTTTTTTTTAATATGTTTATTTGGGATTTTTCTTGTTTCTTGAGATAGGCCTGTAATGATACGAACTTTCCTCTTATTACCGCTTTTGCTATATCCCGAAAGTTTTGATGTTTCGTTTTCATTCTCATTCGTTTCTATGTATCTCTTGATCTCTCCTTTTATTTTATTTATTTTTCCTGCTTTATTTTTGCAGTTGCTCTCTAGTTTTACAGCATTATGGTTGGAGAACTTGTAAAAAATACCCATGCCTGTGCACCCCACTCCAAATGAAGATCAGAATTTCTGGAGGTAGAGTCCAGACATAGAAAGAGCTTTTAAGTGCTTGAGAACTCCCATGTGCAGTCACTGTTAGAACCATGAAGCCATGCCTTTCATTAAAGATGCAGACATTTAAGCCAAAGATAAGTAAGAAGAAGAAAACTCAAGATCATTCTGCTAGTTATGGCAAAGCTAAGCCTTGGACATAGGTGCCCTGTGTTCTAATCTTTCACTTCTGTTTTGTGAAAGACTTCATGTTCTCTGATTTCCAGAAACCTCAAGAGCAGCTGTTATGTTCTAACCCACTGACTCATCAAATGTTGAAAATCATTTGTGTGTGTGTGTGTGTGTGTGTGTGTGTGTGTGTGTGTGTACCATAGAGTCCTTCCGCTCACAAATTCAGTCTAGTGAGGAAGACAGCTATTAAACAAAAACAGTATAAGAGTTATGTGGGATCAGCCAGTGGAATGGGAACAGCCTGTGGGGAGGGTGGGTCAGAGAGTTAGCTTCTCAGAGGAGGTGGCAGAAGTAGGTCTGAAGAAATGAGTTTATCAAGTAAGCAGGGTGAGGAAAGGCACTGCAGGCAGACAAAACGACTTATACAAAGACACAGAGGCATATTCTCGGAAGGGCAAGTGGTTACATGTGGCTGGAGTGGTGGGTGTGTGGTGGCAGGAATGGTAGGAAAGAGACTGGAAATGTAGCCAGTGGCTCTCTTGGTTTTCAAAGTCTGAATTTCACAAGTAAAGTTTTGAAATTACTATTATCACTTAAATTAGAGGAACTGCTGATATGCCTTGGTCCTATTACTTTCTGGTGGAAATCTGAGCAGATTCATTTGGCCTATTATTTCTGGATATTTCAGAAAGACAAGAAATACCGAATTACGTACAGTTTGGGGATCACTATTTCCATCACAGTCAGAACCAGTGAATACGACGATGAAAATTAAATAGAGGAGGAAAGAAGCATAGAGTCAATCTGTCTGGGGTTTAAAAAATAAAAATATATCGCAGAAAGAAAGCATCTTCAACCAGTTTATTGAGATCTTGACTAGAAATTTTTCCATTTAAAAAAAATGTGAGATACTTCTGAGAAAGAATCTACCCTAATATGTGTAGTTCGCTAATCAATAAAAGAAAAAGAAATATCTCTGGGAAGGAACTTATCCCAATATGGGTTAATAACTAATAATAAAAAGACAAATTTTACCTAACTTTAGAAACTCTGTTCAGGGAGCAACAACCTTGAATAAAAGGGCATGGAAAGCCGTCCATATTCTCTTCCATCCTGTATAATATTATTTTCCATGCAAAGTGCCAGGTTGCATTTCTTATTCTGCTGCATTGCTGTGAACATGGTTCTGGTACATTGTGGCTCATCCAGGGATACTCCTGTTATAAATTTTGAAGACTATTCAAAACCAGGATGGGAGTCAGAGTTGATCTGTGCCAACATTTCTGCTGAGAATTAGCCCAGTTCCATTACACATGGGGGAGCCCCCAATTTTCTGCTTTTGCCTGTTTGGGGTACATAGATCCAGCTGAGAGATTCTGCAGGGCGTGCAAAGTTGAGAAACCACATGATAGGAACTCTATCACTTACTCTTTCATAATGACCTATATGCGGGAGACTAAAAAAAGATCAGATTTTTCCACCATTCAGTGCAACTGTGAAGCTTCTACGAAAAACTGCTTCTGCTCCATGAGGCTCGCAGAATGCAGACAAATTGAGGAGGGTCTCTCAAATTGAGCAGGGGCTCCAAGAGCCTTGTATGTCCTTTTTAACTCTTTTTTAATAAACTGGGTTACTAAGGGACAGATTAACTGCTTGGCTTGTGCCTTCATTCATCAGATGAAGAAACTGAGGCCCAAGGTAGTAAAGTGGCTTTTTCAAACTGAAGGTGAGTTGGGAGCCAAGCCAGAGTGTGTAGGACCCAGGTCTTCTGACTCCTAATGGCCAAACTGTGGTCCCTAAACCTGAGCATGGTGATAATTAGCTAGATTGTCATAGATACGGCAGGAGGTCTAATAAGAGTATATTGTGAAATCTTTGCTGATTGGAAAAAGTAATGGTGAACTCAAAATTTTGTCTCTGTGCCTTTATTCTATTTAATCTATAGTCACATACAAGACTTAGTTTCTCAAACTATATGTTTGTCTGTTTTATCTTACAGATTGCCTATTTCATCAGAATAGAGCTTATTTTAATGAAGTTCATCCCTATTGACTGGGCTTTTAACCACTCAGAAGATCTGAGTGTCCTTGCATCTTCATTTAATCTCACCATGTACTTCTACCTTCTGATCCTATATTAAGGGGTTCAGTTTGACCAGTGTAGCACATACTCCCCAAGGAACCCTACTTATTATTTTCCCATCTGAGATAGGCCAGTAAATCCCCAGGCCTTCGTTTAATGTCTAGATTGTGTTCGTTTTAGCTTTTCTAACCCCATAGATTTTTATTTAGGTTTGCATGAGATTTGTACAAGTAATATTTTGCATTTATTTGCGCAGGACCTATCATATTTTATAAACAGACATGGAGTCAGTGCTCACTTGAACTCATTGTTTTTAAACATTACTCCTTCCTATTAAGAATCCCCTGCTTTGGAATTGCATCTGTTCTCCTTCCCATCCCCACATTCCCCTTTATGGTAACGATAATGAGTAGTGCCTCCCATTTGGGGTCACTTAACCTTGTTCCACTTACAGGGAGAATTCATGAGTAGTAATATATTCTCCAAAGAGAATCTGACCTGGAAACTGAGAGTGTCACGGGAAGGCATATGATGCTCGATCCCATAACTAATGAAGGTTGTTGCATCCTAGCCCAGTTCTATGGGTAAAGCCCAGAGTGGTCTGACTCTGAGTTAGAACAAAGTGCTACAGAACCATAAATTCATCTGTTTAGATCTAATATTAAATCAGACCCAAATTTTCCTCTAAGTGGACTGCAAAGCTACACTTACTGAGCACCTGCTAGGTTTACGTGGGCGTCTCTTAGCTGTGAGTTTTTTTGTCGGGAAGAGACTGTGCCTAATATTGCACCTGGCACATGACAGGAGAGCCAGGAATATGTGTTACATGAAGGAGATTGGTGAAAACTGGGATTTTTCAGAGTGTCCTGTCCTGAGGCCCCTCCAGATGGAAGTGGTTCTCCTGGGGCTTAACACATCCAGTTCTTTCTTGAGGCTCGGCTGCAATTTGACCTTCTTCCAAAGATGAAGAGGAAAGACATTATTCATCTGAGATTTGCCTTGCAGTGTTTAGCACAAATTTGGTTTCTAAGGAAAGGCTGGCAAAGCATTGATGCAGGAAAAATTATTCTTTGGTATTCTTCTCTGATGACCATAGATTGAGCAAGATTTTTGTATAGTTACTGTAGCCATGAAAATAATCACTGAGCAACATTACTCTTTGATGAAGGCCAGGGAGGAAGGCTAACAGAAATGTAATGCCAGTCGTCCAGCCCTCTCTCTACCTCCTCCAAACATTTATTCAGTGTTTTAAAATCCATGATTTCTCCTTGCTTTTGCTTGGTTTTTAAATGTCAGTCTGAAGGCAGAATGTATTTTTAACTGATTTGTGATCATAATTTGTGTCTATAAAAGGTAATATTCCTATTCACTTTCAAATCAATTTGCAGTTTGAAGATGAGGTTTTGGTGATATAAGACACACGTTAGGTGCTTAGTAAATGCAGAAAGGAAAGGCAGAAAGCTGGGAGGGAGGATGGGAAGGAGAGGAAGTGAGCCCACACTTGGGCCCTGGATTCAGCCTGCACAGAGTCCCTCAGATTCTGCCAGGAACCAGCCGAGTAACCTGATAACATCCATTGACTTCTAACTCTTGAGTTTGCTCACCTTTAAAATGAGATGGTATCTAACCAATGTGCTGTATACTTGAAGCTAATAAAAGTTTTAAAAAATGAGATAGTATCTACTTCTGGGGAGTTTTGAGAGGCTTAAGTGGTGAATGCATGGAAACGTCTGACACAGACCAACTCAATAAATGTTAGTTTTTGAATATAATGACTAATAATGTTCATGACTTCCAGCGATCATCTTCTTTGAGATAACATTTCCCTGCTTATCTTTCTGGACTTTAAAATGAGTCCCTGTGAATTAATACATTTTCCTCAGGGCAGAGAGAGCCACGCACACTACAATTCCTCAGAACAGACAGCAGTCACAGACGACAGCCTTCTCAGGGATGCCCCGCGGTGCTGTCGCCCACCTGCCCTTAGGTGCGAGTTTCCCCTCTCTCGCTAGGGGTCTCAGGCTTCAGTCATAATTCTCACCTGACTGATGTTCTCTTGTCTGAACAAAGGGCCAGATTCTTCTTTCCTTTGTGTACATGTATTTTCTTCTTGAAGAAGAGAGAATGTTTGCCTGCAAATGGGGTCTTTATTAGCCCGTCTTCCCAGGGAGTTTATCTTGTGGTAGAAGAGAGACCAGCTAGCAAGGCAGAAAGGGGCAATCTGGCCGACTTCTGCCTGTTCATCTTTAAGGCCAGATGTCGGTGTTTCTTAACTCACTGGTAAGTAACATTGTTCTGCAAACTAGGAGACTCTAATTTTACCTCTCTCAGTGACATCGCAATTTTTTCCTCAAGGTTAAGTTTCCTCAGAATGAGGATATATCTTTTAAAATTTTTTGCCATGAGGTAGAGTAATAATAAAGCCTCAAAGCATTTAATCCAGCTAATGAGTAATATTGGAAACTAGAGGGAATTCAGAGAACCAGTTTCCCCAGTGTCTTCCTGAACCAGTTGGTAGGCATAGACAGTTTGGGACGTGTGAGCAGAGACTGCTGTGGGTCTAGCAGTAGCTCCCCTTACGGTCACCTCCCTTTTTCTGCACTGAAAATGGAGTAAGATGGGCTCCAGCTTCTCACACCTGCGCGTGCTTAACAGGTGTAGGCACTTACTATGTGCCAGGCCAGGTTCCAAGGGCCACATGTCTTAAATCACTTAATCCTCAGGACAACTAAATTCTGAGGTAGATCTTGTTTTTAGCTTCATTTACAGAGGAGGGAACCGAGGCTCAGTTAAATAAATTTCCCAAGGTCAAACAGTTGGTAAGTGATAGAATCGGTTAAAAAAAAAAAAAAATCCAGGCTCCAGAGTACCCCCATGACTCTACACTGCTTGAGGAATTATTCATCCTTTTTGAGGATCTCAACAAGGGGCTGGACGAGTCAAATGTAAATTCAACATTTCTCTTCTGCAGGGTTTAAAAACACTTAATTTTTGGTAAGATCCAGGCGCAAGTAGCATTTTTCCTCTCAACAAGAGCAAACTGCCCATATGAGCTATAGTACATCTTGTCATTTTTCCTAAAGTGACCTCTGCTTTCCAGTAGAACAGTACTCTGTTACCGGTCAGGTTCTGCAGAAGAAGTCCTGAGGTGGAGTTTGGCATGCAGATTATTTATTAAGGATCCCTGCCGAAGGGGAATGGACACGGGAAGTCGAATTGCAGTGCAGGCCTGACAGCCTCAAACCAACCATATGTGGCCTACTGGCACGCATGTGGTCTTTCAGAATTGTCCTGTGGTGGGCTGAAAAGGCGTGGCCTTTATATCCCTGCCACCATCAGTCAGTAGATGTGGGACATCCCGGGGAGGGGATTGCCTTTGTCAAGAGAGCTCTTTTAGGCTGAGGCAGACTCTGAAGGAGCTGACAGCATTCCTCGTCACTGAGGCAATGTCATATCTTGCTCATACAGGTTGACCACCTGAGCTATTCCTGTGTCATCCAATGGGCTGCATGCCACTGTTGCCCAGAGCTGGCTTTGGCCACTGATCATCTCAACTGTGTGGTGTGTAAAACCTATCTCCATTTCCTTTCTTTCAGGTTGGAAAGCTTATCCAAGAAGCAGCTGGAAGAAGTAATTTGAAGAGAGTAACTCTGGAACTTGGAGGGAAAAGTCCCAATATTATTTTTGCAGATGCTGATTGTAAGTCAGTCATAGATCTCATACGTGCCCTGGCACACTGCCCTTCAGTGCTCTCTCATATCTCCACTTTTGATAGGACACTAAGAAAAAGATCTTTGAAGCTAAGGGGCATTCATAAAGAATCTGGATCCTTTCTTCTAAGTAGAAAATAGTTTAATATTGGGAAAGAGCACTTATCAATTGGCAACTGACTAGTTTGTTTTCTAGACACCAATAAGCCATTTTGACTCTGTGATATAGAATAGGGTAGAAGAGGTAAAATAAAGTCTTGGTCAGTGCTGGATAGTGGAATGCTCTAAGGCTCTGAACACTTGAAATATAGTCTCTGCCTAGAATCAAGAAATCCGAAACTTCTCAAGAGTGTCTGGTGGCTTTGTAGATCATTAAAAAAATTCTTCACTAGCTCTGCCAACATTTTCCCAAACCCACAACCCCTTCTCTGTTAACTCGTCCCAGCCCCTTTCTGTTGCTCCCATGACTTTCAGTCAGGATGACAACACACTATGATCAGTTCTGTATGAATAGACCTTAATCGAAGGTGATTATGCCCTGGTGGTAGGATTTCATGGAAGCTTGGAGCAGTAACCTAGGAAACCCCATGTCTCCAGGCAGGACGCTGTCCAGTTCACTCTGCACAGGTGTGGTCTCTGTTTTTAAAAACTTTCCAGGGAATGAAATTCCAAAATCTATTCCAGTCATCCTTTTTCTTCTTTACATCCTGGTAGGCAGAGCTGCTTCCCCATTTCACCACTGGCAAGAAGAGAAAGCAGGTTGCCTTAATTTCAGCCCCAGTTTGGGATTCACAGAGTTCAGCTTCAGCTTTACATTAGTTGTCAAGGGGATCAGAATTCTTATACCTAAATTCCTCTTGAGGAGTAGGTACTTCATTGACATGGCATTGATTGATAGATTCAGTGAGTCATTTAGCAACTAGCACACACCAGATTTATTAATACTATCTTGAAGTATAAGAAATAAAAATGAAAGGATTATCATATGCTATTATACAATTACATGTAAATATAAAGGAAATTTAGCGTCTTCAGAGAAGATCCATTGTTATAGCTTAATTCACCAAAATACTAATTAAACATAACAGCTACAAGACCCTATAGAATAGGGGTTGCAGACTGGCAGTCACAGGCCAAATGCAGAGTATAACTACGTTTACCTGTCTAGATATTATACAGTGCTTAAAAAAACTTAAATCTGCGCATTAAAAATATTTATATTTCTGTTTTTTCTTAAAATTGGAAACCTGGCAACCGTGGGCTCATGCATAGCAACGGCCAAATGTAGTGGCTTTCCTTCTGAGTCTCCCTCACATTGTTTTACTACCTGGCAGATTCATACCATTACATCATCTGCCCAGCCCCTTTGGGCATTGGGGTTTGAGACTCCTGTTACAGATGATGTGGTCCAAACCTTCTGTTTTACAGAAGAAGAAGGGGACTCAGAGAAGTGAAGGTGTCCAAGTTAACACAGCAAATAACATCAGAGTCTAGTTAGAACTAAGTTGCGTTCTCAATCCAGTGCTTTTTACTGCTCTACTCACTGTTCATCTCTGTGGTGAACATGACATTATACTTGGGGCTTTGGAGAGGAGAGGGAGGTGACTCCATAGACTGGCCCCTCCGCAGGTGAAGCAATGTTGAGAACATGGCTGTTTCCTCTCGTAGTGGACTACGCCGTGGAGCAGGCTCACCAGGGTGTGTTCTTCAACCAAGGCCAGTGCTGCACTGCGGGGTCTCGCATCTTCGTGGAGGAGTCCATCTATGAGGAGTTTGTGAGAAGAAGCGTGGAACGGGCCAAGAGGCGCATAGTGGGGAGTCCCTTTGACCCCACCACTGAGCAGGGACCCCAGGTAGAGAAATCCTAAACACTCCCTTTCTTTCTTTACTTAAGCACATAGACTGGACACACTAGTGGGACCCAGCAAAGCACCATCTTCTTTTTCCTGCTGCCTCCTTACTCTTCCACCTCGTCTTCATGGCTGGGAATGTAGCCAGTGAGGCGTCCCTTATGACAGGATACCCTGAACTTTGGGAGTGAATTGGAGTCTCTACTCTAAAGAAAGACATAGGTGTGGTAAGATGGATCTTGACATTAGAACCCAGTCCCAGTCCTAACCATTGGTCTTCAAACATCCCTACAAATGCCACAGTCAAGGAAGCTGGGCATCTCTTGTTCCCAGATGCCATCGATTCTTTTTCCAGCTGCAAAGGATTCTCTCCACCAACCTGACCTACTTCGGGGAAATCATTTGTAGATTGTGACTGTGTAGGAAGTGAAAGGCTATCTACATTCCCCTCCACCATATGGCTGTCTCTTTCTCTGAATGCTTCACGCACACTGGTGGGATGGGGAAGGGCCGCAAAGGTCCCTGCGGCCCGCGCTCTTCAGCACTGCAGCTTCTCCACGATCGTCAGCACATATTTCCCGATGAAATTCTGGTTTTAACCTGTAGATAGAATCTGAGAATTTTTAAAGGACCAGATCCCATCCGGATCACAAAGCATGGGTTTTCCTAATAAGAAACAACACCTCCTAGGTTTGGGGGCTGTTTGAGAGAAGATTGATGTTCTAGCTGAGCATTTTCAAACTCAGGTGAATGTAGGTTTTTCTATTATTTACCATAACTGAGTGATAACTCTATAACTTTTGGGATGCAAGGCTGACCTTATTTTATGGACTAGGAAGCTAGTTAAACTTAATCTTTTTCTCTAATGATGTAATAGCAGCTCCATTAAAAATTTACCCCAATAAGGATTTGACCTGTAGTAGCACGTAAAGAGGTTATGTGTTAACTCATCTATTATTTTCATCTTTTTAGTATCAGTACAACTTGATAAACTCTTCATTTGGCTATAGAGGTCAGTTTTCCCCCAGACAAGCAATGAACAATCAATTCATCAGTGTTTCCTTTAGAAACATTGCCTAAATCTTCAACTGGCATTTCTGATTCAGCAGTATCATCGGAGCAGTCAATTTATTCGAATTCTCTCTATATTAGATTGAACCATAAAAAATTACCACTTTTCATAGGTCAAAAATATTAAAATAACAACAGTTCCATATGATTTGACTAGGTATGTAGTTTTTAAAAAATCACAAATGAGAGATTCTTGAGAACGTGCTTATTTCCATTTTCTAGAGAACTTTACTTGCAGTCACTGGGTAATTTTTTTCTGTAGATTGATAAGAAACAGTACAACAAGATCCTGGAACTCATCCAAAGTGGCGTGGCCGAGGGTGCCAAGCTGGAATGTGGAGGCAAAGGGCTGGGCCGGAAGGGGTTCTTCATCGAGCCCACGGTGTTCTCCAACGTCACTGATGACATGCGGATTGCCAAGGAGGAGGTACCTAATCAAATACAGGGTTCTAACAACAGCCACACTTCCCCTGGGATGCTTTCCAGAACATTTCTAGTAGACGATAGTAGAGTTTCAGGTCTTTATATTTTATAGACATTGTACAATAGCAATAAATGTGGCTATGAAAGTCTCGGTTTCAAGAAAGAAGTTAAACAAAAAGGCAAGGAAGCTTGCTGGAGGCCCTGTGACAGGCTGTATGATTGCACCATTATTAACCAACAGAATAGTCATGATAGCCAGTCACTGTTTCACCAGGCTGTTAACCAGGAAATGGAAAGCTTCCAAGCTTCTCTACAGTTATGCAGGAGAGGGACCAGTTGCAGATCAGCCAGCCATCCAGAACAGTACTTCCTCAGTTCTGGAGCAGTGCCCGGGGCTCCTGGAGACTCAGCTTTAGTACACACAGTGGAATCGAGTGATGCCAGGGAGGGCGGGGGCATGGGGGTGTTAAACAAACTCTAAGGATAGACTCTTACATAACTATACTCTGAGAAAGTTTGGGATATTTTACAGTTTTGTGCTGCTAAACTGAAACATCATTTAAATAATGAAGGCAGAGAACACTTGCTTTGAAATGTGAAAAGCAGGTGAAGGAATGGCAAAGCAACCATGTTGGGTCAAACTGTTTCGCTGCAGATCTTTGGTCCCGTTCAGGAAATTCTGAGGTTTAAGACTATGGATGAAGTTATTGAAAGAGCCAATAACTCCAACTTTGGACTTGTAGCTGCTGTCTTTACCAATGACATCAACAAGGCCCTCACAGTGTCCTCTGCGATGCAAGCTGGGACTGTTTGGTAAGATCAGAGTCTGTGTCGTCGTTCTGATCATAACACTTCCACTGGTGGTATAGGGGCCTCATAATTCTCCGGAGCCTGGTGAAATACACACGCATCCTCTGGAAGGATGGGGAAGACTGAAGGCAAGCAGACGTCACCCTGAGAGGGGATACATTCTCTACTGGCTAGAGCAGGAAAGCAAAGTGAATCTTAAATTATAAATTGTTCATCTGGAAGAAAGGAAATAAAAAAAAACACTTACAAAAGAAGTATCATGCCAGTGGGATTATTTCTGTGCAAGCAGAATCCACACTAACAGTACTATGTTTTCTTCTTTCAGGATCAATTGTTACAATGCCTTAAATGCCCAGAGCCCCTTTGGGGGATTCAAGATGTCTGGAAATGGGAGAGAAATGTAAGTGTCCAAAGTTGCTGGTGCTGGCAGAGAAACGGATTGCGAATAGCAGCATAGAGGAATACTCACAAAATCATTCTTTTCCTCTCGTCCATTCATTAAACAAACATTTTATTGAGCACATATTACTATAAGCTACGCGCTTTACTATACATGTTACAAAGATGAGTAAACACAATTCTCTTACGTTAGGTGGGAATGGAGAAAAAAATTAATGTCCTAGTGATTCCATGGAATGAAGGCTGATAGGGAAGTATGTCAGACATCTTGTACATACAAGGAAAAATCAATTCCTTTCACCTGACGGGGTCAGAGAAGACTTCGCAGAGGAAATAACATTTCACTTTTTTAGGAGCAGGCATTCCAGGCAGAGGAAACAGCAAGAACAAAGGCTTGAAGGCACATCAAATACAGAACCATCGGGGAGAGAAACAGTTTGGTGTGTTTAAAACAATGGTCACCAACTGACAGCCCAGGGACAGATCTGGCCTGCAGAAATGTTTTGTTTTGCATCACAGCATTTCAGAATCTTTACCTGCTATTCAAAAAGGAAGAGGCTTTACATAAAATCTAGATTACTTGCTTCTTTTCATCCCCCTAGAGCAAAATTGCTTTACCTGTTCAATCGCCATCTTCCCCACCCCTCCCACTGCTGCTGGGGCCTGGATGTTGGTTGTCATTTATTATACACACATCTAATTTACTCACTTAGGTCCCCTCCTCAGTACCTATAGGTCTTTGAGTTTGGGAATACAGGATTAAGGCATAGGATGAATGAGAGGTTTGAACCCATTTTCAAAGGGCTTTCTTTAGAGGGAGCTATGGAGATCCCAAAGTTTTTAAGGCCAAGATTCCTGGCACATAAAGGATGTTTTGGCAAAGGTTACAGGAAGAAGACCCAATAGAAGGAATTTGCAATAACAATAATAGATATCATTAATTAAATGCTTAATTTGTGTATGGCTTTATGCTAACTTTTCTCCAAACATTGTCTCATTTGATTTACACAATGATTCTATGAGATAGAGACACTTTAGATTACAGGTGGTTCAGATGAGGAACTAAGAGTTAAAGGGGTTAAATAGCTTGCCTAAGTCAAATTGCAAGTAAGTGACATATCTGAGATTGAGCCTAGGTTTCAGTGTCTCTAAATGCACTCAGTTCCCATAATATCCAGTCAAAGAAGCGGAGGTGGGGGTGGGGGGCAGGCATAAGAGCTCTACAGGGACAAGATAAGGGGAGAGTCCTGCAATGCTAAGGACCTGAAAAATGAGACTATAGTAGAGGAAAATTAAACTCTAGGGATTTTATTTGCAGGCTTCATATATAAATGCATTTTTTGAGTGATGTTCAGAGAGTGAATGGTAGCCGGGGTCTTCCTGAGCAAATACATAGTTCACAAGCAATCTACTAACAAGTCTTGAAGCATATACAGTGTGCAAAGCATGATACTTGGTCTATGGGGAAGATGCGGCCCATTAAGAAACTTAAAATTTTGATGGATAAATAACATATACAACTTGAAAGAATCAGAAGAATCCCAGAAAAGATAGCTGAGGGAAAGAGGAGTTCAGGGATGGGAGAGATCCTTGTGAGCTGGAGAAATCCAGGAAACGTTTAGATATGATCTAATGTAGGGATTTGAATTGGCCTTTAAAGGAGAGGAACTTTTGGTTAGATGGAGAGGGGAATATTTTTTCAGGGTTGGCGGGCAAAGCAAGGTAGCAGTAGGAGAAGGGTGAGTAAAGCCAGTATGGGAGAAATAGGTATGGTGTTTGGGGAAAGTACAATGAACCCATAACACTAATGCAGAGGGCTTACACGCTTCATACACTTTAGCTGGTCATTTCTAGCCCCTAGCCACTAAATCATAAAGTAGGTATAACTGAGGTGAAGAGCAGAGTTTCTAGAATCACGCTGCTCAGATATGTATCCTGGCTTTAGCACTTAATACCTGTGCAACCTTGGGAAAATTACTTAATCTTACTAAGCTTCAGTTTTCTCATCTATAAAATGGGAATAATTACAGTACCTACACCAAAGGGTAGCTATGAGGATTAAATGTTAGGATTAACTATGCCAAATATCCAACAGAATGTCTGGCAAACCTTCAGAAAATGTTATCTGCTATCGTCATTGTTGATCAAGTACTATAGATGAATGCCATATAGGTGATCCTCCTTTACTTTAATAAACATATTACTTTGGGAGTGTAGCAGAATTTTTCCTAAATCCAGCTAATGTCACCAATTTAAATTCTGTCTCTAGTAATGCCAGGGAGAAACTGCTCTTGCTTGAATCTTTGCTTCTGGCTTTCAGTACCTCTCACTTGCTTTATAGCCAGAACCCATACCCAATCTGGATCTTATTTGCTCAATTATTGGTATTCCTCAGCTTCTATAAAGTCTTCATGTATTCCGGGTATTCTTCTTACCTTGCACATGGCCTTAACTTTCTAGCTCTTACTTGTCAAGCTGCGTTCAACTTGTTATTTTATTTCCTGCTCCTGTGTTTGTGCTCCTCCAGTCTCTGAAAGGTTGGAGCAATCATTGGTTCTTGGAATGCTGCTCGCATTGACTGTTTTGTTATAGATTATTAACAGGGTGAATCATGGGCATAAAATATACTTGTAATAAAGAATCGATGATTGATGGCTCCTAATCCCAGCCTCGCCCTGGACCCTCATCGTGGTCAAGCCTTCTGCCAGGGTTCTTGTGACATTGTCCAGATCCAGTCTGTTCCTATCAGAAACATTCTCCTTACCTAGAAAAATGGTCCAGGAGACCGTTTGGCTGTGTCAGAAACACACGGAACAGTGGCCCAGCATACTGAAGAATAGCTTCTCTTGACTCGTAGCTGCTATAGTGTTTTGCCCTTCCCAGTACGGTTAAAAAATAATTAGGAAACTGTGCTCTTTGATGAGCCTCACTTCATCTTGTCTAAATGATATGCTTCTTTGTCCCCACTTGCCCCCAGAAAATGTTTTCTCTTCCTTAAATGATCTAGAGTGGTAGGAAATGCTTCATATAAAGAACCTTCCCTGTCCTGGCCCCCTACTTTCCCATTTAATACAGTCTTAGAAGCTCCACTTGACCCTGCATGTGGACAGCATTGTTTATGGCCCATAAACTCCATGCAGCTTCGGTCCTTGACATCTCCTTGCCCACCCTTAAGAGGAACAGAGACAGGAAGAATATATAGCGCTTTCTGGAAACAAGCTCCAAGTGGGACTGGGGAGCCTAAGTTCTTCCCAAAGAGCTGTGGAGAGGGCTGCCCTCTACAGGTTACCTGATGGACTGGCCTCTGACTCCAGGGGTCAGAGACTTGGGCTGAGTTTCTCTCAGTTCTGCCTGTCTAGCTAATTACATCTGTTTCATTGTTCCTCAACCTTTTCCTTACTTCCTCATTTAAGCTCCTCTGAGACAAGGGGTCATAGAGCCCAAGCTCTAAAATGTGTGTCACAAACCTAGGGAATAGAAAGCAAACTGTGAACTTCAGCATTTTAAAAATGAAGGACACAAGCTTTGAAGATGAGAAATATTAAGATACTCTAAATGAGGGCTTCTGAAGTCCGTGTGTGTATGTGCGTGTGCATTGTGCATGTGTGCTCATGCATACCATGCACGTGCACAGAAAGTCACCTGCAGTCTGGGGGGAAGGGGCTTGCGAAGCATGCCTATCTGGGAACCCACTCTCAGAGATTCTGATTTAGTAGATCTGGGCTAGGGCCCAGGATCTGCATTTTTAACAAGCTTCTGGAATGATTCTGATGCAGGTGGTTTGGGGACCCTGCTCTAAGAAATGCTGAGGTAAGCCAAAGAAAAAAGCAGGGAAATATACACCCTAAACAGAAACCCCTATTTATTTAGTGAGCGAGTCTGACTGATTTCCCAAAACGGATGTCTGAGAGACACCAGAATCTAACCTCTTATGTGTAGGTATGCCGATTTGGTTCATCTTAAGGAATATAACCTAGTCTGGATGAGAAGCAGGGATACAAACTTTTAAATGTGTCTGTGCCCTGGCACATGGCCCTGCTATGAAGGTGACCACACAGAGAGATTGGGGTGCATCACTAACAATGTATCTGCCTTTTGTGAAGTAGTGGGGTCCTTCCTTGACTGTGGAACTGTATGTACCACAGAGTTAACTAGATTATGTAGAATTTAAGTCGATTTGAGAGAAAAACCTTTGAATGAGATGGCAAAATAGCTGAAGAATCTGAACTTCAAAGTTTTCAGACCTCACAGCAGTGTTTCTCAAAGGGTGGGCCAAATAACCACCCATATCAAAATCTCTAAGGTTCCTTCCCAGACCTACTGAAACAGAATCTTTGGTGGGGGCTGGTCAAGGATCTGCAATTTAAGGCACCTTCAGGGGTGATACTTCAATATGCTGACATTCAGGAACTGCTGCCTGAGAGATGACTGGGTACCAGGAGGAGGGAGTGCCTCATCTGAAGTCATACAGCCAATAATGGAAGAGCTGAGTTGGCACTCCTGTCTGCTGATCCTTAGCTTAGGTATTCATTCTGTGCTCTAAGCATTGCCCTAGGACCTCTCACTGGCTTTCTTTGATGCCTTGAGCCTATGGGTGGTACTTCTTTTAAATGGAAGATTTGAGTCCACTCCTCTGTCTCAGAGCAGTCTGTGTGTGCACCCTGGTGACAGGTGGCTGCCTGGGACCTGGACA
>NW_011888866.1:6225866-6239311 GCF_000151845.1 Pteropus vampyrus
TTGGGTGTTCATTTCCATTTATTAAGTCTAAAGACCAATGAAAAGGAAATTAGAATACCAACCCAAGAGGCCCCTAGCCTGGGAATCTTGTGGTTTTCTTTCAGAGAGAGACCAGAGCACAGACGCATCTTGGGTGTCAAGTGGCAGGAATGGGGTTTACGAAGACGAAAGCACACCGTGGTCCTGAAGAGCCAGCTGCCTGTGCTAGAAACACAGCCCGGGCATTAGAGTCCTGGTTCTGCCGCTGCCCATGGTGCCGACCCAGGCACAGCGGGGTTTCTGGGTGACCACTGGCCAAGGTGAACCCCCAGACCTGTTTCTCTGAGTAGTTGGGAATGTTACTTTTCTTTGCAATATTGTGAAGACAGATCATCATTTCTTTTTAAGAAACAGTGACTGCTCATAAGAGGACAGCTTTCCCAGGACTCGTACCGTGGCTTGGGTCGGGTTGCCGGGGCCTCTGCTGTCTGACACCGCCCATTTCTGCTTTTCAGGGGAGAATTCGGTTTGCGAGAGTACTCCGAAGTTAAGACTGTGACAGTAAAGATCCCCCAGAAGAATTCCTAAGAAGGCCAAGAAGGAAGGTGAAGGCCCGCTGCGCTACCCTCCCTCTCTGCTCTCCCTGTAGGGCCCAGCTCTCAGGAATCCAAAGTTGACACTCAGTCCTTATTTAAAGATTTAAATGATATCGTGTAAGCCGGGCCGGTCACTGCATAACTAAAGCCAACCAGCTGGGCACAGTTTCTTGGCATTTTGTAAGGGATCACCTTAATGATACCAAATATTGGGGAAGGTGGGATGAAGGTAAGAGGAGCAGCTATCGGCACGTCCGGTATCTCTTTCTGAAGTGAGGAGCTGAATGAGGGAGCTGTATTATCTGATGCCTTGTGTCACAAAGAACTTTCCTCTTAAGGAAAAGTAGCCTTTCCACTGTCTTCATTTTTCCCCTTCCAGGCTCTCCCTGCTCACCCACTCCTCCTGCTCCTCCAAGGAGATCTCAGCTGAGCTCATTTGGGGCAGATGTTTGGGCCGGGAACAATTTTCCAAGATTTTGCAGCCAAATTACCGTTTCTTGTTATCCATTTCTTCAAAGCAAAACATGAAATGGTTTTAGTTAGAGCCAGACCAGACTGAAAATGCCAGGAGCTGGTATACTGCAGATACACGAGGAAGTAAAGCTTGGGATGTTCCTGACCCAGTCTGGTTTTCTTACATTCATAAATAACACGTGCGAAAGAACAGGAAATGAAGACACAGAGATCACCATGTTTAGTTCACAGCTTCTGAGCTTGCTGCATGGGTTTGGGGTGTGTGTTTGTGTGCGTGCACGTGCACACACGCACTTGCACACATTTAATTCTGTCCTGGTTCTTCCAGAATAAGGTAGGGGGTGGGTTGTTTTTCATAGACCGATAAGATCTTTTCCAAAGCGTACCTTTAAAATCAACCAGAAAATGATCTGAGTAGGCTCAAGAATTTGGAAAAAGGTAGTGCTGGGTGCCTTGCAAAAATAAGATTGTTTCTCATACTGTTTGACAATTCTTAGTGAATTATCTCTGCAGTTGGATTTCTAGCTTCTTCTGCCTCCCGCCTCCCCCCCTGCCGCCCCCACCAGTTCCCACCACACCAACATCTGCTACTCCCAGTGATCTGGGTGTTACTTTGGCCTATCGTGCCTTAAATGCCCTAAATTCACTGGCAGTAACCTTAGAAAATCTGGCCAAGCCTAGTGGTTTTCTTTTCTGTTTGCACAGCCCTCATGTGCCACGAAGGCCATGTGCCACCAGAGCTCCTCTGTCATGCCCACTGGCTCGTGCATATGCCATTCTTGCCTCTTGGCCTCCGGAGGGGGCGATGAGAAGCAGGCTGGCTCCCTTTCCTCCCAGCCACACACTCCTGTTCTGCTTTCCAGCGAACCCACCAGTGTGACATGAGCGGTGTCAGCTTCCTTTCCTCCTCCCCTCTTTCCAGCTGCAGAATTCAAGCCAGTCTCTAACCTAGATGAAGATCATTTATTTAAAAGTACCAAACATAACCTAGAGTATATGGAATATGGGCAACACATATAGCCTTCTGTATTTAACTGTTTTCTGCTTTCTAACCATATCGGTTTTCTGTTTCTAATCATTTTCTATTCATGATGTTTTAAAGAAATCTACTTGCTGTTATTTGCAAACGACAGTGAATTCAGTGGCCCAATGCCTGGAGAGATGCCACATTTCTGAGTTCTTCCATGTGAATGTCATGCTCTCCCCTTATAGCGTGTGTCCAAGTGAACATATCCATTAATCGGCTAGTTACCTTTGAACTGCAATATAGAATGTGAAAATGAAGATTTATTTCTTTTAATTTACTTAAAAAAAAAACCTCTGTGCTAGTAATAAAGCATTTATATTGTGTACTCCTTGGGATTATTTGGCTGTGTTTTATAAGTCTTTTGTGTCATACTAGGTACATTTGAGTCCTTCCCTCAGCTGCTGGGTTATTCAGTTGCTCTCTCTCTGGTTACTGAGCCAAAATCTGGAAGGGTATTTTTACAGAATGCCCTTATTCTCTGACACTATTTAAACTCTGCGTATACATACGGTTTTCTATGGCAAACAGGTATAACCACGATGAAATACATGAAATGACAATTTTCATTCAAAATAACCTCCATGAAAGCTAAAATGTAGAGGAGTTTTTAGGGCCTCGTTCTCACAGACATGGACTACGTGATGCGAGCTCACATCGCTGGTGGCATTTAGCAGTAGCTTCATTTTTATTTACCAAAGTGAAATGAAGTCAAAGATGACAACTCAATGCAATATCTTTGCAGCTTTAAAAAGGAAGCTGTAAGTGGTGATCGTCCGGCCAGTTCGAGCCTGTTCATTCTCAGTGTTTTCAGAGTTGAGCTTTCGGGGAGTGGCGTCCACCCTCTAGACCTGCACGTCCCCTCTTTCCAACCCTCGGAATCTCCACCCAAGTCCTGGTCCAGTGAAACAAAAACAAAAACTGGTGACTTAGCCAGAGGGGACATCGGACCTAGAGAGACATGTTGCCGTGGACTAGGATTCGACGCTCTGACTGCAACATCTTGTTCCTCGGAGGAACAAATGGAGCGTGGGAGAATGCAGTCCCTGGGGCACTGGGTTGAGCTCTGAAATATAAGAAGTAGACTCCCTGCAAACCTCCGTCATGTTCAGGGAGAAAATGAGAAGGAGATGGGCATCATGTAATCATTTAAAAGTCCTCTGCAAAGGTGCCTTTGTAGAGCTTCTAGACAGCAGAAATTGGAGTAAGATAGACATAATGTGATGGTTTTTTTAAAGCATCACGTTCCTCAAACCTCGTTCCTTTATGACCCTGACACAAAGGCGAATGAAGACGGCATTACAAATGTCATTAATGAAACTAACAGAGACACACGTTGGTCCTTTTTCATTCACTACATATTTATGGTCTTTTTTTACTGTTAACCATGAGATGTCCATTGTAGCATTTCCTCCAAAACTCCCTCAGTGCATTTTTCATGACGTTTTAGATAATAAAGGAGATAAGAATACTATAACGTAGAGCCTAAAGAACAGAAAGAAACAGTAAATCCACTGGACTGTGTAATAAGACAGAAAGGCACCCAGGAAAAGAGGACAATCAAAGAGATGAAATGCATTTTGAACTGGAAGGAATATCTCAATAGGCGAGGCAGAAAGAAGAGGGCATTTTTGGTAGAAAGAGTAACCCGCAAAGGCACAGAGATGATGCCAAGGCATCCTTATGTGATAGTGAGGAGACAGACTGGCAAGATGAGGCATCACGAGCTGGTAAATGGTCAGATCGCAGAGGGCCTTAGGGGTCAGCCATCATTCCATGGCCATGTAATAAAATATAAGGTATCTCTGGTGGCTTTTTGGAGAGTGATGAAGCAGTGATTAGAGCATACTGGTGTGGAGCAGAGTGAATGGGAGGAGAAACAGGCTGATTATGAGATGAGTTTGGTGTGATACTGGCTTGGGTCATGGGGATGGAGCGGAGGAAAACCAGTGGAGAAGTCACCGGAACTTCCTGAATGAATATGAAAGGATGAAAAGTAAATGAGTAAGTTTTCAAGCCTGGTTGAGTAAGGAAATGTCAATAGCACTGCCACGTAAGTTGAAACATGGAACAAAGTTTTGGGAAAAGATCTTACCTTCATGCTCTGGACATGTACACTTTGTGGTGATGCAGAGAGATCCAGACAGAAGTCTCCAGCAGGCATTTGGAGATAAGAGATCGGAACCTGGCTCAGGTGACTAGATTACGGCATGAACATAAAAGTAATGGCTCTGTGTATAAAGAGTGCAAGAATAAAAACAAAACCAGGGTCAGGGAGAAGGAACAGAGCAAAAATAAACGGAGATTGTAGTCAGAGAAATGAAGAAATTGTGTCAAGTGTACACCACGGAACCCAGGAGGGAGCCCAGGGAGGGCAGGCAGCAAAGAGTCTGAGAGAGAGAGGATGGTTTGAGGAGCCCTCGCATTAGGGGATTTTGAATTTCTCTTCACTTCTGAAATAGAGGCTGGTGGTGTCTGCTAGCTGAGGAAGGTATAGCAGCCACTGCCTTGCATGTGCTTTATGCCGTAAGCCAGGAGGCCTTTCAGAGCTACACTGTGCTCAGCAACAGCCACACGGTCACCAGACGTCTCCTGAGCTGTAGTTCAGACTCATTACCAGTCGTCTAGTACCCACCTCAGAGCCCCATGGAAAGAGAAGCATGAGCCCACAATTAATACACACCACATTAAGTTAGAAGAAACTAGAACTGGATGAGATGGCTGAGGTCAGGGAGGAGGAAACCGGATGTGGAATAAGTGTTAAAGAGTGAGTAGAGTTTGGAAAGGTGTAAAGAGGAGAGATAGAAAGTCTGCTGGGAAAAAATCCGCACAGAATTTGCTCAGGCTGCATTGGCCGCCTTCTTGGCCAGGGAAGGGGTGCGGCTGCACCCCGGAATGGAAATTTCCATTGCCAGTTATATGTATTTATATAGTCATTTGTTGATTTCCTAGTCTTTTCGGTTGACTAATATCTTAGAAGTATTTAAAGTCAGTCACAAGAATGCTTAAAATATAACGAGAACAATAAACAACAAAATCACATGAATTAAAAGAGAGTAAAAAAAGAAAAGAAGGGTGGAAAACTAATGCAGCCAGAATGAGACTGGAATACACATTCCACAGCGTTCTATCGCTCTTCTTAAGGGGTCCCCATTATCTGATGAGAGAAGAGCTGACACTGCAGACCAGTGATTCTAAGAAATTAAATCTCCCTTCTTCCCTTTCTTCCTCTCCCCTCCTCTCCCTCCACAAATGTTTGCTATGCCAGGCTCTGGCACAAGTGCTGGGATACAGAGCAAGCCAGGCATAGCTCCCACCCTTGTGAAGCATGAAGTCTAATATGGTCACTTACAGCCAGGAGTCAGTGGCTTTCTTTGCTGTCTCGCTATAACTCCTTGCCAGGCATAGACATCCAGTTTATAGAAGGAGAATGTAGAACTTTTCCCACAACCTCTTAGTAATCCAGAGAGACAACTTAGCCTACAGAAATAGCTATGACTAGCAATGTGGCGGAGTGAAAAGCACGTTGCTTCGGAGGGTCAGAAAGGCTATCGGAAGTCCTCACTTGGAATCTTTTATCAGCTATTTACAAGCTGTATGTCTTTGGGTAAGTCACTTAACTTCCGTGGGCCTCCACTTCCTCTGGAGGATCGAGGCGATCATTCTTGCCCTGCCTACCTCACAAAGTTGTGTGAGGATTAAACCACATCAGGGATGACATATTTCTTTAGTTGGTCTGAGACATCATGCTGCACACACACAACCCTAAACGACTACAAAGAATAAAGCAAAATTACTCTTCGATGCATTGATCAGTCCGTAGCACACGAGAATTCATCATTTCTCCCTCACTTTCGAAGCCAACATGTAGACCCTGACTCTCCAAGCTGGGTTTCCTGTGGATTTCCAGGACAGTGGGCCTCATGGGAATTCCTCAAGCCAGCTAAGGGCAAGGGGGATGAATGCAGCCCAGACTGTTTGCCAAATTTTGGTCTTGTACATTCAACACATTATTCAGATGCTCTGTAGGGAGAATATGAGACCCTCGGGCTCTGGCTGGGTTGTTGGTGCCACTCTAACTGTCTTACACGACAACTGCTCCTCAGCGGAGACCAGCTGGGAACGAGAGCATGGGAAAGTCCACTGCAGCGGCATGAAGCCCTCTTCCTAAACACGTGCATTTCTAATTCTCACTTGGTTATTAGCCAGATTAAAAGGAAGATCAGCTTGCCATTTAGCCTTTGATGTGAAACTGCTTGGATAATGTTTCCGTTGGCCATTTATCTATGTAGCAAGGAGGAACCTGAAACCCGCGTGGCCTGGGCCCCATTCCTGCTGGAGCAGGAGCGCTTTTTAATGTTTTCAAGGTCTTTGGGCCTCAGTTTTTCTTAAGAGCAGGTCCCTGTCTTCTTTCTCTTTTTCATGAAGTGGATATTATTTATCAAGTGAGCTTGCGTTGCCTAATTTCTACACACAGTTTCTGCAGTCTGTTTGCCGAGATGTGCAGCTGGTTTCATATTTTATATTCTGAGCAGGATAAAAAAACATACCAGTCCAAGCAGTTCTGAGCTGCAGAAAATAGAGACCCCTCCAACTCCAACTCCATCTGGAGCCAAACACGCCGATTCCAGGACCCTGGGAAGGCCTCTCTCTTTCAGATTCCAGGAAGGTACATCCAATTTATGGAAAGGATACTATAGAGCCTTTCCCAGTTCCTCTTGATTGATAGCCTAGAGTAGGCCCCTCAAGCATCTCATGGGGGTAGCTGAGTAGCAATGAGCAAGAACCCATGGTGCTGCTCTAGTGGAGCCTGGCGAACCCACGGGAAGGGTCTGTTTGTTAAACAACTGAGACCCCGGTCTCCACTTCCCAAGTTAGGTTCATTCTTAAACAACACAAGATTCGTGTAAAATTGAATAAATTCCAGATGCCACTTGTTAGTACAATTAGCTCATGCTCCCTGGTGGCTGAGGGAGGTGAAATGGCCACAAATGCTCTCAGAGCCTGCAACAATGTCCACTCCTAGCCCGTAATTGCTACAAAATGTTGTGCCCTGCCAAGGGGAGGTGGGGACAGAAGTTTGTTTGTCAAGCAAAGGCTGGGGACTGTGTGTGTGTGTGTGTGTGTGTGTGTGTGTGTGTAGGGTTGTCCACACATCACATGTCTAGTCTTTCAAGTTCACATTTGACACACTCTAATTCCAGAAAGGGAAGCCTGTTAGTAACATGAAGACTTCCAATGGGCCAAGGAGCAGAATTTTAAAGCGGCTCACTGTTCACTAGCCGTGTGTCCTTGAAAAATTAGCCACCCAAACTCTCAGCTTCCCAAATTGTAAAATGAGGTGAAAAAAATGACCTACCTCACACAGGTGTCATAAGAGAGGAATAAGAAAATGCATGTAATGTGCTTAATAGTTTCCATTATAAGAGCTTGATAAAATGGTAGCAATGAATGAAAATCATAAATAAATCAGTATTTGCAAGAGCTATAGTCCTGAAGAAGTTGTAAATCTCACATTCCCTAGGGGATGGTCTAGCAAATCTATTGCTTTGTGTTCCTATGCAGAAGACAGGAGGACACCTGCATTAAGGTGGCCTTAGATGGTGGGATTGGAACCAGGAACTCAGGTGAAATGCTGGGAGGTTGGAAGGATAATGACCATTTAAAATCACATGTCGGAGCCGAGTCCGTTTTGCTGAGTCACCAAGTTCTAGAGATTTCTTAACACAGAAGATGTCCTGGCTTCCATTTGTGTAAAGAACAGGTAGCAAGGAAGAGGAACATGCTAACTTAAAAGAGAGTTTGACACTTTGCTGAATAAATATTAGCTGTGTTGAGGTTATTACTGTTGTTATTGTTTCTTGTTCTTACCTAGCTCAAGGAACAGGGTGGCCTTTTTGCCCTGGGGGGCAGGGTGGGGAATCACTTGTCTGGTTTGATATTTAAATTGAAGCCTAGCAGAGATTCTCAGTAAAGGGGTGGTACCACTTGTGGAAGAATGACATTCCAGAAAGGCATCTCCTCTCCCCAAAGCCACAAAGTGAGACTATCTGCCCTTTCAGAGGAGCAGGTCTGCTCTGGCTGGGATGTTGGAAACAGGAACACTCTCCCAAGCAAGGGCCAGATAAAATCAGCTAAGCCTGAGGGACCACAGAGAGCAAAGCTAAAAAATGCCCAGAATACATTCATTTGTTGCCTGTTTGTCCTGTTTCATCCCCTCAAGGAACTTAATTCTTACAAACTAGTTACAAGTCTTGCCCACAAGAAGAATCGATAACCTTAAAAAACCTGGGGAAGTTAAAACCATCCTGGAAACTCAGTCCCAAGGGCTCAGTTTGGGGCATGATGACCGAAGATTCTGATATGGCTTTTTTTTTTTTTTAATTCTCTCTCAAAGATAACAAATAAATTAATGCGTAAAGCCACATACATATTGGAAACATTTGTCCTTTTTTTTTTTTTTTCCACTTACCCTCAGCGATATCAAGGGCTTTGTAATAAATAAGCTTGTCAGGAATTCTTTTCAGGAAACTAAACCACAGTTTTAGTCTTGTCTATTCAACACATTGTTCAGAAATGTTTTGGTAACCTTTAAAGCTCTACTCTAGGCGAGAGATTCTCATACTCTCCAATTAAATTCTTTCCTATTTTGAAGGTCATTAAGATTTTGGGAGATGTGCTTATACGTGAGTTTGAGTCACACATCCGTGTCCTCAGCCGAGGAGGCAGGAAGGTCCATGCTTGTGAGGAAAACGTTCCACCAAAGAGCCACCAAACTGTGCTGGGCCAGGCCCTCCCTGGTTGGGAAGGAAAGCCTGGGGGAGCTGGGCACAGCTGCCCACTAGGTAGGGCTCAGTGGTGGGTGGACACCAGGAAGTGAATAGACAGACCAAAGCAATGAGGGCAAAGGACTCACTCCATGAGAAGGCTGTGAAAAACTCTGAAGTAGGGAGCTGGTCCTCAATGCTCCAACTTGCCAGATATGGTCTTCCCACTGCTATCAAAACCTGGTCACAGAAGGGGCTAGAACAGATATTTATACATCCATATTCATCCTTATTGTTATTCACAATAAGATGGAAGCAATCCATGTGACCATAAGTGGATGAATGGATAAACAAAATGTGGTGTATACAAATAATGGAATATTATTCAGCCTTAAAAAAGAAATTCTGACACACGCTACAACATGGATGAACCTTGAAGACATTATGCTCAATGAAATAAGTCAGACACAAAAGGATAAGCATTGCATCATTCCACTTACAGGAAGTCCCTAAAACAGTCAAATCCATGGAGACAGAAAGTAGAACGGTGTTTGCCAGGGATGGGAAGAGGGTGAAATGAGGAGTTACTGTTGAATGGATTCAGAGTTTCAGTTAGGGAGGATGAAAAAGTCCTGAAGATGGATGGTGGTGATGGTTACACAATAATGGATGCACCTAATGCCACAAAACTACACTTAAAAATGGTTCTAATTGTACATTTTGTTATGTATATTTTTCACAACAACAACAAAAAAAGCCCCCGCTCATTTGATAAATCCATGTATACTCAGGGGTACATGGCTGATAAGACTGAGGATGGCCTTTCTCGGGAACACTTGCATTTTAGCAGGAGAAAAACCTTAGATCCGGGCTCCTTATCCCAGCTGGTACAGGGGGGCCCTGCAAGGGAATGAAAAATACAGCATCTCTTCTTGACCATCCCTGTCTCAGACACGTCCCTGGGTTTCTTCCTTCGGCAGGAACAGAAATTGCTAGTGATTACGTGAGCTCGTGCTGACACACATCTTCCCGTGCTGGGTCTTCTCCAATTCTAACAGGCTTTCTTCCACCTTTAACTTTAGTTTGGTTTCAATTTCTTGTAGTGAATCTCAAACTCTTCTTCTTTCATTTGATCAAGACTGACATTGGCACCGAATGGTTCCTTTTGCTGCCCACCGAATCTGAAAATGACTGAACCCAGGCTGCTGGTGCTCAGAGCTGCAAAAAAGACTGTTACCGGGAATTGTTTTCCAAAAGGACAATTCAATCTTCCGGTGCCTATCGTTGAAAATATAGCTTTAAACAGAAAAGAAATATTTAAACAAGAAATATTTAAATATAATAGAATTGTAAGAGTTAGAGGAAACCTTTGAGATTATTCAATCTAATGCCCTCAATTTATGTATGTAGAAAATGAGCTAAATAAGAAGAGAACTGACTCCACACAGAGAAAATCTCAACCTAGGTCTTAGGACGTTAAGTCCAATGCTTTTTCTCCTCTGCCTCCTGGGATAGAATTTTGGGGGGAAATTGTTACCCTGAATCCCTCATATTACTTTACAGAAGTAAAACACGGTCATTAATTGCAAATGTTTCCAGAAGGATTCAAGCAGTGTGTCTTTTCACAGAGCAAATTAGCCCATTAGTACTCACTAAACACATCATCACCCAGTTTACCAGATTAGCTTGAAGAAAGCAGGGTGTGAAGGGCCAGGAATCGGAGAGGAGGAGTGTCTGTCTTGTGTCTGAGAAGTAGAATTGAGAGGGGAAGATTCTGGGGGGCCTCAGTGGGGAGAAACGGGGATATAGTGGTTTTGAGATCTAGGTACTAGAAACCCAGATTTAACTTGCTGTTCTGTATCTAAGCCACTGTGTGAATTGGACCCATCCTGCCCTCGTCAGAGTTCAGTTTTCTTATTTGTAAAACAGGGATCCTTTGTGGGGGGAAAAGCATTATCCTCAAGGGCAGGCAGGGGTCCTTGAACCTGGCATCAAGTCATTTTAGAGAATTAGTTAAAAACACTTTTTAAGCCCATTTCTTGTCTGGATAGTTAGCTTCAACTGGACTGGGTAATTATATTTGTGGTTCATCTTATTTTGAATGGGAATTATTTTAGTTAGTTTTGAATAGTTCATTACATGCAGTAGGTTCAAAACTCGAAAGCCGGAAAAAAAAAAAAAAAGAAGTATTTGTATAGTGGAATATTTTCTTCCAATGCCTGTCCTCATCCCCTAGCCTCTCTTCCAGAAGCAGACTCCATATTAGTTTCTTGGTATTTTTCCAAAGATGTCACCGACATTTTTAGCATGCAGCCCAAGTGGTTGTGGTACAGCTAGTCTCAAGACAGGCATTTGAGTGTCTGCTCTAGTTTCCTTATCCTGCAGCGGAGGGAACGGAAGCTTGGAAATGTTAAAGCACTGTGTCTCGCAGGGTACTTGGGCGATGGGAGCAGGTCTGACATACAGTGCTCTCAGCTTGGCATGCCGAGGCCCCAGCCCAGGTTTGCTGGTACCACTGTCTTGCTGAAGGCCACAGCTTTCAAGGACGGGGGTCAGTGGTGTGTCCAGCTCCAGAGCATCTCTCCTCTCCTGCAGAGGGGACAGCTGACTTCTCCTGGCATGACACCATCTCAGGAAGGGCTTCTGCGCTCAGAGTGGAACCCCTCCCACCCTGCCCTGCAGTGATATCCGGATGGCTGGATGGGTATCTGTGGGATTCCCAAGCCAGAAGGGAGCTTGGCAAAGTAAAAACACGCTCTTTAGGCCTTTGGGAAGGTGTGAACTCCACCACTGTCTTCCCCTCCTCTCTCTGTCCTTTGGGCATCAAAAATTTAAATATAGGGATTGTTTCCCAAAGTTGACTGATTTCATATCTGAAAAACCTTCCCAGAAAAGGAGCTGGAAATTCTAGAGAGTAAAGAGACTTCATTCCTGATACTTGAGTCAGTAATGGCCTTAACGCTCATGTAGTAATGGTCGCAGCAACCTTCCTTTCCACATACCCCTGCCCTTAGCTAATAAATAACAGTGAAGCTTAACCACAGTCTGTTTTTGGACAAATTATCTTTTCAACACTTGGATCAGTTTACTTCACAGCTTGGTTGTTTCCTGTTTCTCAGCATCCAATTGGCTGGCCTAGGAGCTGGCCATGAGTCTGAGCTTTGTGTGAGAGCCTAAGAAGAATTCCTTTGCATTACTTAAAACCCAATGTTCCTCCCTCTAGACCTCCCATGGGGGCAGCCCCATGTGGCGGGAGGGGCCCTTGACTAGCAGTCCAGACACCTGGGTTCTGGTCCCATCTGTGTGCTGACTCCAGGCCCTTGGGGCCAACTTCCTCTCCATATGCTGATGCCTCATTCACGAAGTCTCTTCACATTACATTGTTCCACTTAATCTCACCATCCCTCTCAGTGAGAGGCACACGAAATCTCAATTCATCAACAGCAATGAGATTTGAGGGGAACTCGGAAGCGGCAGTGCAGGAACTAGAGTCCAGTCTTCTTCCAGGCCTTGGGGTGGAGCATCAGTAGAGGCGATGGGACCCTAACCCCCAGCCTCTGCCCCGCCCCACATCTCCATGACCACGCCCCACTTTCCGCTCGTCTCCTCCTCCAGCCCCAGCTCACCCGTTTGATATTGTTTCCATGCTCTGCTTACTGGTACCTACTCCCTCTCCCCCAGAAACCAGCCTTACTTTCCCTGGCTCCCCCTTTCCTTCTGTCACTCATTCATACTTTTAGCAGGATGATTAGCCCATGCTTGGTGTCAGTACTAGGTGCTGGGAATGCCTAGTGAGTGAGAAGTGTTGGTTCTCCGGAGCTCACAGTCTAATATGGAGACAGAAACAAATGAATCACTCTAAAACAGTGCTCTATTAGGAAGAAGGAAAAACAGTGCTCTATTAGGAAGAAGAAAAGGCAGAGGAAGGAAGTGATCAATTTTGATAGGGGAAGAGTATCTGGGGAGAGTTTTGGGGGAAATTTTGTAGAGAAAGTATCATTTGAGTTTTCATACCTCCCTGCTTCCAAAAAGGATTTTGGAAGAACAAGTATAGGTCAGAGATCAGAGAGTGAGAACATTATGATTTATTATGTAGCCTATTAGGTATCAGACATTTTAACTTGCCTGGTGGCACCATCTAGAAGATTCAGAGGTATGTCCAAAGCCCAGAATATTACTTAACCTCATACTGACTCTCTCTAGCACAGCAGCTTCTGTGTGTGTGTGTGTGTGTGTGTGTGTGTGTGTGTGTGTGCGTGCGCGCGCGCGCACGTGTGCAGATATAAGCAACAAAAGAAAACCCAAAGTACCTGGAATCAACCTCGAGGGGTGATCTTTGTCAAGCAGGGGTGGATTCCAAGTGTATGCAAGCAAAGCAGTGAGGTGCTGGCAGGAAGAGAGGGTAAAATAGAAACAGTGATTGCCCTGCTCTCCTCTGAAACTCTAAATAGACCTGCAGGGAGGTAGATGGGCCATGCTCTGGACGAGGGGCTCTTGAGGGTAAGCTTAGTACCAGGGTCCACTTTTCCTTGCTCTGTGACCCTACGACCCTGATTTCCATCAAGGGTTCTCTAGTGCACCAGGCTGGCAAGTGTTCTGAAAGCC
>NW_011888866.1:6243011-6247582 GCF_000151845.1 Pteropus vampyrus
GAAGGTTGAGCACACTCTCTGGTATGCAGGATTGACTTTCAGTATTTCTCCTCTAACTTCAGAGTTCTTTATTGATGAGGCCAGTGGATGTCAAAGAATGCCAAAAGATTTTTTTTAAAAAAATTCCCCACTATAAAGAACAACCAAGATAAATTTGTGATATTAATCAGTGGATGCCTCAACAAAAATTAACATTTTAAAAGCTTGTTCATGAAATGAATTCTTTTAGAGGCTGATGGAGAACCCAGATGTTATCGTTATGGCTTTGACCCCAATACCAGGATGATGTCTACCCTCAGAGCAGCCATTACAGATAAATTACTAAGAAAAAAAAGGAAAGAATATAGTACTAATGGCCTTGAGGAAAAATGGCTTATGCATTCACTGAAGGAACCTCAATTTCTTAAGGGAACAGGATATACACTGTTAGCAGAATGCTTACCAAATTAGCGGCAAAAGTTACATCCCCAGAAAGAAAACTCAGATGGCAAGGTCTCCTGTTGGTGGTAGACTCTACTGCAAATTTACTCACTGTGAGGTAAAATGGATGGGAATATGAAGGAAGCCTCCAGTTACTAACATGTGGTATGGGGCTCATTCAATAGACCTCAAGCTTCAGATATATGGGATGGGTGTCTATTATAAGAAAGAACGAGGGAAAGAGAAGAAAGGAAGTATGCAAGAAAGGAAGGGAGGAAGGGGGAGGAAAGGATAAAGGAAGAAAGGAGGGAAGAAAAGAAGGAAGGGATAGAGGAAGGGAGGAAGCAGGGATATCGAAGGAGGAAAGAAGGGAGAAGAAAGAAATGAGGAAGGCCTTGACGACGTACACTGTCTCAGCTGCTCTGTGTGGGAGTCCATGGGGGCTCCTCAAAGTGAAGCAATAGAACCATGAGCTATTCTCTGCTGCAGAAAGAACTGGTTTGATCTGATGGACAAGTCAAACACAAGGTGGGAACTAGCTAGAAGGAATGAATCCCATTGATAGTGTTCTTGACAATATGCCAAAGAGAAAGATGGAGCATGTGCTGGCCATTCAGATACTTCCTTGGCCTTGAACATGGTACAGGGAAAGAGCTTCTTTTAAAATCGATGATTTGGGGAGATTGGGGAGAAACTGGAGACTCTGAAAACAGGACTATGCAATAACAGAATTAATTATCAGGATTAAGGAAACACATGTAAAGGGCACAATTGTTTCCTTTGGTGGAGAATCTTAATCCCTCATTCCAGGGTTAATCATTTACAATTGGAAAAGGGAGACCATGACACTGATGTGTTATCACCACCGCTTTTCAAGCCAGCCCAGTCACTGCCATCTCCATGGCATGAGACAGGACACTATTGTTCTGGGCTTTGGTGCCTGATCTATAAACACAAGATTGGTTAAGGGCCTTGCCCAGGTTTATTTCACCTGGAAGAACCAACAATTCCAGTATTTACCTCTATGCAATTCTAGATATAATAAATATCTGGGCTGAAGGTGAAGCACTGAATATTTGTCGAGGTTATGAAATTATCTCCCGAACACTTGGATTCGTGCCACTTAATATTCCACCTCTCAATAGCAGCAGTTTTGTCTGCTGTTACATAGTTAATTTATTTTTCCTTTGGAAGAATTTATTTTACAACAAGAAATCAAAGAACTAACAAAAGCAGAAATACAAATCTCTAGCTATCGGTTCCAACTTATAACTAAAAGAAAATGACAATGAAGACTCAGTTACTTTTTTCAAACTTAAATTACTTTCTTCGTGTAGACAAGAATAGTACATTCAGTTAAGTCATCTTTTTTTAAATGTTTTTTTTCCCATTTTTCTGGACAAAGTAATTTAAATATTTAAAATATTCTTTAAAATCTATTATACCTATTTGATGACAAAGAAGGAAGTCTAAAATGTGTAATGATTCATATTAAAGAAACAATTCAATGTCCAGTGGTCACCTGCTGCCTAACTTGCTATGTTTTTGCTTGATCCAATTTTCAAAATAAGAGTCTAGCTATCACTGAGAGTTCTAAGGTAATGGCACCTCCATTCCTGCCTGAGGAGCTTCCCCAGTGAGGAAGGTTTATCCATCTCTCAGGCTTCTGGTCTATAGCCTGGAGAAGAGGCTGCAGGATCTGGTTTCTGCTGATCTCATGGAAAAGGCTCTTGCATTTAAAGGCCCAGGCAGACCTGTACCAGATGAGGACGTTATAGCTTGAAAGACTTGGTCCTTCTCACCCTGATCTGAGAAAACTTCAGAATGCGTAAGAGTAGAGGCTGCCAAGAACTGGCCTTACTTAGGCCATTCCACTGCTCTTATACAATAGAATAATGCCAGAGAAATCTGTGACAAATCGTTTACATATGAAGAGGCCATTGACTGCCAGTGAGTACCAAACTCCAGTGCTTGGAATGGCAAATGCATTTTTATTTAGCCTGTGGCTCTTGCCATAGAACGCCAGTATGCATGGCATTGCCATACACATTTTAGATGCCTGAACAGAGCTTCTGCTTAAAGAATTACAAAGTGCTATCCTAAGTTACACCCGTGCAAAGTGAGGGATGGTGTGGGGTGGATCCCTGTTACATCTTTTAAATGTAGCCAGGAGAGTGTTCATGGCATATCTTTCTTTCGCAGTGTCTAAGGGTCTATAAAGAAGGTTGAGCACACTCTCTGGTATGCAGGATTGACTTTCAGTATTTCTCCTCTAACTTCAGAGTTCTTTATTGATGAGGCCAGTGGATGTCAAAGAATGCCAAAAGATTTTTTTTAAAAAAATTCCCCACTATAAAGAACAACCAAGATAAATTTGTGATATTAATCAGTGGATGCCTCAACAAAAATTAACATTTTAAAAGCTTGTTCATGAAATGAATTCTTTTAGAGGCTGATGGAGAACCCAGATGTTATCGTTATGGCTTTGACCCCAATACCAGGATGATGTCTACCATAGTATGCACTGAACAGACTAGGAAAAAATGTTTGCCATATATGTAATAAACAAATTATCAATGTTCAGAATATATAAAGAGCTCCTAGAAATCAATATGAAAAAGACAAGCCAATAGAAAACTGAACAAAGAATATGAATAGTTAATTCACAGAAAAATAAATATAAAAGATTGGTTTAGTTTGCATATGAAAAGATCCTCCTTTTCACTAGTAATCACAGCAAATGCAGACTCACAATGAAAGTTTTGATTTTCATAAGAATGTCTTCATACATTATTTTAAATGGGTAAGTTAAATGAATAAAAATGTAACATTGTATATAATACTCTATCTCACCATAGGCTGTGGTTGAAATTTACGGCTCCGAACCCAGACTGCCTGGGTGCATATGTGGGCTCTGTGTAAACTTAACCAAGTCATCTAACCTCTCTTGCCTTAGTTCCCTCGTCCTTGATATAAACATAATGCTAGTACTTGTGAGATAGATGAGCCAGTACACGTGAAGAACTTAGTGCCTGACATGCAGAAAGACTCAGTAACATAGCTTTTACTATCATTACGCTCCTTCCTACAATGAGTCAGCAAAAACCATCCCATGTTGGAGTTGGGAAGGTCCCTATTTCATCCAAAGCCATTCAACAGACGTGGGAACTAAAGCCAGAGAGTCCAAGTGACACAGTAAGCTTTATACTTCCAGTTGGATTCTGGTTCCCAAGACTTCCTGCTCTAATAACACAAATCAAAATCTCCAAGCATAAGAATTTCAGACTCAGCTTCATTTCTGTGCCTGTAAAATGTTAACGTCTCTTTCTTTACACACATCTCCTCAGTGAAAGTGTAACTTCAATAAAAGCCGAACTCATGGTATGAATATTTCGCTTGAGGGCAGAGGCAAAATAAATCCTCATCGTGGTGATTCTCTTCTTCTCAATCGGTGCTCCAAAGAAATAAACCTTTAACAACCAGTGTTTGTGTTTCAGAGCCCTTTCACATATTATCTCAATTGGTCCCCAAGACGCAGTGAGGCAGGTGTCATCATTACCCCAAAATTTACAGAGAGGGAAACTGAGACTCAGAGAGCGTAAGTGGTTTGCTCAAGAGTTTTAGATAGGATTGAACTTTCTACTAAATTAAATGGCAACTTTAAAATTAATTTAAAAAAATAAACAATGAAAAAATAGGAAGTTTTTTTTGCTAAGTTGAGGTAGAGACATTAAAATATCGTCTATGAGAATATGTATTTGTGTAGTAACCACACACATCTTAGATGATCTCTAACAGAACCATTTTTAAATACCTAATAACCATGTCTTACTGACAGAGTATGCATCCTGATAATATTTGTTTCAGATAATATAGTTACCATTCCTATGGAAAAATGTTTTCATTCAAGCTATATTAAAGGTCAAAAGCACCATTATGAAACAGTGACCATAATTTCTGTTATACTTTTATCCTAGTTTTGGGTGGAAAATACATATAACTTGATAAGTAGAGCTGAATAACTTTTTAAGAAATGTTCCAAAAACTCATCTAAACGTGCCATGAACCAAGTGAGGGCCCCCTTCGTGGGATGTCATCTATCAATGGGCTTGGAAATAGCTGGATATGACACAGAAATATTAAAGAAATAC
>NW_011888866.1:6247632-6247954 GCF_000151845.1 Pteropus vampyrus
ATTCATTTTAACTTGGCTGAAGTTGTTGCTGTTGCTTTTAACCACACATGATTTAATTTTCATTTGTAATCAGACTAGTAAAAATTAAAAGTTAAGTATATTTTTACTTTTAGGTTATTATACATGCTGGTTGATAGAGAAAATTCAGAACAGAATATATATATTGATATTGACTAACATTACTTTATATATCAATGAATATTAGTCAATTAGAACAATGAAAATGGCTATGATATTTTGGCTTTGGGGCTGTACACCTAATACAGTGTATCTTCAAAATAGCTGTGGTTAACCCCACTGAACTGGAATAGGTTTTCATGAA
>NW_011888866.1:6248004-6250751 GCF_000151845.1 Pteropus vampyrus
GGTGGAAAATACATATAACTTGATAAGTAGAGCTGAGTAACTTTTTAAGAAATGTTCCAAAAACTCATCTAAACGTGCCATGAACCAAGTGAGGGCCCCCTTCGTGGGATGTCATCTATCAATGGGCTTGGAAATAGCTGGATATGACACAGAAATATTAAAGAAATACTGCTCTCCATGGGAGTCAGTGCTCATTGCCTCCAGAAAGATGCCTGTGCACGAAGGTGCTCAGCTCTCAAATACAGGGCTTATATCTCAGAGATGTGTGTTGGTTGATCTCACTCTGCCCAGTCAGACCCACTGTCCTTCTGAAAGTTTACCTGAATAGAGCCAAGCACTTTAACCCCCAAAGGTAAACAAGGGAAGCTTATTAGAATGAGGTAGGTAAGTCCAAGTAGGCATAATCTGTTGATATAAATGTGAAGAGGAAGGGGCTCAGGAAATAAAGGACAAGCTTCTGAGTAGAAAATCCTTTGTCTTGGGGAAAAACAAAACAAAACAGAAAGGCTGCCTGAGTTTCACCTAAGAATGGCCTGGACCTAGGAAGAGAGTCCTATGGGAAAAGGGAAACCCTATGTCCTGGGAAGGAGGACTGTGCAGGTTGTAGAATATTTTAATGAACTTCTACCTTGGAGAGGACAGGTGGCGAAGTGCAAAATGCAAACAGCACAACAAAGAAATGCAAATGGGATGTCTGTTTGCCCAGTGGAGCCCACCCAGGAAGCGCTCCTGCCCAGGACACTGCTTTGAAGGTGATGGATGGAGTATGGACTTCTCAGCCCAGTGAGCTTTCAGACTCCCACTGTCTCCTGGAGGACTTTGGGTGATCGAATTCTCACCATAGCATCTGAGCATTCTTGTTATTCTGTTACATCTTTTAAATGTAGCCAGGAGAGTGTTCATGGCATATCTTTCTTTCGCAGTGTCTAAGGGTCTATAAAGAAGGTTGAGCACACTCTCTGGTATGCAGGATTGACTTTCAGTATTTCTCCTCTAACTTCAGAGTTCTTTATTGATGAGGCCAGTGGATGTCAAAGAATGCCAAAAGATTTTTTTTAAAAAAATTCCCCACTATAAAGAACAACCAAGATAAATTTGTGATATTAATCAGTGGATGCCTCAACAAAAATTAACATTTTAAAAGCTTGTTCATGAAATGAATTCTTTTAGAGGCTGATGGAGAACCCAGATGTTATCGTTATGGCTTTGACCCCAATACCAGGATGATGTCTACCCTCAGAGCAGCCATTACAGATAAATTACTAAGAAAAAAAAGGAAAGAATATAGTACTAATGGCCTTGAGGAAAAATGGCTTATGCATTCACTGAAGGAACCTCAATTTCTTAAGGGAACAGGATATACACTGTTAGCAGAATGCTTACCAAATTAGCGGCAAAAGTTACATCCCCAGAAAGAAAACTCAGATGGCAAGGTCTCCTGTTGGTGGTAGACTCTACTGCAAATTTACTCACTGTGAGGTAAAATGGATGGGAATATGAAGGAAGCCTCCAGTTACTAACATGTGGTATGGGGCTCATTCAATAGACCTCAAGCTTCAGATATATGGGATGGGTGTCTATTATAAGAAAGAACGAGGGAAAGAGAAGAAAGGAAGTATGCAAGAAAGGAAGGGAGGAAGGGGGAGGAAAGGATAAAGGAAGAAAGGAGGGAAGAAAAGAAGGAAGGGATAGAGGAAGGGAGGAAGCAGGGATATCGAAGGAGGAAAGAAGGGAGAAGAAAGAAATGAGGAAGGCCTTGACGACGTACACTGTCTCAGCTGCTCTGTGTGGGAGTCCATGGGGGCTCCTCAAAGTGAAGCAATAGAACCATGAGCTATTCTCTGCTGCAGAAAGAACTGGTTTGATCTGATGGACAAGTCAAACACAAGGTGGGAACTAGCTAGAAGGAATGAATCCCATTGATAGTGTTCTTGACAATATGCCAAAGAGAAAGATGGAGCATGTGCTGGCCATTCAGATACTTCCTTGGCCTTGAACATGGTACAGGGAAAGAGCTTCTTTTAAAATCGATGATTTGGGGAGATTGGGGAGAAACTGGAGACTCTGAAAACAGGACTATGCAATAACAGAATTAATTATCAGGATTAAGGAAACACATGTAAAGGGCACAATTGTTTCCTTTGGTGGAGAATCTTAATCCCTCATTCCAGGGTTAATCATTTACAATTGGAAAAGGGAGACCATGACACTGATGTGTTATCACCACCGCTTTTCAAGCCAGCCCAGTCACTGCCATCTCCATGGCATGAGACAGGACACTATTGTTCTGGGCTTTGGTGCCTGATCTATAAACACAAGATTGGTTAAGGGCCTTGCCCAGGTTTATTTCACCTGGAAGAACCAACAATTCCAGTATTTACCTCTATGCAATTCTAGATATAATAAATATCTGGGCTGAAGGTGAAGCACTGAATATTTGTCGAGGTTATGAAATTATCTCCCGAACACTTGGATTCGTGCCACTTAATATTCCACCTCTCAATAGCAGCAGTTTTGTCTGCTGTTACATAGTTAATTTATTTTTCCTTTGGAAGAATTTATTTTACAACAAGAAATCAAAGAACTAACAAAAGCAGAAATACAAATCTCTAGCTATCGGTTCCAACTTATAACTAAAAGAAAATGACAATGAAGACTCAGTTACTTTTTTCAAACTTAAATTACTTTCTTCGTGTAGACAAGAATAGTACATTCAGTTAAGTCATCTTTTTTTAAATGTTTTTTTT
>NW_011888866.1:6252131-6254194 GCF_000151845.1 Pteropus vampyrus
CATGAATACCATTATGACATTATGACAGCTGCTAGAAAGCTCATGAAAAATTTCTGGAGAATACAGTCAGTAAACTGAGCAAAGAAGAGGAAGAGCTAGCTTGCATATAAGCCCAATCCAAACTGAGAGGTTCATTCGTCCTTTCATAGAGCCTTTCTAAAGTGCCTTGTATGTACCAGACACCAAGACTGAGAATCTATAGAGACTAACACACAGTTCCCACAGCTTAGAAAGCCTGAAGGAGAATGACAGGTATGAAATGATTACAGGTATTAAAAGATTACAATGACAATACAATGGATAATTCAAATATAGTGTGATCAGAATATATACGGAAGGACAATTCCCGAGTTGGACCTTGCAGGATGCATAGGAGTTCAACAGGTAAGGAAGGTGAAGACATCTTCTCTGCTTCCAAAATATTAAAAGCACAGAGGCTGAGAGAGGAAAGGTCATGTGTGGGCAATGGCCAGTGGTTCAGTGTGGCTGGAATATTAGACTGTGAGATGTGGTTCACCTAAGGCTGCAGGTCTTAGCGAGGTCCAAGTCATGAAGTATAGTAACTCATGCTCAGAATTCAGTTGTTGTCCTTCAAGGGATGAAGTAGCCTTTGAAGGATAAGATTTCTGATGGTAGGATGGAAGACAGAGATGAGACTGGAGGCATGGAGAGCAGGTAGAAGGCTTTGACAAAGTCAAGGTGAGTTGTGATGGGCACCTGAACCAAAACTGACAGAGAGAAAGGAGAAAAGTCAGATGCAAGAACTCTCTGAAGGATGCACTTGATTGAATTTGCTTGGATGAAGATGGCCAAATGGACTTCAGGCTGAGAGTTCAGAGGGAAAATAACGGACCTGAGGGCTGATATTTCAGCATTTCGTTTTCTCTCCTCTCTTTTTGCCACTGCATTGCTCTTGTTTCTTAGGTCCTTTTCTGTTCTCTTGTTCTTACTTCTTTTTATTCTTCATCCAGTAAGAATTGAAATATCACTATCACCATCCACATGAGCTTCCATCGCCAGAAACTATCCTGCAAATTACAAGAGCTCAGCTCACAGACAGAAGCTGGTGAGTCCCGGTGTTCATCATTTCTCAGCCATAAAGATAACAGCAAAAACATTGCATATTGCTTCATGGTGCCATTTTTTTTTTCACATCTGTGTCTCATTCGCGTCTTATAACCACCCTTGTCCCTGGGAAAGACAAATATTATGTTCCCATTTTTAAGGAGGAAGAAACTGAGGCTGGAAAAGCCTCAGAAGCCCATCCCAACAGTTTCAGGCTGGTTTCCTATCTCCTGCCTCTGTGACATTATGCCTGTTACCTAAACTCTCAAAGTGTTAATTTCCTTCTCTGAAAATGAGGACAAGAAAGGTACCTGGAATCATTGCACAGGCTAAAGGAAACAATGCACGTAAACTGCTTGGCACAGACCTGGTAAAGTCTCAATAAATGTTAGCTATTGTCTTTACAGCTCCTCTAGCTCTAAAGTCCCAGCTCTAAAGTCCCACAGGGTCCCCCGCTCCTGGGAGAGAAGCCATGTTTTCAGAAGGCTGTAATTTGCCACTGGATGAATTTCTGCTTGCTGACAGAAGAAAAACACCAAAAGGAAACATGACTATTTCACTGGGCCTGGTATATCATTTAATAGTCACAACTTCTGTCCTGGAGTTACTTCAGATACAAAACAGATAGTGTCAATGGAGAGATGTTAAGTTTTTAAGATCCACTCACAAGCCCCAAGAGAGCTTCCTGTACTTGCAGGAAATGTAAGTTTGATCGAGTAAAAGTCAACATGTCTGTGTCTCTTATGAAAAGACTAGCTACTGGGCTCGGGTGGAGTTTTTGGCTTGCCTCGCTCGGCCGCTTCAGAAGAAGCTACAATCAGAGCCATCGATGTGTTCTTAGAGATGCTGGCAACACCGGGCATCTGCACTGGTGACAAAGCTGGCCAAGGGGCCAAGAAGTATGTCCTCCTTGCAGCCACTTAGCGGCTGGAAGTCTTTCTTAAGAAAAACACGTTTCCAGTTCCCATGTCAAGATCTATTTCCACCTTGTATGACTT
>NW_011888866.1:6254244-6284414 GCF_000151845.1 Pteropus vampyrus
TTGAATTTGCTTGGATGAAGATGGCCAAATGGACTTCAGGCTGAGAGTTCAGAGGGAAAATAACGGACCTGAGGGCTGATATTTCAGCATTTCGTTTTCTCTCCTCTCTTTTTGCCACTGCATTGCTCTTGTTTCTTAGGTCCTTTTCTGTTCTCTTGTTCTTACTTCTTTTTATTCTTCATCCAGTAAGAATTGAAATATCACTATCACCATCCACATGAGCTTCCATCGCCAGAAACTATCCTGCAAATTACAAGAGCTCAGCTCACAGACAGAAGCTGGTGAGTCCCTGGTGTTCATCATTTCTCAGCCATAAAGATAACAGCAAAAACATTGCATATTGCTTCATGGTGCCATTTTTTTTTTCACATCTGTGTCTCATTCGCGTCTTATAACCACCCTTGTCCCTGGGAAAGACAAATATTATGTTCCCATTTTTAAGGAGGAAGAAACTGAGGCTGGAAAAGCCTCAGAAGCCCATCCCAACAGTTTCAGGCTGGTTTCCTATCTCCTGCCTCTGTGACATTATGCCTGTTACCTAAACTCTCAAAGTGTTAATTTCCTTCTCTGAAAATGAGGACAAGAAAGGTACCTGGAATCATTGCACAGGCTAAAGGAAACAATGCACGTAAACTGCTTGGCACAGACCTGGTAAAGTCTCAATAAATGTTAGCTATTGTCTTTACAGCTCCTCTAGCTCTAAAGTCCCAGCTCTAAAGTCCCACAGGGTCCCCCGCTCCTGGGAGAGAAGCCATGTTTTCAGAAGGCTGTAATTTGCCACTGGATGAATTTCTGCTTGCTGACAGAAGAAAAACACCAAAAGGAAACATGACTATTTCACTGGGCCTGGTATATCATTTAATAGTCACAACTTCTGTCCTGGAGTTACTTCAGATACAAAACAGATAGTGTCAATGGAGAGATGTTAAGTTTTTAAGATCCACTCACAAGCCCCAAGAGAGCTTCCTGTACTTGCAGGAAATGTAAGTTTGATCGAGTAAAAGTCAACATGTCTGTGTCTCTTATGAAAAGACTAGCTACTGGGCTCGGGTGGAGTTTTTGGCTTGCCTCGCTCGGCCGCTTCAGAAGAAGCTACAATCAGAGCCATCGATGTGTTCTTAGAGATGCTGGCAACACCGGGCATCTGCACTGGTGACAAAGCTGGCCAAGGGGCCAAGAAGTATGTCCTCCTTGCAGCCACTTAGCGGCTGGAAGTCTTTCTTAAGAAAAACACGTTTCCAGTTCCCATGTCAAGATCTATTTCCACCTTGTATGACTTCTCTACACACTTCTCCCAGTGCTAATGATCCATAATGAACAACGTGAAGATGGGAGGTGTGGGGAGGAAGACAGGTATTGGCATATTATTTGGGGGGCACAATGGGGAAGGATATCTTAAGGCAAACGATTCAAGAAGAAAGGAAGAGGACTTCCATTCTTCTGGGTGGAATAAATGTTTGACTGAGCAGCATTCTGTCCAGCTGGGGAAAGGCCAAGACTAATTTAACCTTTGGTCAAATGGTTGGGAGTGAGCTAGTTTCCTTTTTCCTCTTACATCACTCCCAGAGATTCAGACAAAAATAACATGGTCCTGATTACATGACATTATGGGCTCTGAAAATACACCAGGGAGGATAGTGTTGAAACTCCTCAGAGACAAATTAATCCTAGCAAAGCAACAGCTGTAAGATTGATACAAACAGAAGAAACAACAGCATATTGGTCCGAGGCTTGTTTAAGAGTTGATTTTAATCTAAGCAATTTAAATAAGGGTTAAAAGCACTGATTTGAGAGCATTTCTGTTACTTTAAGATGATGTTTTATGAAATACTCATTGATCCTCCATGTCTGCTGTTTGGCACGTTTTTGGATTCAATTCCTAAATTTGATTTTTAAAAATCTCTATTGTTTAGAATAGAAATAAATGCAATGAGAAAGAACTGACCTCCGTGGGGGCAGAACTTTAGTATCAGGCCTTGTATTAGGGAAGCCAATGTGTGGGAGTTGCTGCTGCTCTGGGCCCAAACCTGGCACTCAGGAGCTGGGCACCTGTTCCTCCTCCCTGGACTGATCGAGTCCAGAGCCGACACTTGAGCTTTTCCTGAAAGCACAGCCTGTAGCCCCTGGAGGACCATCTGCAGAACTTGTATGCACCATTGACACTCCAAAATCAAAATATTTCCTCTCCCCGGGACACAGCAGCCTCTCCACACCCGCCTGCTTTGCAATTGGGCATTACGTGGAGACCCAATGTGAACCCTAGAATAGAAATCTCACAGCTGGAGCTTAACTCAACTGAAGGAACACACTTTTAGTACACGAGGAAATCTATCGTAATGGCTACAGGCACGGTTTCTGTACTCAGACTGCCTGAATCCAATTTTGGCTCAGCTCATTGCTATTTGCTTTACCTTGAGCAAGTCCCTCTGGGTGCCCTCATGTGGGAAATAGAGGTAAGAATAACACCTACATCACAGGGTGCTGGCTGGAAGAAGGAATGATAACGTTTGGGGAGAGCTTAGTACCTGCCTGACAAATAACGAATACAAAATAGTGGAACAGCTGCCATTGTCAGAACCACAGTCATCTTGGTAGTCTTGGCAAATTTCAGAAATTGGTTGGCAGCTGGTCCCCTGAAGTAATCTTTAGGATTGGGCTAATTTCTAACCCTTTTAATCATAAAAGCAAAGACTGTCAGGACAGCAGCCACATAATAAGTAAAAAGAGTCCCAGTGCCAGGTCCGATAAATAAGCCAAAAAGATGTGAGTCTTTCTTCTGGGGACAAGGAAAGTAGTTTGAGCTCTACTAGGGTGCAGAAGGGAAGCAGTCTTTGGGAAGAGAAAGAGAACTCATCAAAAATTAGAAGGCAGAAGTCCTAGCACAATAGAGAATGTTGGAGCTTGGGAACTGCTGTGTCTATACTCACTCATTCACATACTCATCGATCCATCCATCCATCCATCCATCCATCCATCCATCCATCCATCCATCCATCCATCCATCCATCCATCCATCCATCCATCCATCCATCCATCCATCCATTCCTTCCTTCATTCATTTGTTTATTCAACATCTTCATTTAATCCTTGCCTGGCAGGCACTGTGTTAAGCTTTGTTCATACAGAAGGGGAATTTAATAGAATTTACAGCCTAGTGGCAGAGATGTGTTTAAAACACAACCACACAAATATTTAATTTAAAATTGTATGATGTTTATGGTTTATTTAAAAAATAGAGTGCTAACATAGGAAATAACCTGGGGCCTCCTTTAGGTTGGGTTCAGGGGACACTTTATTGATGAATTAACAGAAATGACCGCAGGAAGCTGGAGAGTTTAATTTGTGCCTTCTAGGGTCTCAGGTCAATAACCTCATCCCCCCAGCTCTGGCCCTCCCGGCCTTTGGCTTTGTGAGCTACCACCTCTTCTGCCTCTGCAACGATACCCCAAGACCCAGTTCCACCCCAGGAATAGGCATTAGGTTAGTAGAAGGCCTTCATTCTCTACATGCAGAAACTTGGCCTACTCTGCATTGGGGATTGTTGCTTGTCTGTGGACACATGGCAGGCTGAGTCTGGAACCAGAACTCCTGAGGCTGGGTCAGTGCTCCACCCCCGTGAGTCAGCGCTCATACCCTAAGCCCTCTGATGTCTGACTTCTTCCCACGAACAGTGGGAGGCAAATGTCTCTTAGAGAAATGCCTCTTAGAAAGATGCCTTTCAGGGCAGCCCCACCGCTGGAGACGCCAATCTACTCTGAGGTCCCTCTAGATTCCACCATTGAAAAATAATAAAAAATGAAACAAAATGAAATGAATGAATGAAATAAAAATAAAATAAAATAAATAAGCCATTATAGGGCATGTTAAAGCTAACACCTTCAGAATGATCATTGCTGAGTTTGTGTTGTGATTAGCTTGGCTTCCAGGTTGCTCTACCCCAGAGGAAACATATTTCTGACTATTTCTGACTCATCTATAGACCTTTTGCTAGCACAGCACATAACTAGTGGGACTTCAGTCCAGATCTTTTGACTCTAAGCCCAGTCCTTTTCAACTCCAACATGTGAGGTCAGTAACAAATTCTGTTTGAGATGCATGGAGGCTCCATAAATGGTGACTGTTTCAAATGGTGATTTCCCAAGGGCAACTGAAGGAGGTAGATGAGCACTAATTTATTCAGCAAACATTTGCTGAATGCCAAGTCAGACCTTGTAGATTTCTTGGTGAATAAGAAAAATTCAAGTCCTGCCCTCATGGAGCTAATAATTTTCCAGGAAATTTATACAATAAACACATAACTATCCAGATAAAGATTAATTACAATGGTGCTGAGTGCTGGGTGTGTTTGTACAGGGAGGGTACAATAAAACCCAAACCACATCCTATTTTAAAAGCCCTACCAATCTCAAAGAACAGCACTCCCCCCACCCTCAGTGCAGAAGCCAACAACTCATTGATTTTGCTAAGTATCTTCCAGAATATTGCACCTTTCTTTGTTTTCAATGCCCTTGTCTTCACTAGAACCATCATCTCTTGCCTCCACTGTTGTAGCACCCCAGGCAGGTCCACCCACACTCACACCCACACCCACACCCACACCCACACCCACACCCACACCCACACCCACACCCACACCCACACCCACACAGGGCTCTGCAATCCACTCTACACCATGCAGCCAGTGATCTTCTGAAAGGAAAACCTGATTATGCCACTCGTCACCTTTACTCCTCTACCCTTTGATGCTCCCACCGCCCATCCCACATCTAAAGCCTTAATGTCTCTTTGCTCTTAGAATCGGACAAACTCCAGAGCATAGCCTACAAAGTTCTGCATATTCTGCCCTTCCCTCTCTCCGCACACTCATGGTAGAACACAGCCCTCACTCTCTGCTCCAGCCGCCTCAGCCCTCTTTCAGGCCTTAACGTGAGCTTTGCTCCCTCCTGACGACAGGTTGTTCTTCTGCTTGGAATGCTCATATGTCTCCCTCATTACCTTTCCTTGATCTCCCTAACTAGGTCCAACTCCCCCAATAATGCGTTCTTGGAGCTTGTTAAGGCGGCGCTCATACCTACCTACTTGATTGTCTGCTCCCACAAGACTGGGAGCTCCAAAGAGATATGTTTGTTTTGGCTCATCATTGTATTTCTAACATCTGGCCCAGGGCTTGATACAGAGTAAGCAAGGAATGAATGAATGAATGAATGAATGAATGAACAAACTTCCTTTGAAAGTTTGAGCAGAGAAGTGAAAGACAAGCAGAAGCCGGTTAGATAAGAGAACTGGGGAAGAAGGAACATTCCAATGTAAAGGAAAAGCATGTCTGCGGAGAAGAACTGAAATGGACCCTCCTTTACTTTCCAGGAAGAAACTAGGGGAATCAGAGAAATACTATAAGAAGAGAGTGCCCTCCATCCTGGATGGGACAGAAATGTAACCTCAACTAACACAGGGATCCAGGTTGAAGCCAGGGGCTCTTTGTAGTGAATACAGTTTAGGAAGGAGGCAAATTTACATATGGCATAAAAAAAGCCAGAGTTGTTTCACAAGGTCAGGGTCATGTAGAGAAAAAAATATATAGGTTTTCTTCATAGCCTAGACTGTGGCAGCTAGGAAAAAAACCTAATTTGCATGGTGACACATATTCTGTAGGTGATCCAGGAAGAAACCAGTGACGAGCAACTCCCAAGGGGAAAGACCAAAATGCAGATGAAGAAATCACTGTCACTCTGCCTGCAAGGCAGACCTGCGCAATGCCCTTCCCAGCAGGGAAAAGCCTGGGCATCTGCCAATGCCTGAGCCAGGGGCACAGCGGGCCGGAGCAGGGCTCCAGTTTTCTGTTGAGAGAGGTGGTGTCCTAAAGAATGGGGACTGGGCTTTAGTCTCAGTCAGCTCAGACTGCTATAAAAAAATACCACAGACAGAGTGGCTTAAGCAACAGACATTTATTTCTCACCGTTCAAGATCGAGGTGCTGGCAGATTTAGTGTTTGGTGAGAGCCCTCCTCCTGGGTTACAGACGGCTGTCTTCTCACTGTGTCCTGCCATGGCCTTTCCTCAGTGCCTGAGCATGGAGAGAAAGCTCTGGCCTCTCTTGCTCTTCTTATAAGAGCACTAATACCATTATGGGGGCTTTACCTTCACGACCTCATTTAATCTTAATTACCTCCTTTGAATGTGGAGAGTTCAAGAGGGGCTCGAAAGTGGGCACAGTGATGCTTGGGGAGATAATGAGGGTGGAAGAGTAGGGGCATCATCTATTCAGAGAGCCATGTGAGGCCTTCCACCTGACCCACATGTCATCCCAGAAGACAAGTTAGCCTGTTAATTCAGAATGCTTCATTTTCCTGCTTGGTACAGTTTTGGGACGTTCTCTTGAACCTTCAGGAAAACTACTTATGGCTACACTGGGGTCAGCAGGAACAGACATGGTGTTGTTAGAGGTAAGGAGGTGTGGGAGGATGCTGGGTGGATGCCAAGGCTCCCCTGACTGCCCAATACGATCACTTTATGCATATCCTGCAATTGTTAGCAGTGCAAAGGTTGCAGACTAGCGGAGAACCCTGGAAGCCTGGGAGACTATAAGGCCCCATCCCTCAGTGGGTTCTAAGAGAACATCCTGTACCACAGAAAGGAGAGACTCTGATGTATAGGTTACAGATGGTAACAACACGGAGACAGAAAGGAATTTAGTGTGTTCGTTCATAGGCTAGAAAAAAGGCCATGGGCTGCATGCAGTGTTGTAGCTTATGATCAATCTTTTGGACTTGATTCGAGGTCAATAAGGAGCCATAAGCAAACTCTCAGCAGCAAAATGCCACGAGTGTTCCATGTTTAGATCATCCTGGCTATGGGGTGAACGGTGGATTAGAGGGAGCAAGAGCCGATGCAGGGAGGCCATTGGGAAGCTACTACTGTACCCCAGGTGAGAAGGGATGGTGGTCTGAGCCAAGGGATTATAGTGGAGATGACGGGAGGATGTGTTTTCCAGACATGTGATGGCAAAGAAGAATGAAGGGCAAAGAGGTAGTGGAGGTAGCCTACCCCAGAGTTTCTCATGGTGCACACTAGATGGTGGATGGCACCACTGCCTGGCCTGGGGGACAGTGGAGGAGGATCCCACACTCTTCGGAAGAACCTATTTATATGGCTTTTTTTTTTTCAAGAGAATTCTACAAGAAGATCCCTGGGGGCAGCAGTCCCTGCTGATCCAGTGACTCCCCCCTCTGTACAGCTTTGTGTGGAAGTGGGTGATCGTGGGGTTTTCAGTTTGCTTTTTGCTTTTGAAATGACTGGTTCTCATTTCCTCCTCCACACGCCCTCTGAAGTGGTGTGTTTGGAAATGTTACATAACAGCTCTTCCCCATCTCTCTCATATTTATCTTTGCCTGTGCACCTCCCTCCCAACAGGACCACCTCAGTTTCAACAAAATGAGTTTGTCAAGCGCCTGCCTTGGAGGTCAGGGCCAGGCCGAGTTCTCTGGAATGGCTCAAAAGCCAACGAGGCTTTGGGATAAAAGCGTCCTCCTTCCTTAAGTGTTTAGATCTCTGTGGCTCCCTTCCCTGTGGCCTCAGGTACCTTTTTGGAGGGGGCCCTCTGGTTAGTATAATAAGGAAAATGATGAAGAATAATAAAAGAAGAAGAATTAAGGACAGTACATAAAACTTGGCTAAAGAATGCCAAGTAAGTGCCAGCTACCTTTGTTACACTTTTTGACTTAGCGCCAAAGCACTTTATCTTTCGGCTGTTTCAGTTTTTCCACATACAGGTTCTGCTTTCTCTCTCAGGCCGCCCGTTGGACTTTAGCAGCTTAATCTGCGCCCTTTCTTCATCTTTCTTCTGGCGGCTTCTCTTTCTTGCCATCGGTTTTCTGGTTCGGTTCTCCCTCGCTCCCTTGCTGACTTCTGGCTCCTCACGTATTTGCTCCCCGCTCCTCCACTCCACCACCCCCTCCCTCTCTCTCTCTCCTTCTCTCTCTTTCTTTCTCTCCTTGTCACCATTTGTTCTCTATCACCCTCCTTTCTGGCTGGCTGATGCTGGAAACATTTCAGGAATTTTTAATTGAAAATACCATGAGAACTGTTATCACCTCTGTTTCACCAGGGAGAGAACCCAGGGCTTGGGGAGGATGATGGGCCACTCCTGGGGCGGGTGGGGTTTAATATCTCACCTAGGTTAACGGGGGCAGCTGGGCTTTGCTAACCTAGGCCCCGAGGTGGAATGTGAGAAATGAAATATAGTCTGACATGAAAGAGGGTGTGTTGAATAACCGAAAATTCCTATAAAGTCTGAGGAGGTGGGAGTACAGGATGAGGAATTAGTGAAAAAAAGCAAAACAACCAGGAATTCTACCGGCCCTCTTTCTCCCTAACTGTTTGCCACAAAAATCACTGCGAGAGAAAGCAGGTACCACCTGGAAGTCAGAGAAGGCTCAGGAGCCTCCTCCCTCCCCGCTGCCCAGAGTACTTGGTGCCCCAAATCTGCTCTCGCAGCTGTCTTGGCCCCGCCTCTGTGGCCTGGGTCATATGAGCTTGGCCTCCTCTGATCTCCTCCCCTGTGAGGTCACCAGCTCCCCTCAGGCCTCCTCTCAGGACTCAGGTCAGCTTTCACATCTGCCAGGGCCTCGGAAACTGGGAGGCTGAGGAAGAAGGAGGCGGGGGCGAGCCGGCCGTTTTTCCATACTGTCAAGCCACAACCAAAGGATCTTATTTTCAACCAGTTACTGTGAAACACAGAAGAAGGCAGGGATGCTGGGACGACAGGGAGGGAAGATGATGCTGTGGTTCCTGACTCCTCCTCTGCATCTTCAGCTGGAGTCAGGGGCTGCGGCACAAGAATCATGGACTACTGGAATTGCAAGGAACCAGAACAGGCATCTTCTCTACTGGTTCCCAACCTGGGCCCTAAATTCAGGGAGCAAGCCCTCCCATCCACCTTCGACAAGGGTAGCTCCACTTTCTTCTGTTTCTATAATAAGGTCCTATGCAAGAGACCTTATTTTGAGAAAGGATTTTCTACTGCTGAAAAATAGAAAAGTAAAATTTTAAAATCTAGAGATTTAGTCCAAGCTTCTGTCACTTCGTGAGTAATTGAGGCCCAGAGAAGTTCCGTGATGAGCCAAAATAATACAGTGGTACCTGCATAGCCAGGCTAACCTTGGGTCTTCTGTCCTCAGCTAATTTCTCCTGTGACTGGATAATCTTGAAGGAAGAGGGGCCACAGCACAGGTGAGGCTGATGAGAGTGAATTTGCTCATCTCCATCCTCCCAGACAGACTCTCATAGATGCAGTCATTCTAGGCAGGAACTGAAGCCCAGAAGCCCCCTTTGGTTTCCCAAAGGCATAAAGGTCTATCTTTTCAGGTTAGAGCAGAGCAGCCTGTAGGACTTTTGAGATCAAGCATCATCATGTTTCCCTCTGAGCCACTGAGATTGATAAAGCTACTTATCCCACCTCACAGATTATGTATAGTTAAATGCTGAGCTCCTTTATTCCCAGAGCTAAGAATCCTGGAAATCATAAAAAGGAGAGGGGGGAGAGACAGAGAAAAGAGAAAGAGAGGGAGAGAGAGAGAGAGAGAGAGAGAGAGAGAGAGAGAGAGAGAGAGAGAAAGGAAGGAAGGAAGGAAGGAAGGGAGGGAGGGAGGGAGGAAGGACATATGACCCTCTTATTCCCGAAGAACTGTCTGGAAAATGGAGAGGTAAAGAAGACAGAAGCTTTTGGCCAGTTCCCACCATGTGTCAAAGCTCGATGCTGAGCCTTTATGGGTCATTTTCACATGATAATTTTCTAGAAGGAAACAAAAGCAGAGTAAACCCAAGAACAGGACATAACACTGAAAGTGTGCCCTGGAAGTGGATGTCAGGAAAAGCCAAACATCTGGGCAGGAGATGGCAGGACCCACAGTGTTGGTGAAGATGCTGCCAGGGAGTGACCGGGAAGGGTGACTGCTCCTCCCAGGCCCGGGGCTGAGCAGGGCAGCTTTCACCTCCCTCCTCCTGGAGTCCCTCACTCAGCCCAAGCTCCAGCGACTCTGCTAGCACATGGTGTTTTCTTTTTCCTGAAATAAAATATCATCACCTGATCTTAGCTAAGTAACTGTGAACTTGTAAAAGTCTGTTTGTGGTTCCCCAGAGACCCAGTCAAGTGGTTTTTCAGATGAATTTGTTCATTCAAACACTTTGCAATGTTTCTCTAATTGTTTCTCGCAGCCCCATAGTGAGGCATAATTATTCCAGCTCCCTCTCTCCACCCCGTTGCAGGTGAGTAAACTGAGGCTCGTGAATGGGCTGGCGCTAGAGGCATGGAGCAAGACTGATCCATTCAATTAACCCTTAGACACTCGTGGGCATTTTCCAAATCAAGAACTCCTGAAGAACTTGTGGTTTGTATATTTCCAGCCAACCCCAGACCCTTAGAGCAGGCATCTATTTGCTTTGGCCGGGACACAGCATCCTGTTGCTAACCATTAAGTAATTTTATAGTGTGTCAGGAGTGTCAGTGAAAGTAGTGTGTTTTAGTCTTAGAAAATTAATTCAGAAGATGAAAACTCATGAGAACCATGGTTCTAAGGAGCCTTTAAAGGTATTGGAAACGTACAAGGAAAGCATTTTGGGAAGTATATTTGAGATCGAGATTTCATTCTTCCAACTAATGAAATATATTGCTCAGGATCCTTCTCTGTCTCCTTTGGGGTTTGGTCTTGCACAAGTATACGGGGATGTGTTGATTATTAATTAGTCAATAATATTAATTATAATAACATTTTATATTATCTATTATTATATGTTATATAATATCACATATTATAATGTATTGTTTAATATATAATATGATAGTATATTATATTACTATTTATAATATAATATATAATACTGTATTATATAATATATGATAATATGATACATATAATAATGTGTTAATAAATATATATTTATCATACATGAATATTGCATATTTATGTAGATATTATAATATAAATATATTAATAGATGATATGATAATACATTATAATAGAATAATATATAATAAATATTAAGCAATTATCTGGTGCTGCATGCAAAGCACTGCTCCTGGTGCTGTGTGTATGTGTTGGGAGCACAAAGCTAAATGAGCCACCCCAAGATGGGATGGAGTTGAGAGTCAGACATGTCTAAGGCAGGAGAGCATGGACCCACCATCACTCTTCCTTAAAGGCTGAGCTGAAATTCCGTCATGGAGGCTGCTTCTCAGTCTTTGCCAGCATCGTGGTCAAGGTCATTAAGGGCTCTCGAGGGAAAAGTCATGAAAAGCTTACCAGAATTAGGGAACAGGACAGAAGAGTACCTCCCTCTGTCCTTCGCCTCCACCATTTCTTCTCGGACACAGATAGTCTGAAATATGTTGCCTTACACCCAGTGGCAGGGGCAGGGCAGAGGTGAAGAGGAAAACCCCAGCTATGTAGGGCCTAACAGCTTGGAGAGCTTGCCCACCTGACTCTGAGGGACGGGGCTGTCCTAGGCCAACGTGGCAGGTAATTGGATGACAGTGAGGAAAGAGTCCGGAATTTCTCAAGGCCGAGGCTGGAAGGAGGTGACCTGAGGAGGACAGTTCAAGGGGCAGGGGAGGGAACAGATTCACGGTGTGCCCTGGAGACCTAGGGGCTCTGGGTTCATCCTGTTTCTGCCTCTAACTTACTGTATGTACCATGTGGAAAACTCACTTCTGCCTGGCCTTGGTCAAATGTAAAACCCCGTTCCTCAGACTGGGACTGAGGCTCCTTCCTGCCCTCAATTCTGAGAGTCTCTCTGGCCTCTGGCAAGAAAGGCCGGCCAAGACCGTACTTAGGAGAAAGTAAAGACATGCCGCACAGCTCTGGACCAGGACCACATTTTTGGTAAAAAAGAGAACTGTTCTGAACACAAGAGAAAGGAGTGCTGGCCTCACTGTGGCCCCTTACTCAGGGTGAACTTGGGCAAATCATTTCCCCTCTTTGGGTCTCTGTTTCCTCATCAAAAAACAAAGTATCGATCTTTCAACTTTTTGTGGCTATTTTAAACAATTTTTTTTCTTTTTTCTTCCTCCCCCCTTTTTTTTTAGCAAGAGAAATTTTTTACCAATGTCCCACATGTGGAAAACAAAAACGAAAACAAAAACAACAAAAACCTCAGAACGTTCCCAGTGGAAGCAGCAGGGAAGGCTTGAGTCTGTTCTTACGACTTTGGTGAGTCGTTTAATTTTTCTTGGGCCTCTATTCCCTCATCTGTGACATGACTGGGATAAGGATTCCTGCTCTAATGATTCATAGTTAATCAGGTAGAAAATGAGACGAGCTACATGAAAGGGCTTTGCAAACACTGAATTGGTCTGCAAATGTACAAAGTCATGCTCAGGACCATTGTTAAACCCTTTATCATTTTTGCTGGTCTGAAAGTCAAGCTCTCTCAAAAGCAATCCCAAAGCTCATGGCTATGGAAGGAAAAAGACATCTATTGCTCTCCAGCCCAGAGCATGGTATAGGCCGGTAGCCCCAGAAACTAGAGGTCGAACCTGCCCGGTCTGCAGATGGGGCAATTACGTTAGGGATACACAGGGATAGAAGCCAGAGCCGCTGCTGCTCACACACACGTACCCAATGCAGGAGGTCGGCAGAACAGTGCAGAAAAGGAGAACATCCACAGAAAGAAGGTTTCTCTGGGCTGGGGCACAGACCTTCGAAAAGAAGATATGGTAGCAGAGCCTGGCTTTCAAATGTTTCCTTGGTAATTTGATGGGCGCTTTTGTTTGGGATTCCTGTGCCCCCTCCCGGACCACCACACCCCAGCTGGTTGGTACCCCTGGTGATCAGCAGCAGCTTTGCCCTGGGAAATAGTTTCCAAAAGAAAAGCAGTGATTCTCCCCTTTCACCCCGTGGGTCAACCATCTTGCCTTCCTCCCCAGGCCACCTCACCTGCCCCCTGATGCCTGAAATGCCCCCCGTGCTCCCCCTCACTCATCCTGTGCATTGGTTTTGACTGGCCTCCAGCCTGTTGGGCTTTTCAAGATGGTCTCTAGTGGGAAGAGGTGGGTTCGGCTTAGCCTGCTCTTTGCTGCCCTCACTCTTTTGCTCCTCTTCCTTCAAACAGCCTCCTGCTGGCTTTAATTAAGCCTGTGGAGCCTCCCCCAGGGCTGGCCCTCATGAAATGAGGTGACCCAGCTTACCAGGGCTGCACCCCAGAGGCCCCTGAGCTCCGGGCTTATCACAACAATTTCTGCTTCATATTTTCCACAGAACATTTCGACCTGCACAGGAAAACATTGCCTGTAAGTGCAGGAGCTAGCCAGGGCACTAGATCCCAAACAGGAAGGCTCTGGATGCTCTTGGTGCCCAAAGGGCTGGGCCTTTGTGAGAGACTTAGCTTTTTAATATCAAGAGAAATGGCTCCTGGGCAGAGCCATAGCGGGCAAAGTCACAGAGAAAGCAGAGTTTTGCAACGGGGCCACTGCCTTTTCACGGTTTTGTAAAACTGAATCTGTGATGTCTAGTTTTGTGGGAGTCTGTATTTCTAAGACCGAGATTCAAGACCCTCAAAACTTTCTCCTCTGCTGTTACAGAGTTATAACCTAAAACTCTTACACAGATCCTCAGGGCTTGCAAGGGGAAGCTAGTGGGGAGTATGTAGCATAAATGTTTTGTCAGTCAGAACAGGATACATTATGCTGTAGTAACAAACAGCTCCATAATCTGTGGCTTACCATGCAAAACTTTGTATTTCACATAGTCAGGAACCCAGGCTGACAGAGGTTCCACTGTTTTCGGGAGGGACCGTGTAGAACACACACAGTCTCTTTAGCCATCATAATGGGAAAGATTGGGGAATTGGGCATGTGAATGCCAGTTTCTGCTGTGGTGGATAAGGACACAAGCTTTGGAGTCAGAGAGAACTGATTTCAAATCCCAGCTTCATCACTAATTGTGAATCTTGGTCAACTTAACCTCTCTGAATCTTGCTATTGTAAACTCACTTATTAGATGTCCTGACTTTTAAAAAATTCCTTAGAATCTTTTAAATAAATGATGATGTCATCTTAAAGACAGTTTCCTATCTGGATGCCTTTTATTGATTTGCTTGTCTTATGTTCCTCCAGTACAATTTGAACAGGAGTATTGGAAACAGGCATATACACCTTGTTCCTAATCTTAGGGGGGAAAGTATTAATCTTTGACTATTAAATAGATGTTAGCTGTTGATTTTTCCATAGATGGCCTTTATTAGGGGGAGGAAATTACTTTGTATTCCTAGTTCCCTGGTAGTATTTAAAATTGTAAATGGATGTTGTACTTTGTCAATTTTTGCACCTACTTAGATGATCATATGGCTCTTCATTTTTACTCCATTAATATGGTTAATTGCATCTATTTTTGAAATTTAGATCTATCTTGCATTCCTGGAATAAACCCCATTTTTCATGATATATTATCCTTTTTATATATTCTTGGATTTGATCTGTTAAAATTTTGTTAAGCGTTTTATGTCTATGTTCATGACATTGGTCTGTAATTTTGTAATGTCTTTGCCTAGTTTTCATGTCAGAGTAATGCTAGTCTTCAGTTTTCTTGAAAAACTTATGTAGAATTTATATTATTTCTTCCTTAAATGTTTAGTAGAATTTAGCAGTAAATCCATCTGGACCTTGAGATATTTTTTTCTTTGTTTCTGTGGTGGGGAGGTTCTGCTTCCAGATTCTGTTTAGTTAACAAATACGTAGAGATTTTCAGATTGTGTTCTTCAAGGAATTTGTCTATTTCATCAAAGCTGTCAAATGTATTGGCATAAATTTGTTCAAATTATTTTCTTTTTATCCTTAAAACATCTTTAAGATCCATAGCAATAAGCATCCTTCATTCCTGAGATTCTTAATTTGTGTTATATATTTTTTCTTTTAATCAATTTTAATTAATAATAGAATAATGCAATAATGGAATAATGCAATAACGGAAGAATTTTTCAAACTATAGTTATATATTATGACTATCGAGGTCTCTGTTATAATTCAGAAAAAGGACTAGGAATTTTGTTCTTAATAAAGACATATAGGATTTGGAATTGTAGCTACAATGAACTGAGTTCTCATAGATATTATCTCATTTAATTCACTTAATGGCCTTTCAAGATAAGAATATCTATCCTGATTTTATTGATGAGGATATTCAAGCTTATAGAAATTAAATAATTTTTCCAAGCTCATGGGAAAAAACAAGATGGAGATTTAATTTAGAACTTTAAAAGTCATGCTGCTAACTGCAGTGCTTTAGTGTGTGGCAGATGGAGAAAGCCCAGAATTTGGAGTCATAAGTCAAGTCTGTCTTTGGGAAAATCACCTGAACTTTTTCTGATCTGTACAATGAGAAAGATGCTCTTCCTAACTTTTAGGATTACAGTGGAGCTCAGACAAGATGAATGGCGAGAGGTGCTTTGAAAGCTGTAAAGCTAATCAGATAGTAGTCACTTTCCTAACTAATAACACTCTCAGAGACAGTCATATGATGAAGGGAGTGGGAATGACTGTGAACAAATAGATTAGAACTCAACTTTACAAAGGGGAAGGCTGAGGAAAACTGGTCTCTAAAATCATAAAATATGTGAATCCAAAATTCTTAAATTAAAGAATATTTTTTGAAGCTTAAAAGGGAGAAAATCAGGGCAAGTAAAATAAACTATTAATTTTCAGAGTGGATCATAAATTTATGTAACCCATTACCCCAGGGCATGTTAATGTGCCGAAAACACATGGGTTCGAAGGAGTTTAGATTAATTTACAGGTAATAATTAAAGAATTATTGAGAGACACTGTGATTTTTTGATACACACTCCTAAGCATTCAAGATTGAAATTGAGAAGATTCCTCAAAACCTATCAGAGCGGTCAAAGAAAAACTAAAGCTGGACCATAGTTAAGTGGTCAAATAGATTTTATTCAGGACAATTGCAATAGAGGATAAGGGACTTCAGAAAAGAACCAGGCTCACTTCCAAATACAGCATGAGCATGTGGGAATTTATAGCCAAAGAGCGAGGTAGGGGCAGTGGATAGAAAATTGCTAGGAAGAAATATCAGGGAGATTCTTATTAAACCCTCCTAGCAGAGTTCATTCTTGCTGAAGACAAGCCATGATGATCAGAAATCACCTGGGGAATATGTAGCATGAGAAATCCTACCTATGAGATTTTGAAGGGAGAAGGGTCCGGTTAAACTGACCTAGCAGGGTTCTTACTAAAACTGGATTTTATGAGGAAGTACACAGATGTGCCTAGGAGAGGTTTCAGGAGGCTGACTAAAGTTTGGTCAAGCAAAGAATCTCTGTGAGAACCTCCATCAGAAAAAGCAATCTGGGTTGGATGGGAAGGGCCAACTCTAGTACGGTTGGATGAGGCCTGGCTCAACCCACCAGTACAGAGCTACTCTAAGAATATAGTACTTGCAGAGGCTGCATCAACTGTCAAAACCTTTCATAGGACCTTTGGGATAATATTAATGATAGAAATTTTGAATTTGAATTACAGTCAGAAAAGAGGAATAAGGGACAGGGCCACCATGTGCCCCACCACCACCAAGTGGGATCTGAGCAGGGGGCCCAGTTTCCCTACTCAGAGAATAGGCTATGAATATATAGTTGGCCTCATATTACACTCATCTCTAGCTACCCATTTTTAAGGCCATCCTGAAGACTCTGTCATCTCCCAGAACTGCTCCACCTCTAAGGTCTAGAACCTCAGTGCCTTGGTGTCTGATCCCAACACCCTCACTTCCAAACCTTCAACTCTGCAACTTCTTCATGATACTGGCTTCTGACGCCTCCATTTCTCCCCATCATTCAGTCTTCTCCTGGGTCTATTTCTTTTTCCCAGAGTCCAGATCCTTCTTACCAACAACTTCAAATCCTATACCTCATCCTTCTACATACCTTCCTGCAAATCTCCAACTCTGGATTATCCCAACCAGCCTGGATCCTCATTCCCAAACCTGGGCTTCTGAGTGATGCTAGGAAAAATATCCCGCAACTTGGATGGAAGTCAACACTCATTTACTGCATTCAACTCTGCTCTGCAAAGCTTCTCATCCTCTGGGTAATGTTCTCTCCCATACCCACAGCAACTATGAAAAATCCATACTGTTCTCCTCAAACTTTCTATTGGCCCCCTCTCACTCAGCAGATGACTCTGACTCCTGCTATCAGATGACTCCATTTCCACCTAGAAGTTATCTGCATCCACCACCACGTTTACCTCCTTTCAGTCCTCTCAGAGGAGGTGATATTCTTCTGCCGGAATTTTGTACACCAAACCTTCCTACTTCCTCCAAGCTTTTGCTCCATTTATCATTTCTTCCTTTTAAAGTCCTCCTTGGAGGGGAGTGGGAGGAGGGGTAAGGTAGACAGGGGAAGAAAAAGAAAAGGAAAAGAAAAAAAGAAAAAAAGAAGAAAAGAAAAAGAAAAAGAAAAAATGCAAATAATTTCTTCAATTAAAAAAATAAATAAATAAACAACAACGACAACAAAAAAATCATGGACTCAGGGCAAAACTCTAATTCTAGTAAAATTTATTGCTGTAAAAAAAAAAAAAAACTTCCCTGTCCCTTATCATTCAATCTCACCCTCTTCAGTACCTCCATATTCTTAGCCCATGAACACAATCAAATATCTTCTATTTTAAAATTAAATTAAAAAAATAGCTTCTCTTAATTCTTGGACATTAACTACTGTGGGAATTCATAGCTAATATTTTGCAACTTATTCCCTACACACACTGTTTTTGCATTTTAATCTTCTATCCACTTCTCAACACTTTGATGATGTAGAAAGATGATTGTTGTGAGAGCCACAAGATCTGGTTTCTGGTTTTAGTAATGCTGGTACAAAGTTGTGGGACCTCAAGAAGTTATTTCAAGACCTGGACTTCAGCTTCCTCAGCCATTAAAAAAGCATTTACTTTATACTAGACACTGATCTAAGTGCTTCACCATACTAATTAGTTTAATTTCCCAACAACCCCATGTGGAAAGCACTGCTATTATTCTCGTGCTACTCCAAGGCATAGAGACGTTAAATAACTCACCAATAGTCACAGAGCTGGTAAGTACAGAAATGTATTTCAAATCCATGAACCTGGCTTCAGTATCCATGCTGCTAACCCTTCTCCAGGATGGCCATACTGAAGTGCTTTTTAGCTTCAGCTACTAAGAATTAGATTAGTGGTTCCAAAAAAAAAAGACCTATGAACTCTGGAAGCAAGTCCTTTAAGGTGACAAAACATTTCTCTCCACTTGTGACAAAAACCTCTTTTTCTTTTCTTCACTGAACCCCAGGAAGCCACCACCTGCTGGAAAGCAGCTGATTGTCCTGCTCTTGCTCTTCTCCTGAAGTTCACCACTCCAGGTGTGAGGCTCCAGGGTAGGCAGCATTGTTCTCGAAGCTCTGCTCCCTCTCAGCTCTTCTCCCTTCTCAGCTGAACAGGGACTCACATTCTCTCCTAAGAATTACTTACAGGTCAATGGATGAAGTGAAATGAGGAGGGCTAAATCATCAATGACCCATGAGACCTAAGCGACAAGGTTCAGTGATTTAGACCAAGCATTTAAGGTCCTAATCTTAGTGTAATGAAGATAACCCCCTTTTTCTGTCTGTCACATGGGGCGTAGGAGAATGCACAGAGCATGTGGAAGAAATATAAGCCAGTGTTTTTTATTTGTTTTGTTTTGTTTTGTTTTGTTTTTATAATGCTCTCTACCTTTTCTCTTGCTTCTAAGTAGAAAACACTTTGGAAAAGGAATGGTTCAACCTTGAAACAGATGACCAACAGGGATTATAGAATATTCCAAAACAAAGTACGCAATCTTTAACGGTGAGACATTGTGTTGCCCAAAGGCAGAAGGATGAACTGGATGACCTTTGAGGTCCCTTCCAGTGTGCAGTCCCTCTGAAGTCCAGGAAACAAGAACTGGAAAACAGGGATGCATGTGAAGGAAATGTTGTTCACACCTGTCCAGTCTGGGGCCCGACTGGTAAAAGGTGAGAACACACTGGAGAAGTCAGGAAATGGCTAGATGTTTTCTCATTTTCCATCCGTTTTGTATCTTGGCTCCATGTGTCAGGGGGTGCAGGAGCTCAGATTTCATAAACAGGGTCTGAGGAGGCAGGAAACTCACGCCGTGTGAGCTGTTTTCTTCCCTCGCTTGCCCACATTTTACAAATCTCTTTCCTTTTCTTCGTTCCTGGTTTCTCATCCCCTTGCCTCTGGCACTGTAAAATTCTGGCAGGCCCTGGAGTCAAGGTTATTTGGGTTGAATAAACAGTTAAATGAGGTTTTATTTTCCTGTTTCTGCCCTGAATTGGAGGAAGGGGAGTTAAAGTGCTAAGCTGGCCTCCTGGGAAGACATTACATAATTCTCCTATTCCTTCGGGAAGATTTCTTCTAAATAACTCTTAGTTACAATAAATCATCAAGATGTGGAGGAAAATCAGAAGGTCATTTCATACGAGAAAGGTGAGTAAATTGAATGAAATGCGCCCAAGGCCCAGATTTAGAAGAGGATGCCTCATTGCATTTGCCCAGCCAGTCCTTTATCTGCTGTAAAGTTCAGTCATCCCAATTCTGTCTTCAGGGTAGAGGCCAAGTAGCTATTTTTCAAATATTTATATTACTTTAGATAACGGGTATAGAAGGCCTCAGGGCCAAAGTGAAGAGTCTTGAGCAATTAGAAAATCGGATCCCTGGTTAAGAAACTGCCCTTGAAGAGTAAATGTGGCCTGGTTAAACTCTACTTAACCAAAGGAGGAAGAGGAGATGCCCACGCCAGAAGTCTATTTGAGTTCTACGAAACTAACATGCTGATAAGTCCCTTGGGACTCCATTTCCTCAACAGCAAAAATAAGAAGAGAGAGAGAGAGGCCGACTTGACTATCTTTAAAGTGCCTCTTCCTCTAATGTTGTAAAGTTCCAAAAAAATTTCAAGACCTAGAGATCTTGTCATTTTTGTGGAAGAAACAATGGAAGCAATCGACTGTTCTTCTATTGGTCAGATAGTCACATCTTTTCATAGCATTTAAAGAGTGGTCTTATCTACTTGACTAAGGAAAGAGACAAATGGCATCCACTCCTCCCTCTACTCCAATGTTAGCCCCATCTGTCCCAAGAAGATTCTGCAGAAACCTCTATTAATGTCTCCTCAATTGTGTCCAATAATAATGATGGTAATGATAATGATAATGTAATTATCCCAGTTTATTGATGTCAAGTGCATGTTGATTACAAATGGAGCAGGAAGTATTTACTTGCCTCCTGCTTCTCCAGGCTGGTTGTGAAATCAGAGCCGGGCTTTGGAGCAAGCATGAAGCCTGCACCTTTCATAATTGTAATGGGATCCAGATGTGGCTTCATCCTACGAAGGCAAGTGATGAAAGCAGTAAATGGGTCCCATGCACATATGCTCTATCCAGGTGGGGTCCACTTCCAGCTCCCTCTCTGTGAGTCAATATTGTTCTGCATTTCCTCTAATTAACTCTGATGATGTAAAAAGACTAAACTGCACCCCTTACGGTGGCTTGCACATAGTAGGTGCTCCTTCACACTCATTTATTTATATTTCAGTGATGGCAGGACATCTCAAGAAAAGTCATCTGAAAGTCATTCGGTGTGTGGAACTCTTAGGGTGATGCCGGGTGAGATGGAAATTTCTGGATTAAAAAAATGAGCCATTGGTGGGAGGACAGCACCACAGTAAAGAAAGAGCCTTAGAAGGAAACCACAGCAGAGTACTAAGGCCTGAGCCCCAGGATTGAGAAAGGAACAGAACCCAAATGTGAAGAGTTGAAGAGTCAAAGAATACAACGTCTTGGAAACCAGGTGGTGGGAGTGTCAGGAAGGGGAGAGTGTTTTGGACAGCAGTGTTCAAAGATGTCTTTCTTGCTATCAATGGTCCTGCAGCTCTCACTCTCCCATAATATTCAGTTTCTCTCTTGGAAGTGAGCAGGGTGAGATTTCCTGCTTTTCTTCTTTTATTTTCCTCAGCATTCACCATCATTTTCTCTCTTGTCCCACCCCCTAAATTTTGAAGTGTATTTCTGCAATATTAAATTCACTGTTTTTTTTTTAAAAAAGTCTTTGTTTCCTCAGCCGAATAGAATAAGAAAAGTTGTGTTTTGACATGGTTCTGAACAGACAGATTTTCACTAAATTTTTACGAATACCCCTTTTTCATGAAAATGGAGGTAAGTGGGCCTTCTTAATACAATGCAGAGACAAAATGCTCCTAGAGATAAATTAACAAATAATTAATTATTTTTTAAAAACTAAAAAAATTAAGATATTTAAGAGCCTCTGTATTCTTCATTCACAGAGACCGAATTTCCAAATTGTTTAAAAGAGAAGTGTCTGGATGTGAAAACCACATTCTGTTGTGATCTGAGTTTTTAAAAACTTATGACTTTCAATTTTGCTCTAGTTGTTCTTAAAGTATTTTGACATTGCATATGTAATGATATGTGTTTTTTAAATTCTGTGTTTTAGAAGTTTATTATAATATTTAGATTATTATCAGGAAATGAAATAATTTGTATAACTGAATATCTTAAACAACTGAAGCTGATTTGGTCAGGAGCCAAAATTTTTTATTTTTATTCTAAAAAAAATCTTTATTTTCCTATTACACAAATATATATGCAGAATTATACAAATTTCAGAAAATGCAGATAAATCAAAAGAAGAAAATAAAAACAAATCTACAATCCTATCTTTCATAAATTAGTCCTTCAAAAATATTTAGTATGATTTAAGGTGACATGTTTGTTAATGGAAGGGAGCTTAAGGGATAGAGCTGCAGGACCATAGGCATAAGTGTGGCTGTCCTGGACAAGCCAGCACACATGGTCACCCTATTGATCAAACAGCTGCTATGCTCCAAAACTGTGGTTGGTGCCATGGAGACATTAGTGAGCGAAAACAAAAATCTCAGCTCTCGTGGAGCTTATATTTTAGTGTTAACACTGACTACAGTTAACATCAGAATATGTATTCTTCTAGTCTTATATATGAATATCCTTTTATTTCACTAAGGAAAAACATTTGCATACTTCATCATTTTAATGAAAATCTTTTGAAGTGCTCAACATGCCCTCCTGACTTCTTATATAGAGGACTCACCCTGTCATTTTGCATTATCTAGGAGACAATGCTGGGAAGGATAGTAAACCCAGAGACTTTGCCCCAAGGCTCCTGCCCTTCTTCTACCAACCAGCCATAAGACTTTGCCCTAATCATTCCCCCTCTTTTGTCTCAACTTCTTCATCTGCAAAATTTGTACAAAATTTGGACATATGCTCTGCCCAGGTGGGGTCCACTTCCAGCTCCCTCTCCGTGAGCCAATGTTGTTTTGCGTTTCCTCTAATTAACTCCGATGATGTAAACATTAAAATGCATCCCCCACGGCACCAAGGCACCTTGAAGTTTTAAAATCTGTGGTTCCATAGTTCTGTGATCTCCTAATAATATGGGCTACATTTGCATAGATTAGGGAAATTCTCTAATTTTTGTGACAAGGAAGAAAAAAATTTATGCATTAAGATGTACTGTATAATATGATGAATATAATAATTATATGACAAACGTATCAATATTACATATATTTATGGGGTAAGTAAATTAGGGAAGCTTTATTTCTCAAAATGATTGTCAAATGCTTTAAAAAAAGGTATTTCTTAAATTATTTAATAGAATAACTTTTTAGGTAAAATGATCAACAATATCAGATGATGCCAGCTACTAAACTCTGAGGAAAAACAATTCTGTTCTTAAAAGTCAGCACAAGATGTTTTTCTGCTTCTGGGAGCTTTGAAGAGATCCAATATTGCCTTTGCTTTTCATGTTTTTATCTAGATGCTAATAATAAGCATGTTCCTTTCTTCTGAGTCTTAGCAGAGGGAGAGTAAAATTCCAGGTTCTGTTCGTGTGGCCATGTTTTTTGCCTACTGCTAATATAATGGCACAAATGAAGAGACACTGATTTCCAAATGATTCAACAGATTGTATCTCCATTTGTAATATCGACGTAAGAAACATCCAAACCTGTAGAGAATTTTTGAGTTTATTTGAGTCAAACTGACAATTGCCAGAAAGCAAAATCTGAAAATGGCAGTTTTGCAGCATACTTTATACATCAGAATCAAAGGAGGAGACATAAGGAAGGTTACATGGAATCCATTGGTGGTAGATTAAGGGGGTGGGAGAAAGCAAAGCGGGGAAATCTCTGGAATTATATAAAAAGTAAAATATAGAGACACATACATTGGTGAGTGCATGATAGTTAATAATTAACATTTAAAGCACATAGAAGTGGTATTTGTGGAACAGGATAATAATAAAGGGTTCTGTGGTCTTGTGAGGTCTGGTGAGGTGGGTTGTGCCTGAGGGGTCCAGAAAAAAAACGATTACTCTGACTTTCCGAGAGAACGTTATCTTAGATGCAAAAAGACAATAGATAGGCTTACTTAAGGTAAAGATTAACCTTCAAAAAAGCCACAGGCTCGGAATGTGACTACCTGCCATGACTCCCTTTCAGTTAAGAATTTTTGTGTTCAATCCATCCAATGGGGTTAATTTCAGATTCCGAGTTTATAGGGCCCGCCATGCAGGCCGCTTCTGAGCTTGTCAGGTTTAGTATGTTGCCTCTCTTTTGTCCACAGTAACATTAAAAGTATTTTGAAGTAAAGCCAAATTTATAATTATTTACCAATAAACTTTTCCTTTAATTTTAATGAAATATAATTTTGTGTCTATACATTTATATTATTTGATTCTAAACCTGTAAAGAACAATCAAAACAACCACATGCATGTATTTCAATATTCCTCAAGTTAGCCCATCCAGTCATCAGTGAAAAATTGATTTTCTATAGAAATGTTCAACTACCTATTTTTAAAAAAATACTATAATTTGCCTGGTTCTCCGCCAGCTATACAGTGTGTTTGTCATGAGTCCGTTCATTGTCAGCCATCTGTGTGTGGAAGGCCTGTAATTCTCCAACGAAGGGCTGACTGTCAGTCCTGACAGGTGTCTGGCAGGAAACTGGAGGAGGGAGGGAACCAGGGAGTGCAGGCACCATGCAGTGTGCAGGAGTGAGGACCTGGTGATACCTGGGTCTTCTGATTTTTAAAGAGAAACCAGAAGCATGAGTAATAATGAGGTAATTTTAATGCCTGCTAATATTTTAATACACTGTACAATCTCCTCCCAAAAATCTGTGGCCCACATTCCGCCAGTGGGCTGCCAGATGATGGCTTATCCTAAATGCCCAATGATATGAGAGCCAGATGAGTAGAAATCAGCAGAAATGGAACAATTGTAGTACTGGCTGTGCTGGGAGCATCAGGCTCATGCGATGGTGTATAGAAAACAAAGAGTTTAAAGGCAGAAACATATTTATAGTTACCCCGGACTTAAAATTAAGAGAGAAAGCTTTCGACATGGTACAAAGAGAAGGGAGTTTGTTTTCTGAGACAGTTGATACTCACACTTGGGGCGTCTCTCCTCTGACTACAGTCTCATTCAAAGCAGTGATGTGGGGCACAGGAACAGTGGCCTTTCTTTAGTGAAGGAGTGGAGGAAGGAGAGGACTGATGCATGAGTTTCACTCTTGGAATGGAAGGACTCAGCCCGAAGGCTGTGGGATGAGGGACTTCCTGCACCACCCTGGGGAGACCTCCAGAACCAGCTAAGGAAGAGAGTTGACTGAAGGAGGGGAAGGGGAGAATGCTGCTGCTGCTGCTGAGAAAGCAGGAAATAAATACCAAGATAACTTTGTGATCATTTTGGAAGCTTTGTGATTTCTCCATGCTTATTGCTCCTGTTAGCACCCCTGTTCATGTTCTTATAATGGTTAGATGAAACGTCCCTAAAAAGAAGCAAGGAACAATGCCTGTTTATTTTGAAGATCAGCAAATGGAAGCCAGGTACTATGAGGACACCAGATATCTTTTCCTTTGGGACTGGGAAATAGCATCCATGAAAGGAGAGGAAAGCAAGCTGGAGATTTGGAAAATTTGGGAGGGGGAAGCGCTGCCTGAAGAACCAAGCTGGGAAGGAGAACAGAGCCCAGCACTGCTCTAATTGAAAGATGGAATGGTGCTCCCTTTCTGTCTCGCATTGCCAGACTCAAATGCAATCCCCAGTTAAATCTGAATTTCTGATAAACCACACACACACACACACACACACATCCACACACGCATGCACACACACAGCACATGCAATATTGGGACAGACTTACACTAAGAAATTACTTGTTATTTACCTGAAATTTAAATCTAATTGGGCATCTTGTATTTTTATTTGCTAAATCTGGAAACCCTGCTCCCACTTTTTGCTAGTTCTCCAACCCCACTGCACAACAGTGTGATCAGGGGCTGCATGAGCCCCATTCAGAAGAGGAGAGTGACCCGGAAGCAGCCAGCTGAATTTGAGAAACGCTTCCTGTAAAAGGGCTACAGGCCCAGGGACAGAGTCCCACCCGGGCAAGGAAGTGCCATACTTCCGACATTCGTGTCAGATACTCATTGGTTCACCTCCTACTAGCTTTGTGATTCTCAGCAAATTATGTTACATCACTGAGTCTTGCTTTTTTTTTCATCTGTAAAATGGAGAAAATGATATCTCTCACTGATGCTTTGCAAGAGTAGCTAGAGAGGAAAGTGGTATTAGATGAGATGGTGTTGTAACACTCCTAACCCATGCCCAGATAAATTGCTTGATAAAATGGTAAGGACAGTTCTTATTACTCTGTTCAAGGAGTACACTTCTTAGTAAATCACACTTTCATGTGTAACACACCACCAAGAAAAAACAGGCCCCATATCCTCCACGAGACATTCTAAGGGGTGATGTAGGTTTATCTTATTCCCTTGAAGTTCCTGGAAATTTGCTAGCAGATGTAGGGAGGATAGGATAAGTTCATACTAGTCTTGTCAAAAAGCACTGTAACTCAGGATCTGCTTGTCCACCAGATATTTATTGCTCTAAAACAGAGCCAAGAAAACACCCCGCTCCTCACTCCAGGTAGACAAGAAAGAGATTCAAACCATCCCCGTGTCTCATAGCTCTAACGCCTCAAGCAAATCAGTATGGACACACTAAATCTAACACCGAACTAAGAGGGCAGGTAGCTTGCTTCCTCCCAACATTCCTCTAATAAATTCAGATTCTCCAAAAATAAGTGCATTGCCAAGGAATTTCAAGGCACACAAAGGTGAAACTTGGGGTTTGCAAAAAAAAAAAAAATTAATTGTAGCTTGTTTTACTAAAAACAAAAATATTTTACTTGAATTTGTTTATCTTTCTTTAAATGACTGTTACAAAAGTAAAAAATTATCAGAGTTTTAGCTACATTTCACTGGCTCAGATTGTAGTGGAGATGGAGGGCAGTTGGCTGCAGGCAGGATGACAGGAGTCATCTAGTCTTGTGTTCCATCTGCAACATATAGAGGAAATCCTCTATATGTGGCTACCTTTTCTTCCTTTTCCATCTATAAGGAGGTTATTGCCAGAGTGATCATCAAAAATTCAGAAAGGACAGAAGTTTGGTAATAGTAATATTTTATTTCGCTCTGGAGAGCCATGTCACAGAGTAGTGATGTGTCAAAGGGGGCCCCACAGGCCTTGCTCCATGAGATCTTGAGCAAACTCCATTCTCTCAGAGATTCTCATCTTTCATCTATAAAACAAGGTCATTCTACCTACCCCAGTGGTTATCATGAGGGTCAAATTGGTATGTGAAATGTTCTGCCCTAGAAACCCACCCTCAACCCTCTTTTTCTTGATCTGTAGTCCCTGAATGTCAGCTATCCCTAATACAGTAATAGACTGCTAAATGACATTGACTTTATTTCTCATTATCTAATAAGCCTATCTTCTTGGACTTTCCAATGTTATCTTATGGCCAATAAATTAAAAACTGAACCCATTACATCACCCACACCCCTACCCAGACCTGCTTTTTGTGCCTGTGATGCATCCAAGTTTCAGTCTGATGGATGAGCCTCGAATAGACCTGATACACACTGTGCTTCCGAGTGCCTTTCCCACACCAGACTTTTCCAGACTTGCTAGGTCAACCTAGATGTCATTACCTTAAAAACACCCAGAATCCTATGAAAGTGATACTTGGACTTGGAAGATGAAACTGAAATTCACCTCTTAAAAAAGGGTTCTGAAATTGAGGGCAACCAATTAAAAACTGACAGGCTGAGAAAAACTGTATGGTTCTCCCACTCCAATATCTTGCATTCCATGAGATAAGGAACAAAGAGCTGATGTTGAACAAAGAAGTCTCTTAGACACTTGAGTTCTAACTCTTTAACTGGGGTGAGCAGAGCCAGCCAGAAAACCATGCTGTTTGAGGAAGAGAATGTAAGATGTTTGAGGCAGGGACTCTGTCTGTTGAATTCCCTACTGAATTCCTCATTCCTAAAGCAATGTCAAGAACATAGTAGGCAGTCAGAAAATATGTTTTGAATGAATGAAAGAGGGTCATGTTTTCGAAGAGGATCACTAGGTCCACGAGCAACGTTTCAGATTTGATTTTCATGAAAGTTACATTTCATCCTGAAATTCATAGCAAGGCTGGTGGTATTCTCAGGGCCTGCATAAATATTTTACCCATTTTGCAAATTACTTTCAAACTCTTACATAAACTCTGAATTCTATTGTTGGACAGTTTTCAAGGTTAAAATTTCCCCACTGTAAGCCCTATAGCTTTCATTTCTTAATGTTTATTTTCTGTTTTATGTAAAATTAGTTCAAAGATAATGGTAACCAGTTATTTTTTTTTGTCTCCTCAGAAGATAATCAAGAGCCAACAGACAAATTGAATCTTGGCATTTATACTTAGAATTAGGAAAGAAATATTTTCCTAATGTTATGAATGTTAAATTGTAGAGTGAGTTGCTTTATCTGGAGCCCTCGAAAAAGCATAGATTCTGTTATCATTAGTACAGACTAACTGGGTATGAATTGTGCCTGAAGAAAAGATGCAGGGATAGAAGAGAGAAGGCATATACATGGTGAAGATGGTGATACTCCTACTTTCATACCCATTGCAGATATCACTAACTGATTGCAGTATCCTTCTTTCTAAGCTCAGGCAATCTTTGTTATTAACACAGGGCTTCAAGTAGCCATAACCAATCAGTCAGTGCCATAGGAGATTTATCCATTTTAACATACATTTACTGAGTGCTGACTGTTTATTGACTGTTTATTAAAACAAGCAAACATTTCTATCTTCATAGAGCTTACATTAAAGTGGAGACAGAAGAGGAGTCAGTAATTAAGATAAATAAGTGAAATAAGTATCTTAGATGGTAATAAGTACAGCAGAAGTAAATACACCAGGAAAGGGGAATAGAGAATGTTGGGAAGAGAGAGGTTGCATTGTTAAATAGGGTAGCCAGGTGTATTAGTTATCTTTTTCTCGGATTTTAGTGGTGTAAAACAACAAACATTTGTTATTTCACAATTTCTATGTGTCATGAGTTCATGAGCAGCTTAGCAGGGTGGTTCTGGGTTGGAGTCTTTCATGAAGTTGTAATCAAAATGTCAACTGGGCTGTAGTCATCTGAAGGCTTGAATAGGGCTGGAGCCTAACAGCCAATGAAGAGAGTTCTTCAAGGAGTTAGGAATGATCAACTTATTTGCTACTGACTTATCAAGGAAGTTGAGGATTTAGAATTCCCATTGGATTTATGAACATGAAGGCCATTGGCTAATTTGCTGGAACAATTTCAGTGGAGTGGTGGAGTAAATGCCTGATTGAGGGGATTCAAGAAGGGATGGGAGGAGAGGAATTGGAGATACCAAATATAGTCATGTTGTCTGATGAATCTGAGAAATTCTGCTGTAAAAAGGAAGGAGAGAAGTAGCTAGAGAGGAAAGTGGTATCAGGAGAAATAGCTATGTGCTATGCAGATTATCATTTATGCTAGAGTGGTGATAGAGAAAGAGGTTGGGCACACAGGCTCTGGAATCAGATTTCCTCATTTTGAATCCTGGCTCCACATCTTACTACTTATGTGAATTTGGGCAAGTCGCTTAACCCATCTGTGTCTCAGTTTCTTCATCTGCTACATGGAGATTATAATGGTCTCTTCTCATACGGTTGTAAAGAATGAGTAAGTTGCTTCATGTAGAGTGTTTAAAACAGTTCTTGGTGTATGAAGAACTTTCAAATAGGTGGTAGCTTTGTTGATGATGAAGATGATGGTGATGTGATGGACCAGCCAGATTTCCACACTTCTCAGGGAGCACCTGGAGCACTAGAGGAAAGAAGTTTAAGGCCCCATTAATACTAAATCTGCTGACATAGTCATCTTTCCCTACGTTAAACGTGATTGACCTCAAAATAAGCTGGAAGCTGAGCCTAGTGGTGACCCAGAAAGAGAGAAAAAGCAGGGTGGCAGGGACTGGCAACTCTGTTCCATATCCACTCAATATTGAAGACATTTTTTTTTTTTTTTTAATCAGACACTGCTCAAGGGACAATAGTTTCATGGTAGAACATTTTGTTTATATCTTCTCATTTCCTGAGGTTCCTCCCTGGAACAAAGAATTTGATTCTCTTTCGTCTTAGCTAGAGTAGTAGATGCTCATCGTAAGATTCAAAAACAATTTTTTTTTCTTTTAAAAATTCAACTATAGTTTTATCTGATGGCCTGTAGCAAGTGTGGATTCCTCAAGTGAAAGGGCATTGAGAGGAGTCAACAGTTTCCAACAAAACGTTTTCAATGCCTGAGAGATTTTTTAAAAATTATTGTTGGATTCTTATTGAATTCATCTTAGAAAACTTTGCAAATGTTGCAATAGTTATTTTTAAACAAATATCTCTCTCACTTCCGTTTCCTAACCTGGCTTTCTCACTTCATGAAATACAAACATTACTTTAAAAAGACAAAACTTATATTGATTGATTTACTAATTTAAAAATTCTCCAAGGATAGAGTGACAATATAATTTGTCACCCAAGCTGGGACACTTTTGATTGAAAGGAGACGCTTTTAATAATTATACAAGGACAACAGATGTAAACTGGGTTTGTCCTGGGTAATCAGAACATATCCATGGGAAATTGGAATAATTAGAACTTCCAAATTATACATAGCCAGCTTTTAGGG
>NW_011888866.1:6284464-6290448 GCF_000151845.1 Pteropus vampyrus
TTTTTTTTCTTTTAAAAATTCAACTATAGTTTTATCTGATGGCCTGTAGCAAGTGTGGATTCCTCAAGTGAAAGGGCATTGAGAGGAGTCAACAGTTTCCAACAAAACGTTTTCAATGCCTGAGAGATTTTTTAAAAATTATTGTTGGATTCTTATTGAATTCATCTTAGAAAACTTTGCAAATGTTGCAATAGTTATTTTTAAACAAATATCTCTCTCACTTCCGTTTCCTAACCTGGCTTTCTCACTTCATGAAATACAAACATTACTTTAAAAAGACAAAACTTATATTGATTGATTTACTAATTTAAAAATTCTCCAAGGATAGAGTGACAATATAATTTGTCACCCAAGCTGGGACACTTTTGATTGAAAGGAGACGCTTTTAATAATTATACAAGGACAACAGATGTAAACTGGGTTTGTCCTGGGTAATCAGAACATATCCATGGGAAATTGGAATAATTAGAACTTCCAAATTATACATAGCCAGCTTTTAGGGAGAAGGAAGGCTCCCCATAGAGAGAAAATGTATATTGAATTTAACTTAAAAATCTAAGGAACTAGAGATTATTAAAAACTTATTTCAGAAATCATTGAAAATACTTTTCAATGATTTAGGAACTAGAGATTATTAAAAACTTATTTCAGAAATCATTGAAAATACTTTTTGTTAATATACACTGTTCTCTCTTGCTCAGAGAATCCTGAACAAGTATTCATACTTCAGGTATTTTAGACCAGGAGGAGTGGCCCACCTCAGAATAGGTCCCCATGGCCCATGGCCCTCTAAATTTAAACAACATCATCATTCTTGGCCTGAATTTAAAGCCACCACAATCACACAGGTACTAATGAGGTGGATCACCAGGAGCTAGGTGCTCTTCATCAATAAGAAGGAGGTGAGGAGATGTGAATACTTCCCATTTTGAGACTCTCTGGACTTTAATTTGTTCACCACTGAGACTGATTGCTCTTTCTCTCTGACTTTCAACCTCCTGGACCAACTGAGGTTGGCTCATAATATGAACCTTTAAAAGGATACACAATCTCATCCTGATTAAAGATGTCTTTCACTTCATTACCATTATGAAACCATTCAGCTAGTAAAATGTCTCCACTCTGTACAAAGGCTGATGGGGGGACCCCTACTCAATCAGAATGCCTTTGTGATTTACTCATTGGAACCGATCAGTCCTAAGCCTGGCCAAAGCAGAGAAAGTTGGTTTAAGAGCTCAGAGGCAGAGACATGAAATAAGACAGAATATTACTGACAATAGATTGGCAAGCTGTAAGGCAATTAAGGTTGCCAGTGATTCCTGGATTTCACTGGACACTATTACCAGTTCATTCCCCATTTCTCTGCTATGACAGTCCTTAGAGTTGAGATCTTCAGGGAAAGAAAGGAAACAAGTATACCTGGTAAGTCTTCAACATTTCAGCCACTGAAAACGATCTTCAAATCCTTGCTTATTGCAGCTTACCTTGATCTAACCTGTCCAGGGAATAATCTATAGCAGTGTTCTTCAAAATGTTGCAGTCCATGGACCACCTGCATTAAAATCTCCTGGGTACTTTGTTTAAGAAAAACAACAACAACAACAACAATTTCCAGGATCCTCTGAATCAGAGTCTTTGGCAGTGGTGCTCAGAAACATATTTCACACAAGTTACCTAAATGATTATTATGCATATTAACATTGAACAACCACTAATCTAGAGCAGTGGTTCTCAACCTTGCCTGCACATTATAATCACTTGCAGAACTTCTAAAAACCCCAAACGTCCATCCAGGCTTCTCCTTGGCCCAATCAGATCAAACTGTCTAAGGGTAGAATTCATCTTTTGAGAGTTTCTCATATGATTCCAATATGCAGCCAAAGTTGAGAACCAGTGCAATAGATTCATCAGTCTCAGAATATGGCAGGGCTCCCCTGTACCAAGATGATCACATCTAGGAATTTGACTGCAGTCGAGATGAACTTTCCTGTGTTTGTGGGATCTGGGGTGGTTTAAGCCAATGTCATTCGAAATGTGATCTGCAGACCACTACTAGTCCATGAATTCTTTCACTATTGGTCTTCAAAGAACTTGTACTATCATGTGAAACAATCATATCATTAAGTTGTTTTTGGTAGCAAGACTCTCCCTATGAAATAAAGAGCATATTGATATATGTTCTGATGCAAGCTCCTTACCTCATCATGGACCAGTAACAGATAGTTCGTGGATGAGTATTTTGAGCAGTGCTGGTTTAGACTAGGCATGAGGGGACCACTTCGAGGGTCCTGACAGCAATTTAGTCCAGCCCCTGACTCATGGAACAGTTGAGGCCAACCTGGAAACAGCCCCACCAGGCAAAGTGTGCCGCATTCTCAGAATGCTGATGCACTGTTCACAGAGACAATGTGCTGGGCACCAAGAAAGGCTCAACATGGATCTTTCAGAAAACCCAAACACAAGGGGACAGCCTAATGAAAAAACTATGGCCCTAAACTTGTGAACTTGCTGCCTTTGAGTCTATCACCTAGTGTGGACAGCAGAGAGTTGGCAAAAATATATGACCAAGGGCTAGAGCACCCCATGGGTGGTTTCAGCGCACAGAGAGCAAACTTTAGCCATGGCTCTCTCAGAATTTATCAGCCCATGTTAGGTTCTTCCCACTAAGTGACAAATATGGCCACCTGCAGTAGCAAGTTGACATTCTCCCAGCTTAGCAGAATGACAGCCATTGTTCCTTCCTGATATTTTCAGCAAAAGTGCTGGGACTGATCCTCATTGAGCCAGATTTGATGATGTTCCCATCTCTAAGTCAATCACCATGACTTCGATTGGACATATCTAAACCATGTGGCCATCACTGGATACAAAAGGTATAGTAAATCCCACCTGAACCACATTGATTGGGAGTGGATAATAATAAATCCATGAGAGGAAAATTAATGAATTCCTAACAATAGAAAGGGGCATGGATGCTGGACAGGCAAAGATGATAGCTGCCCACTATAAGAGCCTCTCAGAATCACAGTGCAAAGAATCATGCTGCAAAGAGGCTTGACCGACATGCCTGTACCTTGGCCAGCCTCACCAGTTTTTGTAGAGACATGGAGGTACCCAGGTCAGTGACCAACCAAAGGAATCATGACACTCAATTCTGTCTCTCTTTTGCTTTGAGAACATCATTCAAAATGGACATTTTTTGAGGTTTTTCTTTTTGTCGTTTGACCAATTCAAGCACAACAATTTAATTACTTTTCATTCATCCATTCATTCATTTATGTATTCATTTGACAAACATTTATAGTGAGTCCTGGTGATACTGATAGTTGGAGATAGCTAGGTAGATAAGGTATATTACCCTCTTTCAATGTTTGCTGCCTTAGTAATTCCCCTTGGATGCAATTTCTTTTTTTTTCCCCCTGAGTTCCTCTCTCCTCCTTGTTCCGGTGCAGAAACCCAGGGGAAAATTGAAAGCTTCATAGGGAGTCTCTATGCTGAGAATGTGAAAAATCGTGTCACTAGGTTCTTTTCAGCCAAAATGAGATAATCTGCTTCTATGCACTTAATGAAAATCTCTTCCCATAAGCTTTCTAGGGAAATATAACCTGGATCTGGATGTAATGATTCCTTCTCAGGATTGCTTAGCCAAGTGTGACTTTTACAACTGCCTCCCAAAAGAAATTTCAGAAATTGCACCGAAAAAGGTCCACATTCTGAGACAAAACGTGACATTTCCAATTGTAGAACCATGCAGGGTCTGGGGACAAAGATTCTATCTACAACCTTTTCTGAATTTCTGTATTTGACTTGAGATGCAACAAAAGAGCCGTGGAATGGCTTAACAAGCAGAGAGTGGAGACTCTAACTTGGGGGTGGCCCTACTTTTATCAAGGTACGATGGAGGTGGTAAAAGGAGAGGGACAGAGGGTGAAGCTGCACTGGCTGCTGGAGAAGTTGGGGTGAGGCATTGCTAGGAACAGAAATCTGCTCTTTTCTGTTTATGAATTTGGCTACAAGTAGGGAATTGCACTGGAAAAGGGGTCCCTGGGAATCTTGGGGGAGTATGCACCTCTGTTCCCATGGCAACCTAGCCGGAAATGACTTTGCTTGAAACCAGCACCCTAAGCTATCGGCAAAATGCTTACCCCTGTAGATAAGGGCCGCATTTGTCCCGGTTTGCCCAGGATAGTTCCAGTTCACGCTCACTGTGCTGACATAATTATTAATGGCAGTTTTCACTGTCAGAGAAGTTCTGATTCATATAAGTACTAAAGTGCCTTATTACCAGCTTCTAGAATGAACTTCCTCATTGTGGGCAATGTGGCTGCATCCATTCCAGCATTTTGCACCAAGCCTGTGGTAAATTAGCTGCCCAGGAGCTGCAGGTTATATAAATGAATGAATGCATAAGTTTAGTTTAGCATATGGTAATTCACAAAGCAATGGGATTCACTTCACAGCTTGCCTGTTCAGTGAGGCCAACAAGGGTGGCGGGTGGGGGAGAGGTTCTTGTCATCTCTGCCTAACCTCCAAACTTCTCAGAATGCGAGATTGTGATGCCAGAAAGCCAGGACATCACCTGGGGAGAGATGTGCTGAAACTCTCAGAAAGCAGTGGTGATTCAACCAGAATGTACGTGCATAAGGCAAGAGGTGAAAATCCCAGCGTGGGCACTTGGCACTTCTGAGGAGCCCCTTTAGTTGGATGGATACCAGTTATGGGCAGCTGAGGAAGAAACATTCTCTGGATTCTAGAGAGGGTGGTTTTGTAAAGGGGGTGTATGTGGGGGAGAGAAGGTTGTGCAGATGTGAGGGAAAACCAGAGAGAGAATTACTGTAAAAAAAAAAAAAAATCTTTATTAAGTAGCAAAACCAGCAGCTGGAATAGATTAGCCGTTCCTTTTTTTTTTTTTCTATTTTTGGACTTGGAAAAGAAAATGCGCAAAATAATTCCTGTTTTGGAGAAAAGTAGAGAAGGAAGCTGTTGGGGTGGGCCTGGGAAGGAAACATGGGCAATGGTGCTGTGGACCAGGACAGAGAAGCAGAGGGAACTGAGGGGCTGCAGAACTGGGGGGGCTCCACTCCTCCCAGGGGACATGGGGACACCAATGCTGTGCTCTTTCTCCCCAGGGAATGTGGGGACCAGGTCTCTGCTCAGTGTCGGAGCAAAACCTGGGGATGAAGTGCCAAACCTGTGGTTCTCAGAGGGTGGCAGCTGAGGCCAGGTGTACACCTGACAGCTGGAGACACTACCTCAGGACCACAGTTGCGGCGTGGGGCCAGGAGGCATCCCCAAGGGCCTTTCTGTTGGCCCCAGTCTCCTTTCCCTCCCATTCAGTGCACAATGTTCTCCTGATTCCAATCTCGAACCTTTGTCAAAATCTCTCAGTTTCAATATAAATGACGGGTCCAGAAGGGCTCTTCCTCACGGATGCACTGCTAATGGTAATATTTCCAATGTTTCTGAGGAGGGCATATGGGGAAAGCATTTGGAGGCTGACAAAGCCTTGAAACTCTCCCACACTTTCGGTGGGAATGTAAATTGATACATATACTTTAGAAGTTGTTAGCTGTATCTACTAAAACACATACCCTACAACCCAGCAATTCACTCCAGCCGAAGAGGAGTAAATATGTATATGCTCACCAAGAGATATGTACCCAAATATTCAGAGTGGCAGTCTTTATAACAGTCCCAAAACAGAAACTACCCAAATGCCCATCAAACAAGTAAGCTTGTTATATAAATAATACGATATTCACACAATCAGAATGAATCATATATAATCACCAGAAACAATACGGTTGCTGAATCTCACACATGCAATGATGAGCCAGGGAAACCAGGCACAAAAAAAGGATCCGAATTTCTAATTCCATTTGTATAAAGTACAAAACAGGTGAAACTGGAGGATGCTGTTAGAAGTTGAAGTAATGGTTACCCTCTGAAGAGCTGGTAGCGATCTTGGTGCTATTATATAGGTG
>NW_011888866.1:6292138-6319886 GCF_000151845.1 Pteropus vampyrus
CTGGGAAAGCCAATATAATCAACAGGAGAATAAAATGATTAGAGCTAATAAGAAAGTTTAACAAGCTGACCAGTTATCAAAACAGGAATATAAACAAGTTGGAGTGGAGATGGAGCATGGACTTGTAAGGAGGGTCTCCTGTAAGGAGCTGCTGCCACCTTGTTAGGATTTGAAGTAGAGGGAGGGTTCTAGTTCCTTTGCATCCCACCCATCTTTAGAGGGCTTCGATTTGATCCTTGGAAAGTGTGCACTCTATTCCCTAAAGCTTGGGTGCTCGCTTCGGCAGCACATATACTAATACACCCTAAAGCTTGGGGCATGGTTACACTGGGTCTACACAGGTCTGATAGATCCCCAGAGAAGAGGCTGCAGGGACAAATGGGAGCAGAAGGCTGACTGGGGAGGAACCTCCCCTTGTCCTGATGGCATGTCCAAGGCACAGAATGGTGGGGAAAAGAGGTGCAAACAGGGATAGGAATGTTTTGCTTGTGGCCATTCAAAAAGAGATTTAACCCAAGAGGACCACCAGGAAGCAGAGGGGTATTTCACCTAGAAAGTTCTGAATGGAATGGGTTCTGGGATCCTGAGATGCAGTGAGAGGAACGTGGACACTAATTCAAGTCTGGAGTTTTAAATGTTCTGTTCATAAGTACGACTGTAGAGCCAGAAATCAGAACTTAATCCTTGGCTTTGCTACTTGCCTGCTCTGTGAATTTGTCCAACACCCTTAAACTCTACAAGCAAAGGTTTCCACCTCTGTGGGTTTCCTATTATTCTCACAACAGCATCTACCTACCAGGATTATGGTAACAAAAAATAAGGTAACAATTACCTCCAATTATCACTGTATGTGGGTTATAATCATACAGCATCTTTTTTTGTTGTTGTTCCTTTTATTTTTTAAAATTTATTCTGTGGGACTAGTTTCCTCTGCTCCTGGATTAAATTTAGGACAAGTCTTATGAGTTTTGTGGTCCCTTTCAGGTAATAAAAGCAGTCTCATCTCAATAATTCATATTTTCAGTCCAGTGAAAAATTAAACTTTACACTTCATCCACAGTTTTGGCTCCTGCATGTTCACAGCTTGGGCCTGGAGCAAGGCAGCTGCAGTGGACCAAGGTGCTGAGTTAGAGTTCTTGAGCTCTGATCCTGCTTCCCAATTTCATTAATCATGGATTCTGACTCCTCAAGGATAAAAGTGTGGGAGAGAGCAGAAAAAGATAGCAAGAAAGTTTTTACTTATCTGACACTGTGGGAACCTAGAAATGGGGCTCTCTGGTCTCAGAGAGTCTCATGGGGACAACTTTGAGTTTTTCGGAGACAGCTCTTCTCCCCTGCCTCAAAACCGGGCAAAGCATCTAAAGTTTCTCCACTAAGTCTAACACGCGCTATAAGTTTTTGTATGTAAGCTTTATTAAATTAAGACAGCTCTCCTTCTCCTAGGTTCTAAGCAATTTTTTAAAAAAATTATAAATAGATCAATCAATGCTTTTCCTAGTAGTTTGAAATATCATGTGTTTTCTATTGTTAAGGCAGTTAATAAGGAAAATTACATTGATAAAATCTCAGGTGCTAAGCCATCCTCACAGGCTTTCAATTTAATCATGATATCTTTTTTAAAAATTCGGTATCTAGTTTGGTAAGCTAAAATCTTGTTTTGATTTTTTACATTGATGTTCATAAGTGAAATGGGCCTATAGTTTCCTTGCATTGCTTGTATCTAATTTTGTAATCAATACTACCCTGATCTCATAAAATGAGTGGGGCGGATTTTTCTTTGCTTTTGTTTTCTGGTACAATCTATTCAAAATAAGAATTACATGTTTCTTAAGAGTTTAGTAGAGCTCACCTGTAAAACCATCTGGGCCTGTATTTATAGGAAAGAAGAGATATTTGACTCCTAATTTATTCTCTATAATACTTACTAGTCAACTCAAATTCTCTATTTTTTTCTTGTGTTGACTGGCATTTTGTGCTTTCTTGAGTACTTACATATTTTATTAAATATCAAAAACTATAAACATATAGCTTTTCATAATACCTTTTAAAATAAGTTTTTTGGAGATATAATCACATACCATAATTCGCCCTTTTTAAAGTGTATGATTCATTGGTTTTTACAGAGTTGTGCAACCCCATCACCACATCTAACTTCAGCAAATTTTCATCATTGCAGAAATAAACCCCACGCCCATTAGCAGTTCTTCCCCTTCTCTCGTGCCCCCCTGCCCTCTCATTAATCTACTGGCAAATCATTAATCTACTTTCTGTTTCTATGGATTTTCCTATTCTAGACACTTCATGTAAATGGAACCATACAATATGTGGCCTTTCGTGTCTGGCTTTTTTTACTTACCATAATTTGTTCAAGGTTCATCCATGCTGCAGCATTTATTACTACATCATTCCCTTAAATGGTTGCATAATATTCCATCACATAGATATACTACATTTTCTTTATCCATTCACTATTTGATGGGTACTTGCTTTGTTTCCATTTTTGTCTGTTGTAACTAATACTGCTATGAACATAACTGTTAGTAAACAATTGCTGTCCTGAGTTCCCTGAGCGCGTCTGCTGCCTGAGCAACGTGGCCTAACTTCTGAGCTCCATCTCCCAATTCGCTATGATCACAGACCTGATCAGTTACCAAAACAGGAATATGAACAAGTTGAGGGAGTAGAGATGAAGCACAATCAATGTCAGGCAAGGCAGGGAGTTCCTAGGTCTCTGAGGCAGGCCCATGATCAATAAGGGTTTTCACTGGAGGGGTCCAAGCACTTCTGGTTGGTAAATATTTTAAGAATTAGCCTTGGGTATTCTCATATAAGATTTCATGCAAACGAAGAGTTCCACAGTGTCAAAAACTGAGGAAACCACCAATAATCCAATTCCTTCATGTTATATTTTAGGAAACTGAGAACCAGAATAGTTAAATCATTTAAAATCACACACATAACGTGTTCAAAATCACACATCTAATGAATGATGAACTCAAGACTGACAATGATTTTCTCTTCCTCAGTCTAGAATTCTGCCTATTCACTAAGATAAACCACACCAAAATGAAAGACCATCAGCAAAACCCAACAGATACTTCTTTCTGATTTTTGCCAAAATCTGGGCACATTAGATTCTGAGGGGATTTAATTCCTAGAAAGATAAAACATTTAAAAGAGGACCAGCAATATGAATACAATCACAATTGTATCAGTGCCAGAAGCAGGTAAACAAATTAAAAAATAAATAAATAATAAATCAACAGCTCAGTTTCTCCCTCACGTATGTTGGCCCTCTTCATCCTAAAAAAAGCCTGACAGCTGCGTTCTGCGATGGCCTGCCGCATCCTGTGGGAGCCCAGAAAGTCCATCTGAACCAGATGATTTCTGCGGCATAAATAAAAATGTGTTGGGCTGTGGTCTCCTTCCACACCTGTGCCCTGCGCTACTACATCAGCTAAGCTGGGGCCATGGTCTATGGTCTTGAATATAAGATTCTCTTTGGGCTGCCTCATCTACTAAAAATCTTGTTTTTACTGTATTTTTTTTGTGTGTTAACGGCCCAGCGCCAGCCAACCCAAGGAAGCACTTAGGAGCAGAAAGTATGCAATGATGCTCTGGGAACACAGAAAGCTGAGAAGTGAAAGCTGAGAAGTCCTGACAGGACTCTGCCCCGCCTCCCTCACTCTGCAATCAGCCTTCTTTGCTTTTTCCATAGCCTCTTTCCTGGGGTTGCTACCTTCTCCCAGTTGCTGTATCACCCTGAAAGAGGTACATTCATTCAACCCAAGTACCAAACTCTTCCATTCTCTAGCAGGTGGGACCTTAGGACTCTAATCGAGCAGCTGGAGCTGCAGCCCCATGGCCTGGCAGGAGGGCAGGCTTTCTCTAGTGTCACGTCTAGTGTGTGTAAAAGCCTAATATTCTGTTTAGGGGTGGATGGCACAGATCTGCAAAAATTTCTTTCTGAACACAGAGAAGCAGGCTTGAAGGAACTAAGAATCTGGTTAAATAAAATAGAGATCTTTCATTCAACAGAATAATATACAACCAATAGGGATTGCACATTAGAAAAATTTTAATGACGTAGGAAAATGCTTGTAATATAATGTCAGGTAAAAAAAAAAAAAAAGCCAGATAGAAAATTGTATAGAAACTAAGAGCTCTAATATGTAAAATGAATATGCATATAATGAATATTATATATAATATGTATTATTTATTATATATAAAATACATGACATATTTATCTTTACATATGACATCTCTCTCTACACATTTTTGGGGGGAAAAAAATAGAAGGAAAAATACCAAAATGTTAAGCACTGAGGTTCTCACTGAGTTATAACATTATGGCTAATTTTCCCCCTTATTCCTTTGAGTATGATCCAACTATTCTATACTGAACATTCATTTCTTAAAATCAGAAAATTATTTTAAAACGGTGAAATTAGAACCAACAGAATACTAAAGTTAAAGTCACAGTAGAAATCATAAGCCTAATCTCATAATCCAAAAACCAAAAACAGGAAACTAGCTAAGGGACCTGACAGGCTTGCTTTGTGACTCAAGCTGAGTCCTGAAACTTCTGGCTCTTAAGTCATTGTTTGCTCACCAAGTTGCTTCTTAAAATGTTCTTAAAGATTTTTTTTTTAATTTGATTTTGCACAGAACCTTCTGCAAATGGCTTTCACATAGTTATTTCATCTGATCATCACAGCGCCTCTACGATGTTAAGTGTTCTGAGTTGCGTCCTCCATTCTCAAATTTATATGCTAAAGTCTTCCCGCAGTACCTCAAAATGTGACCTGATTTGGAGACAGGGTCTTTATAAAAGCAATCAAGTTAAAGTGAAGTTATTAGGGTGAGCCTAATCCGACATGACTAGAGTCTTTATAAAAAATGGAAATGTGGACATAGAGACCAGTATAGAGAGGACTAGGTGAAGAGACAAAGGAAGAAGATAGCCCTCTACAAGCCAAGGAGAGAGGCCTGGAACAGATTCTTCCCTCACAGCCCTCAGAAGGAGCCAACTCTGCTGACACCTTGATCTTGGACTTCTAGCCTCTGGAATTGTAAGAAAATAAATTCCTATTTTTTAAGCCACCCAATTTGTGAAATTTTGGTACAACAGCCCTAGCAAACTCATACATTGTATTAGGCCAGCTTCATTCTCCTTTTTACTGTGAGTAACTTGAGACTCAGAGATGTTACATGACTCAAAGCCACAAAGTAAGTTTGAGACAGAGCTGGGAAAAGACTCAGGTTTCTATCGCCTTGTCTAGGGTAGATATTATTCTAAATATCTACCTTATCAAAATGTCCTTTTCTGGTTTTTAAATTTTTTAAATTAAACTTTTTATTTTGAGATATAAACAGAACCATACAGTATGTGATCTTTTGGGATTCGTTTACTTCACTCAGCATAATTCTTTGAAGATTCATCCATGCCATTGGGTGTACCAATAGTTCAATTCTTTTTATTGCCAAGTGGTATTCCATGGTGTGAATGTACCATTTGTTCACCATTCACATGTTAAAGGATATCTGTGTTTTTTTCCAGTTTCTGGCTATTAGGAGTAAAGCTGTTGTGCATATTATATACAGGTTTTGTATAAAATATGTTTTCATATCTCTGGGATAAATGCCCAAAAGTACAATTGTCAGATTGCATGATAGTTGCATGTCTGGTGTTTTTTGTTGTTTTTGTTTTTTTTTTAAGAAACTACCAAACTCTTTTCCAGAGTGGCTATACCAGTTTACATTTCCACTGGCAGTGTATGAGTGATCCAGGTTTTCCACATTCCCTCCAGCATTTTGGTGTTGTCACTATTTTTCATTTTTGCCATTCTGATTGGTATGTAGTGATATCTCATTGTGGTCTTAATTTACATTTCCCGAATGGCTAATGATGTTGAACATCTTTTCATGAGCTTATTTGCCATCTGCATATCCTCTGTGAAATGTCTTACCATATCTTTTGCTCGTTTTATAATTGGATTATTTGTTTTTTACTGTTGAATTTTGAGAGTTCTTCGAACATTCCAGAAACTATTCCTTTATCAAATATGTGATTTACAAATATTTTCTTCCAATTTGTAGCTTGTCTTTTTGTTCTCTCACCAGAGTCCTTCACAGAGCGTACATTTTAATTTTGATGAAGTCCAATTTGTAAATTTTTTCTTTTATAGATTGTACTTTTGGTGTCAAGTCTAAGAATTCCTTGCCTAGCCCTAGATGCCAAAGATTCTCTCCTGTATTCTTTTATTAAAGTTTTATAGTTTTAAATTTTATGCTTAAGTCTAAGTTAATGATCCATTTTGAGTTGATATTTGTATTAGTTATGAAATTTCTGTTAAGGGTCCCCCCCACCCCTCATGATATCCAATTTCTCTAGCACCTTTTGTTGAAAAGACTATCGTTCTTGTATTAAATTGCTCTTGCACTTAAGTTGGCATATTTGATTGTGTCTGTCTCTGGGTTCTCTATTCTGTTTCATTGATCTATGTGTCCATTTCTCCACCAATGCCATGTCTTGATTATTATAACTAATATAAATCTTAAAATTGACTGCTTTTGTACTTTATTTTTTCTATTTTTGAATTATTAGAGAATTCTATACTCATATAATTTTTAAGAATAATATCATCTATATCTATATATGCTAAGATTTTGATAGTAATTGTATTAAAGTTGACTATCAGTTTAAGGAGAATTGACATCTTTACTATATTTAGTCTTCCAATCCATGAATACAGTGTTGTCTCTCCATTTATTTATATCTTTCTTGATTTTTTCCCCACTGTTTCAATAAGCTTTTTATATTAATTAAGTCATGATTCATGATCCCAGGGTAAAGGTCACAATGTACCCAGATCTCACTTCACTGCCCTGGGAGAAGGACAGAGGACAGGGGAGAGGGGGTGAGGACAGTTCTGATCTTCCAAAGAAATGTACCGTTTGCCTTGTGATTATCCCAGGGCCAAAGGGGCTTGTATACATACCAGTACCATGTGCATGTTGGAGACACCACCCTTTTCAGTGGGCACTGCCTTCTCAGGGTGGTGAAAGTGCAGGTAGTTCTGCCAGCAATTTCTGGTCTAGTTTTGGTTATTTGACAGTGAGAAATCTGTCTCTTATTTTTCTCAGTTTATCGACTTTTGTACTCATTGTAGCCGATCTCCTAACTATGCTAACAACTGCCTCCTCTGCCTGCTGTCTTGGTGCACTCCCTCCAACACTGCTGCCCCTTTAGCCACTAGGCATAACGTCACACACACACACACACACACACACACACACGCACACGCACACGCACACGCACACACACACACACCCTCCCCTTACTTCTCAGATGCCGTTCTTGACAATGGCACTATGAAAGGAAGGATGGAGGGCAGAGGAAGGAAGACAGGAAGAGATGGAAAGGACCTACTATGTTTTTAGACATCAGAGATCTATTAACTTAAGAAAATATTACAAAATCAGCTTGGAGGAATGATTTGTCCAGAAGGTGTAGTTTCCCTCCTAATTCAGAACCTTCTCTTCTAAAATGAAAGTCCTGTCTCTGTGGAAGTTGAGTAAGGATTAATATTTGGATTTTTGTTGTGATTTTTGAGAGAGGAGCCCTCTCCAGATGGAGGTGGCAGCAGGCTGAGGCAGGGTGTCCTGTCAGACATAGGTGTAGAGGCACCGGGGATACAATGCTTAACCCTGGAAGGGGCCCTAGAGATCATCAATGCCAGCAGGTCCCAACCTCCTATTTTTGGCAACACACAACAAAGGTGGATGACATATACATGCTTGACATAAGGGATGTGTCCTGATGTTCTACAGGCTGTTACATAGACCAGATAGGCTGTGAATCATATGCAAATCCCATCGGGCAATTCCACCTTTTCCCTTCTAAAATTAGGCACTTGCCAGAATATCATGTAATGAAGCTAAGACTAGAGAACTGGACCAATCCTTCATTGCATGCATGAGAAACCGAGTCTAACAAAGTTTACACAACTTACTTAAGAGCTCACAGACAGAACTCAAGATTTTTTTCTCTTTCATTCCTCTTTCCAACATAGGTCCTGAAAGCTCTAAATCAGAAATTCTGAAGATCTCAGCTGGATCTTAAGTTAATAGCATAATTGGGCTTTCATATTTCTATAACACTTCTGAAATTGTCAGAGAGAGCATCAAACGTCTATCTATCCTTTAGAGCTTTGTGTAGTCACTTTTATTCTTAGATTCCAATATTTGTTCTACATGGATTTAATCAGAAGCATCTTATGAAAAGTTTGGATTCTAAATTAGATCTTGAAATGCAAAACATGTCATTTTTTAAAAATGTGTGTGAAGCATTCTCTGAAAATGCTCTTCCCTTCAGAATTCCTGGATTCCCTTTGGATCATCCTTGGAACACCCACCAAATCCTGAATTCATATATGCAAAGCACTTTAAAGAGGATCTCATCCATAGTGATTATTCATATGTGGTAATTGCCCATGAAGTTAGCAACTACTAGTGCAGTATGATATACTGGTTATGAACGTGAATTCTTGAGCCTGACTGCCTAGGTTTGAGTTCTGACTCTTTCTTATTAGTTCCATTTAAACTCTGGTCTCACTATGGACTTGTGGGAACTTGGGTAAGTTACTTAGCTTCTCTGTACCTTGGTTTCCTCCTTTATAAAATGTCACATATCAGGGGCCTCATAAGCGTCAGCTCTCACTATTATATTAGGTATTCATGTTTTCCCTCCCCCATCAGATTGAAGGCTCTCAGGGCAGATGCCACAGGTTACTGGGGGAGGACTCTTGTAGCCAGCAGTGGGTACATTTTACTCAGTATATAATAATTATTTGTGGAATGACGGAGTGTGTCATGGAAGCCAATCTGAACTGATGAGGCAGGCTGCTTCCAAAGGACTGGCCTACAGACCCATCTTTCTATTCTGAGACCCTTGGCTCTCAATGCCATGTCTAACATCCACTGGGGATCTGTGAGCATTTCCCAGGGGTCACAAATTCATTTCAAAAAGAAGTAACCAAATATACCAGTGTCTGGGTGAGGCCCCCAATCCATCCAGGGAAGAAAAGAAGATGAATTCTCTTAGAATGGCTTGCAGTGGGGATTCACCACCATAGCTTTGCTCTTACAGCTGTCTGAGGCGGCAGCTGTCACCTGCTCCTAACCTGTGGGACAAGGCATGGAAGGGTGGAAAAAGGAGAAGCCTGTGACATTTTCCAGATAGATCACTCCTGGCACTTGGTACTCTCACCCTGGAACCCTTATTTGCTCCCACTCTGGGATACCCACGAAGGAAATAAATGATAAAACAAATGTAACAAAATGTCAATGGTAGAATTAAGCAGTAGATATAGGGGGTTCACTCTACAATTCTTTCAGCTTTTCTGAAGGTTTTTTTAAGCTTCATAGTAATGTTGGGAGGAAAGTATGGTTTGCATTTTATATGTTTTTATTGTTTTTCTTAATAATGAATATTTATTGTATTTTACAAAGTACTGTTCTCCAAAAGCGTGGGCAGGGGGAAATCTGGTTCTTTGCTGCAGGTAGTTTGAGAAAAAATTTAGAACCCACCAGGAAAGCCTACAGCCCAAAGTCTCCAGAGTGCCCTCTGCTGCCCAGGGGCCTTGGTGCAACTTTTGTATCTAATGGCTGACTTAAAAACACTGTAAACAGTCGGTGTGGATTGGGGCCTCTTTCTCCACTTGTATCAGGGAAAAAGGGAGACATGCGTGGGAAAAAAATCATAGGTTACAGGAGTGGCTCGGGCCCTGTCATGATCACAGAGAAGATCCCAGAGGCCCTCCTACCAGGCCTAACAGCAGTTCCCAAATTTGGCTATACCTCAAAATCACCTCAGATTCAAGGAATATACAAAATTAAGGAAGGACGACATTGCCAAAGGTAAACAATACTTTTTCAGTAATAGATCTCAAAGAAATGGAGATCTGTGATTTATTTGATTTGAATAATTCAAAACAGCTGTTTAAGGAAGTTCAGTGGGCTACAAGAAAACACAAAAAGACAATCCAATGATAACAGGAAAATAATACACAAACAAAATGCAGAGAGATAGAAATCATAAAAAAGAACCAAACAGAAATTCTTGAGCTGAAGGATACAATGAATGAAATGAAAAAATGCAATAGAGAACATCAACAACATACTAAATTAAGTAGAAGAAAGAATCTGTGAAGTAAAAGACTGGACCTATGAAATTATCCAGACAGAGAACAAAAGAAAAAGAGTGAAGAAAGCCTGTGTAAACTATGGGATGCCATTAAGAAAAACAGTCTACACTTTATTAGAGTACCAGAAGGAAAAGAGAGAGACAAACAGGCAGAAAGCTTAAAGAAATAATGGCTGAGAACTTCCTAAATCTGAGATTTGGACCACAAAGTTCATGAAGCTAAAAGGTCACACCGAGATTTAAACCTAAAATGACCTTCCTGTAGATACATTATAATAAAACAGTCTAAAGTCAAGGACAAAGAGATAATTTTAAAGCAGCAAGAGAAAAATAATTTCTCACATACAAGGAAACCCCCATAAGGCTATCAGTAGATTTCTTCACAGAAATCTTGCAGGCCAGAAGGGAGTGAGATGACATAAAGTGCTGACAGAAAAAAAAAAAAAACCTGCCAACAAAGAATACTTTTCCTGGAACAGCTGTCCTTCAGAAAGGAAGGTAAGATAAAGAGTTTCCCAAACAAACAAAAGCTGAGGGATTTCATCACTACTGGATCTGCCTTACAAAAAATGCTGAAAGGAGTCCTTCGAGCTAAAATGAGAGAATGCTAATTAGTAACATGAAAAGATATGAAAATATATGACTCGCTGGAAAATATTCAGACTAACAAACCAGAATATGATGGTTTGTTAACCACTTTAGTATAGAGGTAAAAGGACAAAAGCATTAAAAATAACTATTATTACAATAATTTGTTAATGGATACATAATATAAAATGATGTGAATTGTGACATCAAAAACATAAAACATCAGCGGGGGGGGGGAATAAAAGGCTAGAGTTTTTATATACAATTGAACTTTAAGTTATTATCAGCTTAAAATAGACTTATAACCATAAGATGTTTTACATAAGCCTTATGGTAACCACAAAGCAAAAATGTTCCATGATATACAAAAGATAAAGAGAAGCACACCACTATAGAAAAATCATCAGTTCACAAAAGAAAATAGCAAGCAAAGAAGAAAAAAAAAGGGAACTACAAAACAGGAAGAAAACAATTAATAAGATGACATTAAGATATCTATCAACAATTACTTTAAATGTAAGTAGATTAAATTTCCCAATCAAAAGGGCTGGAGGGGAATTGGAGAGATACTAGTTAAATGGTACAAACATTTAGTTATACAGTTATAAGATGAATAAGTTCTGAGGATCGAACATATAGCATGATGATTATAGTTAAAAATAAAGTTTTATTTTTTACTTGAAAGTTGCTAAGAAAGTAAATCTTAAGCATTCCTACTAAAAAAAGAATGTAACTAAGCTTACTACCTATGTGAAGTGATGATTTTGGAAATCATCTCACAATATATATGTATATCAATCATAACATTGTACATTTTAAATATATGCGATTTTATTTATCAATCATACCTCATTAAAAAAAATAGCCAACCAATTAGAATGGTTCCAGTCCCAAACAGAGGGACTGGTTGCTCCCACAAAATAAGAGTAATAACAGTTAGTGTCAACTGAGTGCTCACCATGAGCCCAAGACTTTATTAATTCCTTGAAATGAATTAGTTCATTCCTCTCTACAGGGCTGTGAGCTGGCACTGTTATGATTCCTGTTTTATACAGGCATAACTCAGAGATATTGCGGGTTTGGTTTCAGACCACTGCAATAAAATAACTATCACAGTAAAGCTGGTTACACATTTTTTGTTTCCCAGTGCATATAAAAGTTATATTTACACTATAGCATAGTCTATTAAGTGTGCAGTAGCATTATGTCTAATAAACAATGCGCATACCTTAATTAAAAAATACTTTATTGCTCAAAAATGCTAACCATCATTTGAGCCTTCAGTGAGTCATAATCTTTTTGCTGGTGGAGAGTCTTGCTATGATGTTGATGGCTGCTAACTGACCAAAGTAGTCATTGCTGAAGGTTGGGGTGGCTGCGGCAATTTCTTAACATAAGACAACAATGAAGTTTACCTCATCGATTGACTCTTCCTTTCACTTGTACACTTAGAGGCCATTGTAGGATTATTAATTCGCTTGATTTCAATACCATTGTATCTCAGGAAAAAGAGAGGCCAAAGAAGAGGAAGAGAGATAGGGAAACAGCTGTTTGGTGGAGCAGTCAGAACACACACAACATTTATCAATTAAGTTTGTCATCTTATTATGGGCACGGTTCGCGGAACCTCAAAACAATCATAATAGTAAAATCAAAGATTGCAGATCACCGTAACAAATATAATAAGAACAAAAAAGTTTGAAATATTACAAGAATTACCAAAATGTGACACAGAGACACAAAGTGAACAAATGCTGTTGGAAAAATGGCGCCAGTAGACTTATTCGACACAGAGTTGCCACATCCTTCAATTTGTAAAAATTAAAAATAAAAAAATATAATATCTGTGAAGCACAATAAAGCCAAGTGCAATACGACATGGTATGCCTGTTTATGAGCTTACTGAGGCTCCAAGAGGTGACGTGACTGACCCAGCGTCTTACAGCCAGTAAACACTGGTGCCTACATACAGATGGAGGCTGTCTCATTCCACAACCCCTACTCTCAAACATGATGGACACTACATTGGAAGTCACTAGAAAATCTGTAAGGTGTCATTTTGAGCACTTTTCCTATGACATAACCAGCATTTAGGTTTCACAGGGAGAGGTAGAAAAAAGGCAATAAAAGTCTACATTTTTACTCTCAGTTCTGAGGAAACTTTGAAATATTCTGACATTCTTTTGTCAATTTTCATCAGTTTTCCTAATTTCCTCCTAAACATTCATTCTTTTATGCATCAATAGTCTCTTGATTAAACTCTAGCTGTAGGAATATGTAGGAGATTAAATGTGAAAACTCTGATAGTGCTTATACCTCTCAGCTTTCTTCTATCTGAACTAGTTTGGGGTTGTCACCATTCCAAATTAATTTGGTAGCTGCTTTTCAGGATTGGCAGCTCTTAAGTAATTTTAGAAAAGTAGTTTCACCAAAAAAACAAAAACAAAAACTCTATGTATGGGTTTCACATTACGAAGTTACATACAAGGGCATTATTGGTTAAAGTCATAGAAACTCAGAGAGGAAGCAGGCATCAAGGGAAGATAAATACATTAAATCTCTTTCTCATAGACACACAAAATAATTTTCAAATTCCAGCAGATGTAATGATCTACATGATACAGGTGCCAAATGCCTGCTCTCAAAGAAAGAGATAGATGGAATATTTCTGTCTGAGAAATGACACAAGCATCAGATTCCCTAGAAATTTCTCCTCTTCATTCCTCTTTGCCCAAATGCTTTGTCTTTTGAAATGGAAAGCATGAGTTGAGAGGTCTTTCGGCCCAGACATCCATTATGATGAAAGACATCCATGGAGGCCTCTGGCTACCCCACGAGGCTCACAGTGTCCAGAACCGTGGTTCAGCTTCCCCATACATAAACTCTGCTCTCTCAGTGTGCTCAAGATGGCCGGGCTCTGGCAGATGTAGCCATACTAACTAGACACACAAGAGACTTAGGGATAAACCCAAAGGCCAATTTATTGCTTTCTATGAGGGAATGATCTAGCGATTTACCTATATCTGGTCCTTGGCTCAGGGTACTCCCTCCCGATAGATTAGTCCATTTAGAAGAACCAGTCATGGATTAGACAGCTGCTTAATGGAGAGGGGAAAGAGTGACACAGTGCAGTGTTTCCACACTCTTTACTTAGGTGTGGAACTGTTTGTTCTGATGACAACTTACCCTGGAATGTCAGGCATTTGACTCACATGCCTCCACTTCTCCTCCCATGCCTGCCCAGACTTCATTAACTGATCTCAGTACTCCTTCCCACTGAACCCACACCCAGTCCCAGAAACTTTCTCAACATAGCACTCTAAATAGCAACAAACTTGGGGTTCTATGGAGCTAATGAATACGGGGACTGCTGCGACGTACAACTTCAAGAGCACTATCCACACTGATTTCTGTGCTGTGCAACATGGCAGCCCTGTAAAAATCACCTTCTTCCCCACACAAGTTCAGAATCAATTAAGAAATAAGACACAGGAGACAAGCAAACAGTGCTCAAAATGCTATCTTCTAATAAAGATAAGCTTATAGGAAGGTCGGGCTTTTGATTTGTGGGCAAAAGGCCTGCTTACACTTTGTCTCTATATTAGACAGTTTCCCATGTAGTCACAGGCAGTGCTGGAAAACTGCGGGCCTTCCCCACAGGAGATTCTGGCTCACGGAGCTTACAGACTACCAATAAAGCAGGCCAGAACGCCTTCATTGCAGACAGCAGATCTGAGAAGGGGCTGAGCTGCTCACATAAAGCTCCTTCTCCTGACTCACCTCGCAGATAAACTCTCCTCTTTGAATGAGTAAGAGGAACTCCCAAGAACCAGCAGTTTCTCTAGTGTAGTGGCACTCACATTTTATGGTGTGGAGGGTTTGTTAAAATGCAGATTGCTGCACCCCTGTCTCCAATCTCTAAATAAGTAGGTGTGGGGGGCCCGAACTTTTGCATTTCTAGCAAGTTCCCAGATGCCTCTGCTGCTGGTCTAGGGACCACACTTTGAGAACCACTGCTGTAATGGAAGCCCCTTTGTTTGAAAATTTCCTCCAATCAACCATCAACAGATCAGGGTTAGCTCATAAAACAGTACATAATTGCCAGACCTGGCTCATAAAGAATTAGTTTGCTCAACACCAGATGAAACCAACTTTTAAGAGTATTCATAACTGTACGTCTTCCCAAGGCCTTTGTAAATCTTATGCACACATAATTCTTTAGGAGGAACCTATAGTATGCCACGTTTCCCAAACTTAGTTGACCATAGAAGACCCTTTAAATTTCTACTCTTTTCAGGGGAGGAGAAGCAGAGCACATCGAAGGGGTTTATGTCCTACTGACCACAGTTTGGGAAACACCAGGTTGGACTAGAACTTTCTTCAGTTGCAGTTCAGATCTGCGTGTGTCAACACAGCTGTTTCTCATGCTTCCTCGTTAATTTTTTCATGCAATCAGTAAAGATTTATTTAATTCTCACTGTGTCCCAAACACTGAGATTGGCACTGGGGTGCCAAGATGAATGATCTGGACTTCAGGGGCTTCTGTTGTGAGGGGGTAGGGGCGGGATCGCATTAATGTGATGAGCACTTTACCACCATGGCAGTCACCAGTCACATGGGGAAAGAGAAGGAAGAGCTCACTCTGTTGGGCCAGGAGGGGGTGAAGAGGGGCATGGGGAATGCATAGACTTTCTGCAGGAGGAACACAGGAGCAGAGTTGCAGAGCAGTAGCAACTTGGCCCATGTATTATAGATTGAGGTAACAGCACACCCAGAACTTAATGAGAAAAGAGAGCCCATGAAGAAGCTTTGTGGGGTGGTGGGTGAAGTGGCGAGAATGGTGCACAAGGTCCAAATTGTTATATGGCACCTCCACAGGTTTATAAGGCATCTTGTAAGATGGGTCATTCCTGTAAGGGGAGCTCCTTATCTCGTTTATGTTGGTTTTTAGATGGCATCATCCCAGGAGATAACTTCTGCATGACTGGTCAGCAGGCCCCAGATGGCTGTGTACTGAAGACACCCTCCTCCTCCTGCTTTCCCCCAGCATCCAGGGGACAGCAGGCAGAGATGATTGTCACGGTCTTTGTGTGCCCTGATGCATAGAACTGGCTGGAAATGAGGATTTCTGCATTTTGTGTGTCACTCTAGGGAGAGTGCGCATGGATGTAATGGACCAGAACACAGAGCATAGCCACTCTCTTCCCAGCATGCCCTTCTCTAGGCTGTGCTACATGGCGGCCAGACATCACAGGGCAGCACCTGTGTGTGTGGGAGGAGAGCATAATGGCTCATGCCTAGACACTAGCCAGATGTTGACATGAGCCTGCTCTTTGTCTCTCACTGGCAGGCTGAGGACAAGGGAGAAAAAGACAATGAGAAGAATTTTATATAACTTGTGGGTTCCTTTTATATCCTTAACCTCAACAAGTGTCTGATGCATATGTTTTCACAGGGTTTTTTTTTTTTTTTTCCTGTTTATTTGTCCAACTAGACTTGGAAATTCTATTTCACAGCAATTTTTGCCCATTCCAATTCGCCAAACCAGGTTTAGCAATTATATTTCTTTGTACATCAGAGATATAAACAGCTCTATTGAACTTCATGCAAACAGCCTGCGCCCTCAGGTCCAAATAATGCAGCTCTACTTGGAATTATGTTAGTCCCAGTGGACAAGGAGAGGAGTTTTCTGTGTCATTCCTGCCTTGTTACTTAGATAAAAATGACACATCCCAAGGTTTGAGTCTGGCATCAATATGAAAGTTAATCTAATACTAACTTTTTTGGTGAAATATATGAGAAATTTTACCTTCCTAAAATCAATTGACCAAATGGATTTCCTGAAGAAATCGGCACATTTCTTTCTTTTATACTGTCCAGTCAGCACTTTAGGAATAGAAAAGGGAGAGGAAGTACCAAGAGAGATAAGATGAAGGCACTCATTTTAAATAAACGACAAAGCTTTATTACTTCCCATCGTGGGCTCTGTAATAACCTTCAGAGTCCAGAAGCTTTTAGGGATTCGCATTGTGTGTGCCATACATCATCTCCAAGGCCATTTTGGTCTCTCAGATGATTGCAGAACGATGAGTGTATTGATCAATCTCTTCCATATTTTTAAATCAGTGTAGGTAAAAAAGAGAAAATGCATCCTTTTAGATAGGGGTGGATTTATGGTGCTATCTCTCTCCAGTTAAAGCAAGGATAACACTACAAAGACCAGTGATCACGTGGAGCAAGATGGTTATATGACTCCTCAATGGCTCTCAGAGGGTTTATGGTGGCCAGCTTCCCAGACTGGTGCATATCGCAGTCCACATCTGGTGGTAGGAAGTTTATTGAGAGTCTGGATTTCGTATTTATAAAGCTTCCATTACCTGTTTTAACTGGGTGTTAACTTGATAAAGAACTTCACTGATGGTTAGGATTGTCTTTTTCTCACTTTTATGAACTGCTAAAAATGTTTTCAAGAGTCAAAATGTGGGAGATGTTTTTCTTTCCTTCCTTCCTTTCTTTTTTTCCTTTTAAATCATTGGACCAGATTTTGGGATTTGTGTTTTGTATTTTTGTAATTGTAATGAAAAATTTGACATATTTTAAAATCCTTTAGCAGAAAGAGCAGAGGGCTAGCGATGACAAAACAGACCAACTCTTCCTTACTGTACAAGTTCAAAGATCCAGCTCTGTCCCAAACAAATTATATTAATTTAAGCATACCATTTAACCTTTTGAGACTGGTTCCTTATTTGAAAAGTGAGGATAATAAAAATCTACTCTACCTGCCTCACAAGATTGTTGCAAGGATCTACGCGGGTGATGATCTATGTGAATGCCTTTTGTAAAACGGTGGTTATATTACGGTCTCAAGCAACCCGGCCGAACATTAGCTATAAATTATTGTCTTTTGGTTCATTCATGCTACAGGATAGTCACATACTAATTCTATCTGATCGCATATGTTCCCCTATTGGGCAATATCTTTAACAAATTGCTTGTCCATCCATTATCTCAGACATTCGTATATCCAACTCTTGTCCCAAGGCCATGAAATGCTAGTTACTCAGTTTGACCGCTAGAGGGAGCAAAGCCTTTTGTTTCCTTTTTCTCAAGTCAAGACAGTTAATTCTCTTCAGCCATTAGACAGCACTCTTCTACTTTGGTACCTACTGGAGCAATAAGTAAATATGTAGAATTTCAAGTTAGCTGATGATGGTCTGCGTCTCTTAGGAAAATATCTCAGGAGAACACTTCTCTTAACTAATTAAAATTAAGTTAAAAGAAATTTTTATGTCTGTATGTGAATATATATACATACATATATTTCCTAATTCTGTCCACTGAGAAGACCTAGAAGCAATGACACCCCAACAGCAACAAGCACACCTAGCGCCCAGACCTTGGTTTCTAAATACCATTTTCCAATAAAAGAAGGCAAAACTCCTTGGAGAAATGGTTGATTCCAGGGCTAGAGCAGGAAAAATACAAAATGAGCTTAGAACATCTTATGGTTCCATAAAGGATGGAAGCACTTCAAAAAATTATGACTGCATATCTAAAGAACACAAGAGTCAGCTAACTCCTAATGGTTAAAACTGGGAACATCTGCGCAACAAAATAGATAATAATGGTAATAGAATAAATAATCATAAATCTAGTGGATATAATAAACAATTGAATGAATAAATAAATAAGAGAGCAGAAGAAACAGTTCTTCTTACAGTATAATTCCAATTAATAAATGTAGAAGGAATAATGAAAATAGAAAATCACCATAGTAACAGTTATTACTAGCAAGAACCACCAGTGATTGCTAAAATTAGTGGGTAAAAGTTTGATAAGAAACAGGATATTTGCACGGTCTCAAGGTATTTCTCCATAAAGCGCTTATTAATTATAAAGGGAAAAACTGTGGCTTTATAGTAGAGAAATTTGGATATCACCTTTACCAAGTGATCAAAAGGACCATCAGTTGTAAGACATATGATGATGCACCGAGAAGGACCCAACGTCACATCTGTGGTATTTTTGCCAAACATACATATCCTCAGCCTCCTCAGCTAAAATCTCAAGGAATCAAAAGACTAATTTGAATTGAAGGACATTGTGAAAAATAACTGTCTAGTATTCTTTAAAGTGATGTGAAAGACTGAGAAACTGTTACACATTGGAGGATATTAAAGAGACATGACAACTAACTGCAATGTCAGATTCTGGATTAGAGCCCCCCCAAAAGACAATAGTGGGAAAACTGGGAAAATTCAAATAAGCTCTGTAGATGATTTAACAGTTTCGATAAACAGTAACTAGTATTAAATAATTAGTATTAACTAGTAACTAGTAGTAATTTCCTCGTATTGATCATTGTATTGTGGTTAGATAAGGTATTGATATTAGAAGAAGCTCAGTGAAGGGTATGAGTGAACTCTCATTTCAAACTTAAAATTTTAAAAACTAAATTTAAATTAAAAATTAAGATATACTTAAATAGCACGTACCATATGTCTGGCACTGTTCCAAGTGCTTTATGTATTTTATCTCATTTAACCCTTGCCATAACTATGTAAGAAATGTGCTGTATTAACTCTATTTTTTAGATGAGGAAATTGAGACAAGAAAAGTTAATTGCCCAAGGTCACCTACCTCATAAGGAGTAGAGGCAAGACCTAACCGTAAGTGTCCGGCTGTGGGGACCCTGCTGTTAACATTAACATCGGGGTGCCCTTCGGCAAAAAAATATTTGCCAAGTATTTATGAAGTAAAAACTGGTGTGCAAATCCACCGTCTGCAAAGATGTACAAGACAAGTTCTTCTCTTCAAGGGGCTTCTAGTCAGGAAAGGAGACAGGTCATGACCACCAACAATAGCAACTAGCTATTTACGAAACACTTATTATGTACCTTGTTAACACAATATTTCATTTTTAATGGTAAAAATAAAAACGAGTCTCAGAGAGTTTAATGACTTGTCAAGGTCACGCAGTTAGTTAGTAAGTGGAAGAGCCAAGCTTTAAATACAGGGCTGTACTCATTTATTCAACAAATATTTATTGAGGACTGCTCTGTACCAAGTAGTATGCTGGGTGGTAGGAATGCAGCAGAGACTGAGGCAGACAAAGAACCTGCCCTCAGGGATCCCCCAAACCTGCGTTCTTTCCACAAGTTTTAATAATGTAGCTGATATCTTACAGCTCACATCTGATCCTTAATTTCTTAGTACTTAGCCCCTACCATTTACACACCTTTTCTCATGGACCTAGCTTTTTAATATTAGAGATAGGAACAGAAACCAGCAGAAATCCACAATTTATTCCTTAAAATACAGCTTGCTGGCAGCCATGTAGCACTTTAGAGCAAGGACTCTGCCTTACCAGAGCCAAAAACTGAAGCCTATTCTAACTGAATTTATCCTCCCTAATCCTATTTCCAAAATCTGGGTTTCTCATCAAGTGCCTGGCTTACCCCTCCTATCCGTTACCTCTTGCGGACAACAAATGCACAAAGATTCAAGATGGATTTCCTGAGCTTTGAAGCTTTGTCTTGGCCAATCAGAAAGTGAGAGGAACAAAATCTGACCATCTGGGTGAGGGTCTATTTCTAACTATTTCTTTCTGCCTTCTCCCCATCTATGATAAAAGTTATTAAACCTTGAACTTTAAGTCATGTGAGCAACAAAAGCCACCAGCTTATTTAGCTTTTCCTGAGATTGCTTAATGTAAAACCTCTGAATATGAATAGTTACAACTCTTGGAATAGTTACTAATATATAATTATTTTATCTTACAACAGGGATCATATTATCTATAGGTGTTACTTGGCAACGAAAGCAACATCCCATTATCTTTTGTTCCTTTAGCTCCGCTAGATTCCATAATCCTCCACCATCTGAGTGCCAGCCTGGACAGGGCAGTCAGCTCTGGGTATCATGGGCTGCAGCAAGACTTGGGTTGTGTGAGAGTCCATTTTTTTGCCCTACAGTCACGCTAAACTATAGCATTGATGTTTGTCTTTTAAACTCCTTTTCCCCAAGTATTAATAGCCAAGCCATTTTCTTGGACCCCTGCATCCAAGCTCTAACTTGCACATTTAGGAACCTATTCCCTGCCTTGAGACCCTGTCCAGGATTTCTGGGACTAGATGTTTTGTAAACCTCTTCCTTTGTAGAACATTGCTCATTGACTATTGGCTCCTTCTGCCTGATGCCATGTCCTGCCTGTTCTTTGCACAGATGCCCTTTGTGAGTCTTAGTTGATACAAGTGCTCCATCTAACTGACTCTCTGGTCTCCCGAGGACCACTCAGGTCAGTTGTCCTGATATTGACCATCTCTACTATGTCAGCAATAGATACTTACACAGGTTTCAAGTTTATATGACTGAGAATAATGATGATGTTGATATGAACAGTAGTCAGGCAGAAAAGGGGTAAAGATATGTATTAAATGTGATGAAAACTATACAACTGTTCAGTGCCACACAGCAGAGAGTTTTGGGTGTGAAGCTTTTTATTGAAGCTATGAGAATAAATAAATCTTCTAAGAGACGGTAGTTCAAACCAAGTATTCAATGGCTCCATAAACAACATGAACCATGGCCTGTTGAGACCAATCTAGGCTTGATGTTCAGGAAGTTTGTCCCTCAGCTGGTTTGCATCAGTATAAATTATTGGGTACCTATTCTGATGGGGTGGGCATCTCTTATGACTAGTTAGTGCCCTTGTCACAATGACTGTTAAGCAGTTGAGATATCACCCCTGGGTTTAACAAATAGAATATAGTGATTGTATTACACCCAAGAGATATTGGGTTAATACTGAAAGTGTCTCTCCAAATCAAAAAATATAAGTTGATTGATGTTATATGGCCCACAAGTACTCGCAGAAGTGAGAGAGAGAAGCAGAATTAACAATTGCCTGTCTCTAAATTAAAAATAAAATGACTGGCTGAAATAATTCCTACAAGCGAGATGACCTTGAAATGTACTCTTAAATCATGAGTAAATCTTGAATTATTGAATGCTTCCTCTAGTGTTATTTTGACTGGGATACCAGAAATGGATCCTTTTCAAGTATAATTAGAAATTCCCATTTGATGAAATATGTTTAGAAATCTATGACTCTTCAATTAACCTAGCACTTTTGAAGGCCAATATGGCTGTGAATATATTCTAAATTGGGCCAGAATATTACTTGAGTTCAGTCTCATGAAAATTTGTACATTTTTTCCTAGAAATCATATTTGCTGAATGACTACTTCTTACAAGTTTAAAATAAGGACAAAAAACTCAACCTTTTTTATGATTTCCACATAGCTGGCCATAGGAGAGATTGTAGTTCCTTCCTCTTATAAAATAAAAATGTTGGACCAGGTCCAAGTTTCCAAGCCTAATTTCTTTTTGTAACTGGCAATGGTTGTTGAATTTTACCAAATGCCTTTCAGCATCTATTGAAAGCATCATTTGTTACTACTTTATTAATGTAACAGACTTGCTAATGTTGGACCATCCTTACTTTTCTGAGATAAAACCTACTTGGTTATGATATATTATTTTCTTAATACTTCATTTGGTTTAATTTGCTAAAACTTTACTTAAAATTCTTAAAAATGGTTCACGTGTGACGTTGTTTATATGATCTATTTTGTTTTATATCTATTTTGATATTATAGTAGTGGCATAAGATGAGTTGGAAGCAGTGTGTGTGTGTGCATGTGTGGGTATGTGGTGTGTGTGTGTGTGAGTGTGTGTGTGTGTGTGTGTGTGTTGTATTAATGCCATGGGACAGTTAAATGACCTGGCAATTAAATATTTTTTAATGGTATTTTTTCTACCAGTTTGATACTTTTTTAAATTTTTATTTTTCAATTACAGTTGACATTCAATATTATTTTATATCAGTTTCAGGTATACAGCATAGTGGTTAGACATTTATATAACTTACGAAGCGATCCCCCTCATTAGTCTAGTACCCACTTGACACCAGACATAGCTATTACAATATTCCTTATGCTGTACTTCACTTCCTCATGACTATTTTGCAACTGCCAATTTGTACTGCTTAATCTCTTTGCCTTTTACAATTAAATTTTCTTTAAAAGCTCTGAAAAAAAAAATCACTCTTAAGGCTAAGTCTGTGAACACTGAGGGGAGTAGAGTTAACACGATTTCAATGTCTTCTCTACCTGTTTTGATGATTTTTTTTTGTAGAAAATCTTTTAGTACCCAGACTTTAAACATTTGAATAAGAATTATACATAATTAGCACATCTTTTAAAATAATCCCCTTCACATCCACACTAATGTTTATTAGTGTGTATTTGTTGCTGTTGGGGCTCCTTAGTACTTTCCCGAAGGATATATTTTCTGGCTTAGTCAAAGATCTAGCTTGGTTTGCGTTTACTGCTACCTCTATTCTAATTTCCATTTTATATATTATTTAACCCAATAGTTATCTAGAGTTTTAAAATTCGACTATATTTCTTTTTTCCCCTTCATTCTCTTAATAATTTTTAGTTTTACTGCATGTGGTCAACAAGACTACATACTATATATTTTTCCTACTCTTGATTTTGAGCCTTTTAAATTTCTGTTTTTCATTTTCTTTTTTTCTTATTCTTTTTTTCTCTATTTTCTTTTCATTTTTCATCTTCTTCCTGAAAATGTTTAGAGTTTTCTCTTTAATCCTTGAAGTTCTAGCATCATTATCTCAGAATGTTTGTTTTTGGTTCCAGGAGAAATCCTTGACTTAATCTTTCAAAATTAATTCTTTCTTCAGCCACATGTACATTAGGTTTGGGGAACATTTTTAAATTTCTGAATAATCTGATGGTTCTTCTCTGTTTTATGGTTACAGTGCCCTCTCAAATTTCCTGAAAATAATTGTTACAGTCTTCTTTCAGTTCTGTTCTCCTTGATCTATCCTGCTCTTGCCTTGTTGTTAGTTGAGGCTAACAGCATCACCTTTCTCCTCCCAAAACACATAAATTCAAGTTTAAAGACATTGAGCAGTTCCTGAAGTTTTGTTAGGAAACAGAGAAGGTATTACATTGCAGATTGAAAAATAGAGTTTTCTAAAAATCTCCTACAAACATTTCCTAAATTTCTTTTCTCTTAGCATAAGTCCATTCTGTGTATCTCAGATATACAGGCACAAAGAATATATAGGCATGCACTTCTCGAGTCACCCTGAGCTCAGTTTGAATTTATTCTCTGCTTCGGTGTCCACACTAGAAACAGTACCTTCTGTTCACACTGAGCACACAGACAAATGCTCCTGTTTAAAGAACTGTTTTATCCAACGGCCCAGCCAATCACTCTGAACAATAGGGTAATTAGGGGAGTGGTAGAGTGGAGACAAAGCAGGAGGATTTTGTTGCTGGCAGTCCTCTGTCTTCCTAATCAAAGCACCTCTGATGCTGATTTGTGTGACTGTTCACACTCTGTGTTTGGTGTTTGGCCAGACTTGGGAAAAGTTTTCCTTACCTGCACAGGAATCTTCTGCTTAACCTGTTTTAGGATACTTCCCTACCCCCGCACCCTCCGCCCCGCCATTAACACCATTCCATCTTCATTATTTCCTAGATGTCCAATTTCTGGTGGACCTCATTTGTCTCCCAGCATTATTTTTACTTTGTTTCCCTGTGATTTCAAAGGAGTTTTGGAAGAGAAATGACTTTGAACGCAGCCTATTGTCTTAAACTTGGAGTCTCAGTCCAAATTTCTATATAAACTCACTTCAACTAGTTTTACCTCTTTTTCTCTTTTCTTTCTATCTCATTCAAAGAATTTTGACTTTATCTTCCTTTCTCCTTTATTACTACTCCAGAGTATTACTGAGAAAATAGAGTCTTATCTGTGCCAACTCTTCTGTTAACATGTTGATTTTCATAAAACCGTCATAGGCTCATTCTACAAATACTTTTAAAGACCTTTGTGATGAGCACTTTGCTTAGCTCTATGAGACAGCTATAACGAAACACACAGTTCATCTGAATAACAAGAAACCCTTGCATAACATACCTTATTTGTTCCTTGAAACCATTATAAACATTGAAAGCCTTTTTCAACATAAAAGCCTCTAAAAAACTACGTCACATATGAATGCCATACCTGCAGCAAAATAAGCTGTCACAGATGTCTAGATAGAAATTATAATGAAAATTTGAGAAACCAAAAACTAGGGTTGATTAATAGACATCAATAAAATTTCTCTCCCTGGACAAACTAAAAATACCGAGGCTATCCCAACCTGGGGAATGGCCCTGAAGGCAGAAATTCGAGCTTGGTCAGGTAGGAGAAACATGAAGTGTGTTCCTTATTTTGGACCTTAAATGATTTATCTCAGAACAAAGAGTTAATAGTTGCCACTGACATCGACAACAGTCTAACCTGCAGGAAGTTGTTCTGAGGTTCTTGGACAGAGGAGTCTACCCTGAAGGCCCTTCGAGGGTTAGGAGATCAATGATCTCTTGGTGGCATTGTCATTTTTGTTTGGTCAGAGGGCAGCAGTCACTTGGAGGAAGCTCAAATTTGGCCAAACATCTTGGATAGGAGTAAGGAGGGAACAGCAGAGACCAGCGAAAGAAGGAGAAAACCTTTTACACCACAAGCATCCTATTTAACATTTCAATGGCTTCCATCCTGACAGTAATATCTTTCAGACATGGAGTAGAAGAGCTGAGCACTCCAAAGCTCAAATTTCTTGCACATTTAGAATTAATGTCAAAAAAAAAGAGGGTCTTTCTGTTGTCTGTCATTTAACCTTATTCGATCTGTCTGTCCCTATCTCTTAAAAGCTTGTGGTTGGGATTACCATGCTGTCATTCACCAAAACCTTAATTATTTCATGTGAACCTTGGCAAAGAAAGGCAAAGAAATGGAAAAGATTAGAGATGTTTGGCCTGAAATAGAATATAAAATGAATACAACTAAATTCATTTGTATGGCATTCCCCAGAATGAAATAGTGTGCATAGTTTCAGCCATGTCCTTTGTTGAATCCCAATCAAATTCATATTTAATTATATAAGAGAATACCATTCCAGACATACAGGATGGGTCACGATGACTTCAATAAGACCAAATTTGCTCCTAACATAGAGAGACAAAGGAAGAATGCTCTTATAACCCGAATAGAACCAATATGGGCTCCACGTCATTGTACACATGCAGAGCTAGGCAAGTATAACCCCAGAAATCAGGGCACAAGATACGACCCCAAATGCAATGGAAAACCTAGCACTAGAAGAAAGGTCTACTGTGAAGGAAGTAATGGGATGAGGATAGTTGTACAGGCCTAAAGAAGGTGTAATTACTTCATCCTCCTTCTTGTTGGGGAAGGGTTAAACATAGGAAGCTCTAGGGCTCAAATTTACAGCTTCTCTGCCTCAAGGTGATATAAAAATGTCAACTTTCTGAAAACAGGCAAGTTTTTTCAATGTTTCCAATACAGATTTTTAATAAAATGCAGGCATTTTTTCCATAAAATTATATAAAAATTGCTGAAGGGTGGGGAGTAGAAGGGATTGGACCCTGACACATGGAGTAAGAATCAATGGACACTCAAATCTTACTTTACTTCAGAAAGCATTCAGCATATAGTCACTTTGGTATTCTAACAACCAGTATCTTAAAATCCATCTTGGTCTATGTGATTGCAATTCACTCAATCATGATTTATTGAGCACCTACTATGTGCCAGGTACTGTGCTGGGTGCAAGGTTTACAGTGTTGATCAAGACAGTCCAGGTCTCTGCCTGCATCCTCTATTCATAAATGTAACTTCTTTACCATCAGCATTTATTGCTTCAGAGTAGATGCAGGCAAGAGAGACCCCCATCCAGGCTGTTACTTCAGGTGGCTTGGCTCTGGCTCCTCTCCAGCCTCACCCATGCACACAGGGCAAGGAGCCCACAACCTCCATCTTGGCTTCATTCGAGGTGCTTGGCACCACAGAAATTCCTGCTCAAATGGTGAATTCCTAGGTTCAGAGTGGCTATGGAGCAGCTATATTCTTGAGGTACGGATAGAATATTTTTGTGTGAGCTGGAATATTTACATATGTGCATTCGAGACCTTTTGTGGTGGGGGATGAACAGCAAAGTTGAGTGGGCCTCTGTCCAGGGGCCACTCCTCCCTGTATCACTTTGTTCTAGCAGAGAACTCCAAAAAGCCTGAGAATTGTAAATTCCAGCCTGGCTTTCCACATCGTTATGGAGTTAGATTAGTCAAGGTAGGAGGATAGCACATGCTTTATTTAACAGTTTGTTGGTTTGATTTACAACTTTAAATATTTAGACACTTGGTATGTGAACCTTGCAAATGTGAGGGGGGAGTTAGACCTTCCAAGCAGTGGGGTGAGGCTGAGGGATGACATCACCATTCTTCTCACCCCTGGGGTTTCCTCCACGCCCCATTGAAGGGCTGCTGTGGATTGGATGTACTTCAAAGATGCTTGTTCTCTACACAGTCTACTCCCACCCAGGTCACTATTTATAGCGTTCAACCACAAACTTCCTGTTTCAGGTAGAGACAGCTGGCTACTTTTTGTAGCCTGTTTTCCTTGCATGCTGATTAAGTGTGCCAGTCAAAGTTTAGAGGCATCATTACCGACACACACACCCCATCCTGTGCCAGAGTAAGGCATTCCCTCCTTACCTATTCCTAAGCAGTACATTAAATAATGCTGTACTGTATGAAGCTGATATGCTCATTTTCCATGAGGCACATTATACCTGGAGCTATGGTTCTGAGAAGGGACGGTACAGTGGAGTTAGATCCAAAGCTAACGTGAGCACACTTCTCTCAGTAGTATGAGCTTTGGCCCCATGCCCAGATAGGAATCTTGGCCACTTACTAGCCATGGAACTTTGGACAAGTTACTTAGTTCCCTCTGAGTCTCTGTTTTCCATCTGAAAATGGGAAATAGGAGATTGAATGAGGAGGAGTATAAAGCAAAAAT
>NW_011888866.1:6321411-6354056 GCF_000151845.1 Pteropus vampyrus
AAAAAAAAAAAAAAAAAAAAAAAGACACTCTGGCCAGCCAACTTCCTTTCCAAACATTTGGTCCTGAGTAGCTCCTGCAAAGAACAGTCAAGTGTAATAGACGTGTAGGAATGTGGCAATTCATTTGCTTTATTTCTCCAAAATTATTGCTGATTGCAGGTTTGGGGGAAGGGATGCGTGGGAGAAATTGCTCTGTTTTGTTGGGTCTCATTTGGCCTAGGAATGCAGTTCCAGGACTTTCTACCTTTCTCAGCTGAGCAGTTCATTCAGGTCCTTCCTCTCGCCCTGAGGGTTTGATAGTTGGAGGAAATACTCGAGGCATATTTCTGGTCTTATAACAACAATGATATACCACTGAGTCGGGCCAGATCTTCACCTTGAACAAAAACACAGGTTAGCCAGAGGTGGTCCTGGAATCACCATTATTTTTTAATCAGCTTTTATGAGTGATTCAGAAATTAACAGGTAATATGTTGATATACTCTGTATGACGTACGCATAAAAGAGTAGTAAAATAAAATTTATATGTATTGACATAGAAGGAAGTCTAAGAGATATGCAAAAAAGGAAAGGTGCTGAAAAAATGTGTAGCATGATCCTGATTTTATGATTCACAAGGAAAACAACAAACGTCTATTCATTTGGATAGGCAGGAAAAGATGTCGGAATGATATATAGTCTATTATATACCAACCTCTTCATTGTGGTTATTCTTCCAGATAGTGAATAAGAAGAGGAGAAAGGAAGGAAGAGATCTGCTTTTACTTTTTTTTACACTAAGATGTATTCTTTTGTAGGAGAGAGAGAGAGAGAGAGAGAGAGAGAGAGAGAAATAATACAGAGTAAGAAAATTGTTAAAAGAGATTTCATGATATTTTCATTCGGTTTGGGGGGATTCTCTATGAATATCTCTAAGTATCAAACATGCAACTCTTAGTATTATCCTCCACCATCTATACCGTCGTTTTATAGGTTTAGTTAAAATGGTCGTCCAGTTAACAAGTAGGAAGAAATTTGAGGTATTTTGGACTATACTTCTCAGTTTCTTTCACATTTTGTTGGGATTGTTTTTCTGAGCCAATGATCTCTTCAGTGTTTTTAGTGGATCTGCCTGCTCACGGGCCCAGATGCTTCAAAGCCACCGGAGCGTGCATAGAGTGATTACTGTTCTTCCCAGGCTACTAAGCAGCCCAGCATCAGAGGTGGCTACTGGGCTGGAGAGTTTGTGGTTAGTCTCTATAAATCTCTAGGACCTAGACACCTGTCATGAAGCTGCTCTCAAGCCTGGTAACATTCAAGTCCATGACATCACCTAGGCTCTCAGAAGAGTGAACTGGTGGCATTTTGGTTCTTTGTTTGCAGCCCACTCTTGCTAGTTGAAACAAACAAATAATTCTTTTATTATTCCAATAAAAGAATGTATTGGAAAGATACAGGGAAAAAATCACATTGAACTACCAGACTTTGAAAAGGAAGTAACTGGGGGTCTAGGCACAGCATCACAAGAGTGAATTGACTCAGCCATTTGTCATCTTTGTGTTATGCTTTCTGGGAGAGACTGTGAGAGGCCGCCGATCTCAGGCTCCATGTTCATCCTACGGCCAAGGGAAGGGTAAGTCTTTAAAGGAAAGTCAAGGTGCTCTCCCCAGATGGAAAAGAGAATGGATGTCAGACTGGCAAAAATAACAGATGTCTGCTATAGGAACACATGTTGTCAGTTAAAGATGCATTTCCCTGTAATGGGAAGAAGGAATTCCTGAGACTCATCACCAGCCCCCTCATGCTAGTTTCCTTCTTACCACCTGGGTCATCAGCTTCTTCAGATAAGGCATCCTTTGGGATTTGATGCAATGTTAGGGTATCTCCTGAAATAATGACATCCTTTCCCTTTAATAAATAGTTATTTTACAGCAGAGTTTCTCAACAATGCACTATTAACATTTTACACTGGATATTTGTGCATTGTAGGGGCCGCCTGATGAATTGTAGGATGTTTGACATTCCCAGCCTCTACCCACTAGATGCCTGTAGCACCCATCAATCTCAGTCTTGACGATCAAAAATACCTCCAGGCATTCTCAAATGTCCCATGGGGACAAAATTGACTCTTGTCGAGAATTACTATTTCGTCAAGATAAAAGTACTGTCACACATTGCCAGCCTGGAGGACTTTAGGGTCTTGCTAGACACTATAATGACAGCCCTGAGTTGCTACACTATCCCTTTCTAGATACTCCTCATTCCCAGGCATTAGCATTCCCTATTTAAACTTAGAGTGTCTACCCGCTAAAGCACTAAGCAATCCTGGGATAGAAAGAAGTACACCTCCATGGGAGGGCTGGTGGCCCCACAACAGTTTGTAGCCACGTGGATGGAGAAATCAGAAACACTGGGATCATCCTTGAACGCAAGAGGAATATAATGTAATCAAGGTCTTTGGAAAAACGAAGGTATTGACACATTTTATGGTGTCTTTAGAGTCAAAATCTGTTATGAGAAGCATTTTAAAACCCTGCATCAGTCTTGTTGCCCTTGTTTGAAGTGGTGGATGAAACATTTAAAAACTTCTCAAAGCCAAGGTAAATTTTTGCTTCTGTCAAAATAATAAATCATTTTCATTTTGACAAGTATCTGGCACTTAGGCCTCAGGGACCATTTCCCATTTACAGGGCAAATCCAAACAAAGCATCTGATGGCTGTGCACCGCCTTTGTTTATACCCAGCCATTGTCAAAGAATATTCCTAACAAGGTGTGAACTAGAAAGGCCTGCCTACTTCTTCCTTTGTATGTGCCTTTTTGACACATTAAGTAAGTACAGATGTAGGATTACCCTACCTAGGACCAAGAGTTAGATCAGGGCCAGGCTAAATTTCATCTAATTAGCTTACACATAGCTCGCCAGAACAGAACTTTGCCCCCGTGGCTGCCATGGATCCCTTTTCACAGGCTAACCTTCAAAGGTTTGATAAGACTAGCTGAAGGTAGAGCTTAATCCTCTAATTCCCCAAAAGGATGTTTTTCGTTAGATTTTTGTTTTACCTTCACTACATCATTTCCATATGATCCAAAACAGACAAAAAGAATTTACTTAGGGTGGAAAACACTTAAACCTTACTTGCCTAAAGCGTGGTTTTCTGACGTATCACCCGGCATTGGGACATTATTAGCACTGCTGTCAGGGAGGGGAGCATTGAATGTTGCAAGGACTTTGGGCCTAGCTTAAAAGTTGATTGACAGCCTTAAGCTTCCAAAGTAAATCTTTAAAATCCAAGTAATTTTTTCACAGACATGTGAAACTTCAAAATTCCAAAGGGAAAAGAAAGTTTTATTTTTAAAATAAACTTAAGTTTGAAAACAAAACCAGACAAGCGGTGCAGAAGGAACTGTTTTAAATTGAATTTCAAAGTGTGTCTTTGTGTCTGGAGGCCCTCTCCTTATTTGCAGCCACACCTTTAGTTCTGGTCCTCTTTGGGACTGCTGTAATGACTATGACCAGTCCCCTCCCACTTACCACCATTACCTTCTCTGATCCATTTTATAAGCTGCTGCTGAAGTTCTCTCCCTAAAGCCTACTCCAGATAATGTCACTCTTCTGCTCAAAACCTTCACCTTCACCACCGTGTACAAAATAAAACCCAACACCTAGCTATGGCATTCGAATCTCTCTAGGATGTGGTCCAACTTAATTTTCTAGGTTGTTTTGTTTTGTTTTTACCTTATGCCTTAATTCCAAGATTAACGAGATTCATCAACTGTCTGTAAACTAGATATCTACGTTTCCACTTCTATGCCTTTGCCAGGGCCAGCTTCCTAGGTGTGTGACCTGTGCAGTCACACAAGGCCCCGTGATCAAAAGGAGCTGGAGCTTGGTTTAACGCTCTGCTGGTGCCATGTTTAAATTCTTAAATCTTTTGTCTTTGAGTTGTGTTTGTTAAACCAGTGGGTCAAGGCGAGCAAAGGAGATATCTTGCTTAACATTCACTTCTGCACCCGTTGATTTCCTAACATTTGCATATAGTGTTTGTGATGCCCTGCTGAGCACAGAATTCTGATGGCCCCACAATGAGTGGGGAGTGGGAGTTCCAAAAGACCAAGCCAGTACAAGGAAACCGCGTTACCTCTAAGACTGAGCAAGCGGGTGTCTCAATGGCCCCAAAAGGCCATGCTTTTTGTTTGATCCAGAACTTACTTCAAATACAGAAAAAAAGACACTAGTGTTCGAAGAAACAAATGATTGAGAAATCCTATCATATTCTTTGTCGTTTGTGTTACTTCCCTGGATTAGCCAACTTCTCATGCTGAAAATGATGACATGGAAGAAAAAGGTAAAATAGGGCAACCCATCATTCTTTGTCCTTTTAGTCTTCCCTTACTCATCAGTAAGCTGAACTGCGGAGAGTGTTGATAGAAAGTATGCTTATCAAGAAGTGAAATAAAAACAGCTGAGTAAGTTTGGTGCAGTGTTTCCATTGTTCTGGTAAAAACAAAATACATATGTATATGCAAGCCATAAAATTTCTATAATTTTGATGCTTCTGCATATGAGTTAATGCATTTAAAAGTGGCATTGCACAATATAAAAATGAACTTCAAAATTCGTGCTGATAATTTAAAATTATAATTTCTTTTATTTCCGACAACATTAAAAAGCAAATAAAAAACACCACGCCAAGTCAGGAGACAGAAACCACAGAAGAAAGTGAGACGTTTTACATTTTGGTACCTTCAATGATGTTTTTTCTTCCTGTATTTCAACAAGAGGCTCTGCGTTTTCATCTTGCACTGGACCCTGCAAATTACGTAGCTGCCTTGGCCTTTGCTCAAACTTTTTTTTTTCTAGAAAACCTCTCCCCTTTCTCCTTTCCTCTCTGCCACTCCTCAGTCTCTGCCAGTCAAAATCCAACCCTAAACTGCACTTGAATGCCTCCTCTTCTGGAGCGGCCCCGATCCTTCCAGAAATGATTGGTTGCATAGCATTGAGCAACTGTGAGTTACTTAACAGAGTAATTTGGCATATATCCCCTTAGCCCTAATAAGTGCCAATTAAGCTTTCTCGAGGGCAGGGATGGTCAGGTTCTTCTTTGCATCCTAACAGCTTTTGCACATCTTGTCCTTAATTGGTCCTCTATAAGTCTGAGTAGAGATGACAGCGACATAGTCAAAGCTACTTTTATTACCCACAGCTCATGTGCATAGAGATAAGGTGGGCCAAGCAGTTTGTCTCAATTTATTGTAGCCCACCCCAACTAGTGGGTGTCCCTCTACTCCCAGTTGCTTCAATATCTAATTTGTGTTTTGTTTTTCAATACTAAGGAAACCTTTGTCAGGTAACTCCAAAATGTAAAGGTTTTATTTCCACCCAAATTCAAGCTGATCTATTGATTTAAACTGAATTGTGCCCCTTCCTCAAATTCATGTCGAAGCACTAACCCCCCAGGTGGCTGTATTTAGAGTAAGGAAGTAATTAAGTTAAATGAGGTCGTAAAGGTAAAGCCTTGACCCAATAGGATTAATGTGCTTATAAAGGAGACACCAGAAAGCTCGCTCTCTCACCTCCGTATGAAAACACAGCAAGAAAAAGGCTGTCTGCAAGCCAGAAAGAGAGCTCTCACCAGGAACCAAATCAAGCAGCACCTTGATCTTAGATGTTCTAGCCTTCAAACTGTGAGAAATAAATTGTTTTTGGTTAAGCCACCTAGTCCAGGAAATTTTGATATGGCAGCCTGAGCAGACTAATACCTCTACCATTCTTCCCACTGTTTATAGTAGAAGCTGATTGATATGGAGAAAGGTTTTTCCCAGGCAAAAGCAGCTATGGCAAGACACATGCAAGGAGAGAAAACTTCGTATTTTGCCATTGCATAGATAATTGCAGTTATAAATTAGGAATAGTCATAGTCATAGCTAGAGTAGTGCTTTCCAAAGACTAATTCATAGGCCATCTACACAAATGCACTAAATGACAGATTTTGAAAGTACAGCCCCCAAATTTGCACTTAGAACAAACACACAAATATGTGAAAAGTTTTGAGTCAGAGCCATATCAAAAAAAAAAAAAAAAAAAAAAAAACAGTGATGAAGACTCTGGGTGGAAAGGCTGAGGTCATGATTTCTTTATAATTGACTAAAAAACTTTAATACTTGGGGCAATTGACATGCAACCAATGCAGGGTGCAGATCAGCAAATCATGAAGAAGTGGGCAACAAAGAAAGAGAAAAATGGAGCCAGAACAAGGAAAAACACGCTCCCAGTCACTCCTTAATAAAGTCTCACCAATAACCTAATAAAAGGGAGCCAGGATAACACCTGAATCATACTATCATCAGGGCCGTACATGCTGCTCTATCCACTGCTTAAGTGACTAAAGAGTCAATTGTACGTAATAGAAGCCACAGTATGACTTTATACATTTTAATTTTATCTTTTGTTTTTAACTTATTAAGTCTAGACATAAAAGACTCATTTGGAGAATTTTTTTTTAAAGGGCCCTGCACCAGGTGGCCCTAGCCTTCCACTGTGATCTTGACTCCAGATCTTGGGATGAACAAGCCAAATGCATCTTGCCTCGTGGGCTTATTCCTTCCCATATGTACTACACTCACTCTAGTCCAGGGACCATGGTAGGCACTGGGTACACAGAGGCAAATCAGATGTGGTCCCTGCCCTGGGGAAGGGCGAGGGGGAAAGAATGGAAAGAGGGGGCAATGGCATACCCTAAGAGAAGGATATTTCCATTTGATGCCCCCACGTGGGATATACAGCTACATGGAACCTCCAGAATGGGCCACTCATATCCACTTATCATTGTTTAATTAAAACACACATGTGTTGAGAACCCAGTGTAAGGCAAGGTCCCAGGGAAAGAGAGGCAGGTGGCCGGCCACTGTCCCTCATTTCTGCAGGGTGGTCCAGTGCTCAGAGAAAACCAACCTACCTAAAAACTTCTGGGAAAGCAACTCCTAAACTGCTCATAACAGCTGACCCACAATTTAAAATTTTTCACATTTGACTATCACTACAGATTTGAGAGAAAGACAACACAATTTCACTCTTTGAAACTACAAGATCTTCATCTACTTTAAATTGAATATATTTGTCTACTGCCATGCCACCCTGAACATGCCTTATCTTGTCTGATCTCGGAAGCTAAGCAGGGTCGGGCCTGGTTAGTACTTGAGTACTTGGATGGGAGACCACCTAGGGAGACCACCTAGGAATACCAGGTGCCGTAGTCTTAAATATAAATAAAAATAAATAAATAAATAAATAAATAAATAAATAAATAAATAAATAAAAGAATATATTTATATGCCTTGTGATTTGATTAAAGTATTTGGTAATTGTGGACTTTAATGAGCAAGAATGTTCTAAAACACTGTTTTATCTAATAGATATTTGTCTAAAGGTGGGTGGGAAAAGAAATAAACCTAAGAGTTTTTAGTTTTTATTGAATTGGGTGACATGCATTATATTTAAGAGGTTTATTTATTTGTTGTTTGTTTGGGGCGGCTTTGTGAAATTACAGACACGTCTAAAGTTAATCTAATTTCAGTCCCTAAGACTCCCCCTTCTTTGCCAAGTTTGTTTGAGCAGAGTGTTTAGCATTTAAAGTATACCTGTACACAATTCTTTTTAAATGAGCAATAATCACATTATAATGATCTAAGTTTGGATTTTCATTTCTTAATTTTAGTAATCTTTTAAACTTAGTATCACATAGGCAATGTCTTTCATTTCTTCATTGCTTTATACATTTCAGAATTTGAAAATATTCCCAAATCTAAGAGAAGCAAATGGTTAGAGCATTTTGGCTTTGCCATTATTAGCTGCGTGTCCTTACTTAACCTCTTTGTGCCTCAGTTTCCTCACTGGCAAAAAAGGTCACGTGTACTGTTTTTACTGCTGTGGGTAGTTTCCCATATTCATAATGAAAGAAAAAAATAACTTTTAGGAGAGATTAAAGAAAATAAGGATGTATATTTTCCTCACCTGAGTCCATGGACCTCAGGTCAAGAACCCTTGCTTTGGACAAATTAAGTCAGAGAAAAGTAGAAGCCTTTCCTTGCCACGTGCTTGTCCATTACGATCTCCTGCATCTTTGCTGTGGACAGTGCTTCTCATTAACATCCTTCACAATTTCCCCTAGCTTCCTTTGGGCTTCAAGGACAAAGTCCTTCTCAGCACATCTTTCTGATGCCAGCCTGAAATAAGCAGAGGCCTCCTAGCGACGGCCACAGTTACTCTGGAGCCAGTATCTAATCCATTTCTCCTGATGTGGACAAATGGTGTCAGTCTGGTCCAGCCACAGATCTCCTTGAAGCCCTTGTTCTCTGCCGCTGGTGCTGGTATTTAGCATGTCCCTCCGTGTTTGAGGAGAGAGTTGTGAGGACTGAGATGCTTATCTATTTTGTTCCTGTGTGGGAATCTCAGCAGCCACACGTCCTAGGAGACTTCATGCCGAGGGGAGATGTTGGACCTGTCTGCCTCCCACCCAGTAAGGCCAATGATACTCGGTGCTGGCTCTCCAGGAACCAGCTCTCTCCATTTGATGCTCGAGACCCCCTCCCACTTCAATGGGCCATGGCTTTGGTATTTGCTTAAATATCTCTATCTTAAAGAGACAACTTTAAAGGCTGAACAGGTGTGGCCATGGAGCATGACATATCTGCTAAGATATCATCTTCTGGTGGCTGACCTTCTCCCAGCACCGTATTGCTCACTCTGTTACTCCAGGACTCACTTTCTCCTAACCCCCATCCAAGTTTTCAGGGTCCCAACTGCCAGCAGCTAGTGAGTCCTGGCCAGAGGCTGCAGTCATGCCCTGGACTTCTTCTTATTCAACCAAAGCTACCTACTGCCTGCTGCCTGATTTTTTCAGAACCTGTTTTCAACTTCCCAAGGTGAAGGCTACTTACTTGGTACAATGTAAAGTGTGAGTTGATAGTAGATGGTCAGTCACGCGGTAGGGAACCAGTTCCCTGCCCACACTGTGTAGGTGGAAAATAGGCCCCCTTTGTGTTGCTTTACTTAAAGAAGTCACGCAAATGGTGATATTTAAGGGTAAGCAAGTGAGATTTAAAGGTAAACCAGTGAGACTGGGAAAAAGAGAAAAAAGTAAAGAATATGCCTGGCCGATAATGAAAGGTAACCATGTAATTTATGATCCCAAGTAGAACAATTTTGAGAGCAAAAAGGTGGCTCTGTTAATAATTTTTCTGGAACAACAGGCATAAACCATGGTATTTGATGACCCTACCCTTAGAAGGTGCTGAATATGTAAATTTGTATGCCTTCTTGTGAATTTTTCTGGGGAAGGTGGATTATAATTTTCATCATGCTAAAAAAAGTCTGTGACACATAAAGGTTCATAGTCAGTTTTAGATATATGTGTACACACACACACACACACACACACACATACACGTATATACACACATTTAGAAGCAAATGGCATAGTGGAGTCAGAAGAATTAAATCTTCATTCTAGAATTTCAGAATGTATAAACTTAAATAAGCTACTCGCCTCTTGGGTCTGCTATTTTATTCATTTAAGAAAATGAGGATAATACCTACTTTGTAGCTGTATATAAGAAAGTCCCCGTCACCAATTGATGTTGAAATGTATAGGTAATTAGTGTATAAATATTGTTTTCCCTTTCATCCTTCCTAATACTTTTTCCCTCTGACTTTTGTGCATTGTTAAAAACAATGTCATATCAAGATTAAATTACAAAAAGAAAACGTACTCATAATTTCAACCACCCTAACATATTCTTCTCCACCTTCCTAGTTTCTGAATATTTTTTAGTGTCATAACCAGTTGCAAACAATTTACCTTCTGCATTTACTCCCCACTCAAGATAGCAATCATACACTTTTCTTTATTTTTATAGCATCGCGAGAGTCTCTTGGGTTGATGAACCATGCTGTAGCTTGTTCTTTACTCTATATTCCAGTCTACTATTTTAAGTAAAATTGCAGTGGGTATCTTTATCTTTCCTTTCCTTTTGAATAATTTCCTTAGAAGCATATCTTATTATGGAATTCAAGTTCTCAAAGGATATAAACATTGTTACCTCTCTTGATGTGTACAACCAAACTGCTTTTATACAGTAGTCGGATTAATGTACACTGCCCCAGGCCTTTAAGAGTAAAATTAATTTCATTCTAACCTGTTCGACATTGGAAATTATTTTGTTTTTAATTTGACCTTAGTCATGAATTGTGCTTTGACTTGATTTAACTTGCATTTCTGTTGTTATCAGCAAAGCTGAATATGAACAACTTTTACTATGTATAATATTAACTTCTTTTTATGGACATTTTTTGTCCTTTTCCTTTTTATCTATTGATTCTAATGCTTTTAAAGGTATGGATTTTCCACAGTATTAGTCATTGGCCTTATTTCTTTATTTTTTCTTCTTTTTTTATTTCTGATTATAAAACAAGCACAAGTTGGTTATAAAAACAAATACTTTCTTAAAAATAATTTTTAAAAAATAATAATTTAAAACCAGACCGGAGTCCACGGCTTATCGCTGTTCTGCGTCTTTTTGTCTCTCTTTTATTTTTTAACGTTGGTTTGTGTGTTGAGAAAGGAGCTGGAGGGGCCCTGGAGCAGAACAACATGAGTGAGGGCACAATGGGGAGGAGGGAGCGGGGAGCGAGAGACGGAGCAGTTCCAGTGGCTGGAGGGTAGGAAGCATGTGTAGCCCAGTGGTGCACACACTTAGTTGGAAAGCAGAAACCTGAGATGGTGGGTCTTGCCATCACGGACTAATATATACTTTATCTAAGGGGTGAAGGAACATATGTAGGATTTCTTTAAAAATACAATTAAAGTGTTCCAAAGGAATACTTGAGTTTTGTTTTGTTTTGTTTTGTTTTTAACAATGCACTTCTCTGTGAAAAAAAAAAAACAAAACCAAAAAAACCCAGAAATAAAAATAAGGCGGGGAAAGCTATCCAATACTACCTAAATAACACTCCCGTTAATATTCTACCCTTTGAAGGATTCTAATCAAGGTTGCACACCCAGTGTCTGCTTTGCTCCCGGTAGCAGTGTGGAAAATAGACTAAAGGGGAATCGAACATGAAGCAATTGCTATAAACTCTTTTTTTTTTTTTTTTTTGTGCACTGAAAGTTTGAGCAACTTCTTAATATCAATAGAATTCATAGTTCAGCCTTCTTGGACCTCCAAGGCATCAGCCCCTTTAACTCCTACAAAACTCTTCCCCTCAAACTCCCAATTAATCACAACCATCAAGCCGTGCCTCAGAAACAATCCAGGGCTCTGGTCCTGCATCCCTAAACATCATTCCCATCCCTCCCAAAGCAGCTGAACCAACATCTTTTGAGGCAACCAAATGGTGGTCACATCACTGGCACACCCTGTGTCCATGCTTGGATTTCAGTAACCTTCTCCCGACAGATTTCTTCAGAGTATTCACTTAGGGACCTTCACTCACATGACGGCCTGCAGGACTGCAAGGTGACAAGCCCACTGTCCACCGAGGAGAACATCTGGAGGAATGAGACAAAGGGCACTCTTCACCCTCTATGACCCACACAACCGAGGTGCTGGGAGGAGCATCCAAGTTGGTTGGGGCCATTTCTAATTCCCCGGCGAGAAGCGCGTCAGTCTTCCAGTGACCTCAGCATACAAACATCTCACCTTCATGTGGGTAAAATCATTTTCACCTTCCCTACCATATGGGAATTTGATGAAGATTCAGTGAACTTACTGCTTTGGAAAGATACAAAATGCACAAATATGGGGAAAATTGGCTCCTTTTGACCCCAGCATTAATATAGCTGTTAAAATGTAATTTAAACCCTATATGACTAGTCCTAGATATAGGAGCACCTGACCTGCATATAAGATGGGTGGATGGATAGATAGATAGATGATAGACAGAGAGAGAGAGAGAGAGGAAGGAAAGATAGATGTGATAGATTTATATGTTGGTGTATATATATATTCATTTTTATATGTATTTATTTATATTCATATTTTTATGTAAAACCCTTACTTGGAGGAGCCAAATTTTCTTTTTGCCTCAAGCATGCCTGTTCTTTTACCATGTTAAATTAATACTCTATCCCTGCCCACCTTACACACTCTGTTGTTGATTTCCTAACTCTCTAGGTGGTGTTTCCTTAAGGAAAAAAGTGATGGAAGAATCCCCTTGAATGAGGACTCGAGATAAACAACAACAGAGAGACTAGAGGGACTTTATCCAAACATATGACCCTTTGGGGCTCTGAGGCAGGCCATTTGGTGGCTGGCATATGCAACATCCATTCCAAACTCCATGAGTGACCTTATTAGTAAGGGGGTTGGGTGGGGGGCATCAGTCTCAAAACAGTATATTGGATCAAAGTTTCTTCAAAATATCTGGTATTTCCAGTATTTTTTTACTCTGCCAGACAATCTATTTTCTCCAGATGGAGAAATGCTTTTAGATTTGATTTGTAATGCACATAGTTTTTATTATACTCACAATACTTACGACATGAGGATAGGGATGAGTGTGAAAAGAACATGCTGTATTTCCTGATGAATTGAATTCAACTGATATTATATGCCTAAGCCTGTGCTAGGTACTGGAGATACCAAAATAAATGATACATCTGGTGCAAATATTCTAGAGAATCATGTGGCATTGTTGAGAGGGATTTTGAATATACGTGAGCCTGCTGATCACTTCACTATTTGCTAACCAGTCACTTTTACTGGCAAAATTCTGCCCCGGATCAGCCTTTCTCAGTGACAGAATTTCACTTGTGTGCAAGAAATCTGCCTCTTAGAATTCATCTTGTAAGTCCTACCTACCTCTGGGTTTCGTACTCCAAAAGCCTCTCAGGAAATTTTAGGTTTATAATTTTTCAGCTTATTTTAAGAAATTCTTCAGCAGGAATTAATGTGAAATATGTTAAGAAGAAACACTGTGAAGAGACTTGTCAGAGATGATACCACTTAATAAGGGACAGAGAAACTGGGATTTTGATCTAGATCTTCTAACTCCAAATCCAGCCTTCCCAATTTTGGCAAACAGCAGCCAATTGCAGGACACCAACTCTGACTAAAGGACTACAGAGATTCAATAGGCTTGAAACAAATTCAGTAACTGGTTTTCCACCCTTGTGGGTCCTTTCTTTCCCTGAGTCTCACCTTATCCTGAAGGAATATTTTTGTGATGGGGGTAATTTGTGAAGAAAGCCTAACCTCCACTCATGCATTAGTCAAAACCATTTGTTTTGTTAACCTCATGTGAACATTACAAATGTGCGCTAGAGCAGAGGCCACATCCTTCTATAGATTAACAATTTCTTGAGTCAGCACGGCCCCTTTACCTTGACCTTCAAAGGAAACACTTCAAAGGAAGAAGTCAAGGTCCTCTTCAGATGGTGGGAACTCTGAGGTGGTTCTTGCTTTGAACTCAGAGGGCTTAGGTGTCGATGCCAACTGTCTTGACTGCTGTATGTGAGCATCTGTGTGGGTGGGTGGGTGTCTTTCTCTCTAAATACATTCTGTTTCATTGGTGTCTTTCTTTCAAATTATTATTTAAATAGAAAGTCCTGTGAAACAACATTATATGGAAAAGTTTCCCACAGATGGATTTAAGCAAATAAACTTGGGTCTATGCAGAGAGTGACCACGTGTTCTCAGAGGACCAAGTTTTGAACAAGAGCAGCCAGGGAAAGAATCTAATCCCTGGTATTTAAAAAAATCTGGGTTTGGGGGTACAAAGAACTCCATTTTCCCATCTTTAAACCAGCAGGCTCTAACACAGCCAACACCGGCCAACATGAAGCCAGATCCCCCAATTCTTTGCAATCACAAGAATTCTCCAAGTTTCACAGCCTACCATCTGGAGATATAGTTGTGCCTACTAGTTCTGCCTGTGTTCTCAATTTGTGTACTAGAAAGTTCTTTAAAAAATTAAAAGCACAATATAACTATAACTATCTTTATCATATTAAATAAGCTATGAGATGGGAGAGAGGCAGTTAGGCCCAATTACAGCATATTCAGTTACTGTTGGGGGGCTTCCCCATGGAAAGCAAGGCCTTGTGAAAAATAACAAACTTACATTTGGATTTCTCTATGCTCTTATTTAATTAAAACTAGAGAATGAAGTGGCCGTTACAACCTTGGGTTCCACACAGTTTTATCTGCTGGCGAGAAGATCTGCTTCCCCATCAGCTAATCTGTGTAGATTAGGGGATGAGTATGTGCTCGGTTTGCATGGCTAGGGCTTTAACTATCTTCCTTCTTACATTTTTGGAGAGGACAGTCTCCTGTCTTTACTTTTATCTTTTACAACAATTGTTGACATTCTTTTCTATGTACTCTTCCAGAATATCGTTTAGAATCATTTAGGCAAATTCTAAGAAAATTCCAGTTGGCATTGCATTAAACTTGTAAATTATTTTGGGGAGCACTGGCAGCTTCATGGCAGATATTCCTTCTGTTCAGGAGCACGATGCATTACCTCCTTAGAATATTTGCACTGATTTGCATTCCTACCAGTAATGTAGGAAAGTGTCATTTCCTCTACACTCTCTTCTACCAATGATTCGATGAGATAGGTGTGATGTATACGAAGAAATTACAAAAGCCTTACTGAGAGTTGTGATTATTTAGAATAAATAAATACATTTATTGTTATTAATCAACAATTAACTATTTAATTAATCAATTCAATAATTCTACTGAATTATTGGTAGATGAGAGTATGGAGGAAATACCACTCTCTACATTGCAGGTAGAAGTATAAATTAGTGCAAATATTCTAGGAAAGTAATTTGGCAGAATACATCAAAATTTTTGAAACTGTTTTCTAAGAATTTGATCGGATTTCACATCAGGGCTATGAAAGAGGGTTTGCATTACTGTTTATAATAGAAAAAAATGGAAACCTCCAAAATGTCCAACAGGAGAGGTTAAATTATAGTACATCTTTTTGATGGAATACTATGCAGCCTCTAAATTTCAGGTATGACAGAGCACTTAAAGACAAAGGACAGTATCCATAGTATATGTTTATAGAAGGAAAACAAATTTCAAAATAATATAATTGTATGATCCTTACTAGTAAGAAAAAAATTTATGTGCATGAAAATATTAAGGAATTGTTTCAGAACAGAGGAGTTTTTATAGGAAGCTTTTATTCTCTTTAATTTTCTAAGCTTTTTCCTCAAAAATTTAAAACAAAGAACAAATATTCTTTTGTAGAAAGGAGAAAACTTTAAAAGGCCTATAAAGCAGGAGTCCCCATCCCCTGGGCCGCAGACTGGTACCAACCTGTGGCCTGTTAGGAACGGGGCCGCACAGCCGGAGGTGAGCAGCAGGTGAGCAAGTGAAGCTTCATCTGTATTTGCAGCCGCCCCCCAGTGCTAGCATCACCTTCTCAGCTCCACTTCATATCATCAGACATTAGATTCTCATAGGAGCACCGGTCCCTGGTTCCAAAAAGGTTGGAGACCACTGCTAAAGTATTCCTAGGTGATTCAAATTTTAGTTGCTAGTAGATAGAAGTCAGGAATTCATACATTGAGGCTGATTTTTTAACAGAAATACATTGATTTGAAATACATACTCTTTAGTAGAAACAAACGCCCTTTGGCTCCTACTTTTTGTAATATTTTTAAGAAAAGAGACATTCCCTTTTCATGAGTGTTCTTTTAGTCTATCAAGATTTTCTTGTTTTCTTTGTTAAACCTATTGCTGTACTCTATTACATAGTAAGTAGATTTCTTTAGAGTGACCCATCCATGCATTGCTGGAATAAAAGTCCTATGTGGTCTTACTGTACAGTTTCTAGAAGTGTGACCATGGACAAGTTACCCACTATCTCTGTACCTTAGTTTCTTCCTCTGTAAAATGGAACCTCATAGGATGTATGAAGATTAATGAGTCAGCATACGTAAAGTGTGCAGGCCAGCGTCTGGCACATAGAAAGATCTTTATAAGGATTAGCTTGTATTATTACTGTTATTATTATTAATTTATTTGATATCTTCTTACAGTCTATTCACTTGTATTTTATTTAAGATGTATATTCCTAAGTGAGCTTGGTCTGTAGTTTTTCTCTCTTTTTTAATGATATCCTGATAGTTTGGGGTACCCAGGTTATGTTTGCTTTCTGTAATGAACAGGGTAACTGCCCATCTTTTGCAACGTTCTGGAACAATTTCTATCACTTGCGTTTACTTCAAAAAAGGAAATACGACCAGTCAATTATACAAAATGGTTAGCATGCCAAGTTACTGAACACAATACAGCTGCTAATCATACCAGAATTCCCAGGTATGTTACAATTTTGGCCCAATAAATGCAAGTCATTTAATTATACCATTTTCAACTTAATTACATAGGTATTTATGAGATATATTGTTTGACAAGAAAGAACTTACAGAACGGGCTGTGAAATATGACTCAGTTTTTCTTTATAATTCACATATATTTTATACATACACATACGAACATGTATATACATGCACACACACTCAACTGTGTGTATATTTGTGTGTGTGTGTGTGTGTGTGTACTCCGAAAGCTAAATGGTAATTTCTAAGAGGGCTAGTAATTAAGATTTTTTTTTTTTCAATTACAGTTGACATTCAATATTATTTTATATTAGTTTCAGGTGTACAACATAATGGTTAGACATTTATATAATTTATAAAGTGATCCCCTCAATTAGTCTTGTACATAAGGTAATTTTTAAAATTGTTTTCTCCCTTTAAGCTCACCTCGGTTTTTCTTTTACAGTGAATATATATTATTCACATAATCAAAAACCAAAAAGACATGTTTACCTCTGTGCAATATATGGTTATCTACTTAGTACAGACAATGTTCTTGACCTTGTGGAGATGAAAAAGATCCATGTGACCCAATCTCCACTCTCAGGAAGTCATGATCTAGATCTAGATAAAGTAGAAACATATAAATATGATGTGTACAAGATAAGGGCTGGAGATAGGGCAACCAAACTTCCCAGTTTGCCAGGACTAAGGATTCTTCTCCTGGGATGCAAGACTTTCCAGTGCTACAGCCCAGACAGTCCCAGGCAAAAGGAATGGTCATCTTTGCTGGAGAAGCCTATGAAAGAGCAGTACTGACCAAAAGTCCATGTGCTTCCCTGTATTTTCCAGCCTCCCCTGTAGGTCATTTGAAACCTTGTGACTGAGCTCTCACCAACAAGAATGTGAGAGGAAGTGATGGGTTGGTTCCAGTTTGAGACAGTTAAGAGTGGGTATGCATCCTCTAGAAAGGCCTTTCCTTTCTCCTTCTCACCACTGGAAGCAGACAATTTTGAGATGACAGAGTTGATAGATGGAAGCAACTAAGGTCCTTGAGCCACTGAAAGAGAACAGCACCAAAGAGAGCTGCTTGACTCACACCAGACTGTGATACGAGTGAGAAATACTGGGCTGAGCTCCTGAGATTTCAGGACCTATTTGTTAAGGTGGCAGAGCATGATGTTATCCTACTAAAATAGAGCCCAAAGGTGAGAGATCAGGAAAGACATCACAGAAGAAGTGACATTTATATGAAGAATAAAAACGTGGTAATATTTCCACATGAAGAAATGAATGGTGAACAAGTTAGCCCAGGTGGAAACAGGGGATAGTAGGCAGTAGCAGGGAAGGGCAGGAAGCAGTTCAAATACAAGAAGTAGTCTCGTGTTGGGAGATAAGGCTGGAAAGGTTGGTTGTGTAATTTGTGGAAGGTCTTGAACTCTTCCTTAGAAGTTTGAGCTTTATTCTAGAGGCAACAGGCAGCAACTAAACAATGAGGTATCATAACCAGAACATGTAAGAAAAAATTAGATGAGGAATGGGACAAGAGCAGGACCAATTCAGAGATGATAATAATTATCATAGTCTGAAAAGAAATCCAAGCAAGAAGAGATGAGGGCCTGAACTAGAGAAAGAGTGATAGGTGTGTAGTGGCATTTGGGTAGCAGAATTTACTAGACTTGACTTCTCCTAATTAGAAGATCTCATAAATGGAGAGAGAAGTTGAAAATGATGCTGAGGTTTCCACCTTTGTGTCATAGAGGATAATGATACTGTTCACAGGAACCAAGGGCAAGAAGTGAGACTAAGAGAGAAAATGGCAAAAGTAACTTGGGATCCAGTAAAGTAGAGGAAGGAAGAGAAAAGAGTGAGAGATTCTGCGAAAGAGAAGTCACAGAAGTGTGGGGAGCACAACATTCCAGACATCAAAGGAGGAGAGAATTACAAGAAAGAAAAAATTGGACAAGAGTGCCACAGCCTGCAGAGAGGTGGAGTAGGCCAAGGACTAAGAAGAGATCATTGGGAGGTACAGTTAGGAAGTTATTTGGAAGATGATTTCACGAGATGGCTAATGGGAGTGTAATGAATGGTGGGGACACAAGAGTTTATGTTCAAGGTCAAAGCAGCTGGCTAGACTGCTCTTTAAATTCAACAGTCATTTTTTAGCTCTTACTATTTGTCAAGCCCAGTATCTGAGGAATATAATGATGAGCAAGATATACTCTGCTCCCTCAATGAGCTTATAATCTCCAGTAGGAGATAAGATAGAAAAATAAACAGGCAGATTTAGTATCAGGAGATAAGTGCTAAGATGCTCTGAGAATACGTAGAGGGACTCTGTTTTGGTTTCTGGGAGTCAGAAAAGGCTTCCTGGAGGAAGCGCTTTGAAAGCTGGGTCTGCCAGGGTGTGAGACAGGAAGTAGGGAATTGGCCAGGTAATAATGGTAGGGTGGAGAGGAGAAGAAAAGATAGCATTTTAGGCCACAGACACACCAGATTCAGAGGCCCAGGAGAAACAGAGAGCCTGACACTTTCAGGGAACTACAAATGGTTTGTTCTGGCTAGAGCTTAGGAAATCTAAAGGTGAGGATGGATGAGCCATAAAATTTAGATCGTTAAGGGCCATTTAAAGAAAAGAGAGAGATGTGATGGCAGTTTAAGAGGGCATCATTTCCAGAGAGAAATAACTAAGCTGGAGCGTGGTGAGCTGAGCAAGAAGAGGCAGTGGTAAGAGGTAGATTTAAGGAGATGAACATATCTGTGGGATCAATCAGAAGAGCAGGGGTTGGCCTTAATCCCTGACAGCAGAGAGAAGGGAGAAGCAGGTGAGCACAGAGATGTCAAGGTGCAACAGGGACAGCTGAGGATGCCTGGCTTTCGTCCTCCCAATAAGAAAACGAATAATTACCTGAGGTTAAGAGGATCACACAGGATATGGTTGAGGGTGGATGAAAAAAGAAAAAATTTTGAAATAGCAGCTGCAGGGGCTGTGATAGGGAGTCAACTGGGATTCATTAAAAGATGCATTAAAGTAGCAAGAGCCCAAATATTTCCTGGGATCTTTATCAGCTGCAGGAAAGGAAGTTTGTTCTTTTCTTTAAGTATTTATTAATGTAAATGCTAGTGCTCTTGAGATACCCCTCGCCATAGCTTAGGAAAGAAGAATGTGGTTTCCACCAATGGGTTTCCTCTGTGCTCTGGGAGCTGTCACCAATCCTGGGACATTTCACACTCTGTGCAGGGAGCTCAGGGGGAACTGAAGCTGGGAGCTCAGGAAGTGTGCCGAGTCCTAACTCCTATCTGAGGGACACTTGCAAAAATGTGTCAGTGCCAAGCCTTTCTGCAATTGGGACCAAGGCAGACTGCCCGGTGTGCTCTGCACTGGAGATGATTCCTACCCTCCCTTAGAGTCACTCTTTGGGTCAAGAGAGTGCCTAGAAAAACAACTTTTAAAATGTAACCTGCCAGGTGATCAAGGCTCATGTCAACAGTGACAAGTCATGTTGGTAGGAGGTTCCCTTGATATGATGAGATGAGAAGGGCACTTAAACTCTGTGGTCTTCCTCCCAAGAACTTATAACCCCAGTCTAATCACATGAGAAAAACACCGGGCAAATCCCAGTAGATGGACATCCTGCAAAATACCAAACCATTACTCCTCACAGCTGTTAAGGTCAACAAACACAAGGAAAGTGAGAAATTGTCACAGCCAAAAGGTGCTTGAAGAGACATGACAGCTAAATGTAATGTAGTATCCTGGATGGGATACTAGAACAAAAAAAAAAAAGAACAAAAAAAAAGGATACTAGAACAAAAAAAAAACTAAGAAAATCTGAATAAACTATGGGCTTTCGTCCATAACAATGCATCAGTATTGGTTCATTAATTGTAAAAAATGCGCCATCCAGACTTAAGTGTTAGTTAGTAATAGGGGAAACTGGGTGTGAGGTGTATGGGAACTCTCTACGCTGTCTTTGCCATTTTTCTGTCACTCCAAAACTGTTCTAAAATTAAAAGTTTATCATAAATATTTTAAAAGTTTAACCATTACGCTGTACACCTGAAATTAATGTAATATAAATGTCAGCTGTAATTGAAAAATATAAATATTCAAATAAAAATGAAATAATATAAAATTAAATTAAAAGTTTATTTTTCAATGTGGATCAGGAGAATGAAAAGCCCATCGATGCTGCAGCATTTGTGCTCACATCAGTTCAGCATTCTCTGGGTCGGAAAGGGTCAGGGCACAGGAATACCTCCCACCCCACCCACTCTGCCCGCACCCCCCAACCTTCAACCACCCAAGGGCCACCCTGGAGGAGCAGCAGAATGCATCTTCCCCTGGAGGCAGGCTATTCTCAAAAGGATCAGATAAGTCACTCCCTGGGACAAATTAATGCCAGGAGAGTATTTTTAGAACAACAGGAATGGAGTGCAAAAAGTTTCCCCCTAACATTGTCATATGCCATTAGTCAGCCATAGCTCATTTGGTGGCTCTTATTGGGAGCCTATGCTGGATCTAATCAGTTGGGATCAGGGAAGGGGCTCTCCTGAGACAACATATGACTACCTATGCCTATAGCAGGAAATATAGGTGAAGCATCTTCTCTTGGAAGGGACCATGAGCAAGGAAATACTTTGAGCAGGCATGCTACCACGAGTAGACTTTCTAATGATATGCTCCTGATTTGTTCACTTCAAGGACAAGCTATATAATAAATATGCAATGAAAACTTGTTTAATTGAAGCTATTTAGAAATGTCCTATACAGGCGTGGACAAAGGTGACCTTTACCCAATTTCCCACCCCAGAAACAAGGCTGAAAAAGTGAACATATGATTCTTTATGTTGACATTTGAAGAAAGAGCACAACATCCATTTGAAGAATAATAAGAATGTTCATTTAATATGAACCTACTATGTACCAACATTATACTAAGTGCTTTACATAAAATGATCTCATTAAGGAGGAAACTGAGACTCAAGTTAAGTAACTTTCCTGGGAAACAGGAGCAGGTAGCCAGGGGAAACTCACAAAAGAAAATGGGAGATAGGGAAGGGAGTCACTGAAGGAGCAGAAGCTGGACACGGTGCTGAGAAGGAGCACCAGGACTGAGATGAGCAAGGTGCCCAAACAGCCACATCCCTGTTTATACCATTTTGTCCTAGTTTCTGTCTGTTACAATCTAGTTTTTTTCTAAATGCTTCAATTAACATTCTCAATCCTTCCTGGATAATGATTTCACACTTAATTTGGACAAGCAAAAAAGAGATTCTGTAGTTGATCTGAAAATGAAGCAAAGCTTATTTGGTGATTTTTCCTTGCTCAGGGCCCTGGATAGTGGTTTTGAAAATGGATTCTGGTTTCAGAAACTAATCAATCCCAGATATATTTAAGAAAACATTTGGGGTCATGCAACAATTATTCAAAGATAAGCACTTAATTTTTAAAAAAATTATAAATATAACAATACACATTTACGGTGGAAATTTTGGAAAACGCAGAAATGTATGAAGAAGAAAATAACAATTATTCCTAAAGTCACAACCAAGAGAGAGAACCTCTGCTAAAATTCTAGTGTGTTTCTTTCCTCTATGTGTGTGTATATTTTAATAAATGACATCATACTGAATATACATTTTGAATCTTTCCTTTTTCACTTAAAAATACAACAGGAACACTTAAAATAATAAAAACGGCAATAGCTCATATTTATTGAGTGTTTATTGCATGCTTCACAAGGATTATTTCATTTAATTAAATAGAACTCCAAGAATAGGTTCTATGATTGTTCTAATTTAATAGATGGAGAAACTGGGGCTCAGAGAGGGCTTATAAAATCATATGACTTCTAAGCTCTCCTTGATTGTTAATGAGGTTTATTTTTCTGTTTATTAGCCACCTATATCTCATTTTATTTCCTGTTTTTCAATTGAAGAATTTGCCTTTTTCTCATTGATATTAGAAACTTTTATATATTAAGGATATTAACGTTTTGGCTGTCAAAGAGAAAATATTTTCTTCCTTTTGCCATTGGCCTTTAAACTTTTTTCTAATTTCAACATACAGAAGATATTAATTTTTAGATACTAAACTATCAATTTTCCCCTACGGTTTCTTCCTTTCTTATGCTTAGAATCGTCTTTCTCGCGCAAATATCAAACTGTAGTTACTCTAGATTTTTAGGGTTTCATTTTTATATATACTTAAAGATAGTACATCTGGAATTTATTTTATTGTGTAGCATGAGGGTAAAGATATAACCAATAATTGTCCTAACTCTGTTAATTGACTGTAATTTCCTCATTGATTTGAAATGCCGTATTTATCACATTATAAATTCTGACATATTCTGTGGTTTGTTTCTGGACTTCCCCATCTGATGCTATAACAAACTTTGCAAACTGTTCAGCCAACTCTTTTTTTTTCTTTTCATAAATTTCTCTGGGCACACAACTAGACTACGTTTTCCAAGCTTCCTTGCAGTTAGTTATTGTCATATGGCTGATAGAGTATGAGAGAAGTAATATGTGGCACATCCAGAATAACCTATAAAAATAAGACCCCATATAAGCAATTCCCCATTATCTTTTCTCTTCTCAGCTGTCTGAGAGGATACACTGTAGGGAGATGGAGGCTCTACAAGGTAGAAGGAGCCTGGGCTCCTGAATCTCTCTCTTTGGAAGAAAGCTGCTTGCCTACCTGAAATGCCCACTTTGGACTTTATGTGAATGAGAAATAAACTTCTATTTTGTATGGCATTATATATTTGGGGATTCATTTATTTATTATTAACTAATTATTTTTTATAATTCTTGAACATAAATTCAGGAATCATTCTGGTTCCCCCTACAAATTACAGTTCTTATTGAAATTGCATTAAACTTATAAAATAATATGGGATTGTTATGTATATGATATTTAGTCTTCTAATTCAAAAACATACTGTGTTTTACATTTACTTATGTATTCTTTTAGATCTTTCTTTAAAATTGGGTGATTTTCTTCATATAGAGCCTGCCTATTATATATGCTTAAATGTGTTATCTTTGTGAAATTTGTTAAATATTATGCAAGTTATTATATTGATATATAATTATTTTTGGTATATTATATATCTGGGTACCTAATGGTTTATTAGTTGATTTTGGTCAGCGGGGGTACTCTAGGTCAGAAGTTGGCAACTTTTTTCTGGAAAGAACTAGATAGTAAATATTTTTTGGTCTCTGTCACAACTATTCAATTCTGCTGTTTTAGTTCAAAATCAGCCATTAGACAACATGTAAGTGAAAGGACATGGCTATATTTCAATGAAACTTCATTTACAAAAGCAGTCTACTGGCTAGCTTTGGCCCTTAGGCTGTAGTTCTCCAACCCCTGGTCTAAATAATCATATCATTTGCAAATAACAATATCTATGTTTTTTTCTGTTTTAAGACTTACAGTATTGTCTGTATTATCTATAAGATAATAGATATAAAGACAGAATGTCCATATTATCATTCATAATATGTTATGACTATAAACATATTGGTGATATTATCATATCTATTTCTTCCTTTAATGAGAATGTCTATAGTGCTTCATAGTTACAAATGACATTGATGGCTATTGATTTGAAATAGATGTATGCGTGTTTGTGTGTGTGTGTGTGTGTGTGTGTGTGTGTGTGTGTGTGATTTCAAGGTTGTGTTTTGTATCATTCTATACCAAGTTTATTGAGAGTTCTAAACAGGAAAAAGTCTTATGCCTTTTTATCATATACTGAGATAATAATGTGATTTTGTCCTTTGACCTATTAATGTATAATTCATATTCTGGATTTCCCTATTGCAAATCATCCATGAATTCCTGGATAACATAATATATATTCTGTATATTATTCTTTTACTACTGCTAAGTAAGATTTTTGCATCTTTATTAACATGTGAGATTGGGCTATAAATTTTTTTAATGTTATCTTTGCCAAATTTTTGTATTAGGATTATGCTGATTTTTAAGTGAATTTTCGAATGTTTCTGTAATTCCTTTTCTCTGGAAAAATGTTGTAACATAGGGATTTTTTTGATCCTTAGAAATTTAACAAATCATTGATCTAGTATGTTCGGGAAGATAATTATTTAGCAATATTTTTCCATTTTTTCTACAGTTTTTGATGTATTTAGGTTTTCTTCTTATGGGCTAGAAGAATATTTTGAAAGAGTTCTCAGCATGCAAATGTCAAACTGAAAGAGAAAAGAATAAGATAAATATTTTAAAAGATGCTTGATGTATGGAAATCTTTTTTTGAGTGAAAGATATGAGAAGCTAGTATCTTCTTTAAAATAGTTCTATTTCTTTAATTTTGTTTGTCTCAAATCAAGGCTACCATAATCCCATTTGTTTTGAATGGCCTGAATATTTGCTACACATCAATGGCTAATTTCTATAAATAAACCAACTAGCCATAGTAGTTTAGGTAGATTATTATAAAACTATATCTGTTTGATAAGAAAAAGAGCACATGAAGAAGGAGGAAAGATCCAGAATGGAAATAGAAAATAAACAAATAAAATCAATAAATCTAAATGACAATAAAGGGTTGATGTCTCAAAGTTCTTGCTTGACCATCTGCTTAAATTACTATGTAAAAATGGTGCCCGATTTGTCTCCTACAAGTCTCTGATTATGCTATTTGTTTGATCAAACTTTTCTTTGTTGATAGCACAATGCTTTCCTGATTTAGCCTAATCTCTAATTTATTCACAATTTAAAAATGTTTTACTTCAAATTCTTAGTGTCATAACCCATTCTTGACTCTATTTGACAGAGAACTTGCAGAGACACCAGGAATTAAAGGGCAAAATTAAGACAAGTTAATTGCATATTCATGTTTACAGAGGACAGTTCCAATTCATGCTGTTGTCCTGTTATAATTAATAGTAGTACTTCCTGTTACTCTCAAAGTGTAAATTTTTTAGACAAATTATGTCATCAGACGTGATAAAACAATGTGGTAAGAATAACAAACCATTTCTAAATTGGAGGCTGAGAATTATCTAACAGGCCAGGTGGGTGAACCGTGAGCTGAAGAAGGAAGACCCCACAGGGAGAGCAGATTCTCTGAGATACACGATCTAATCAGGTGCTAATATTTCCATTCAGCACAGTGGTGCCAGAGAAAGAAGCACTGTGATAGAGCAAGCGAATGATTCCATGAAGTCTGTGTTTAAAGTCGTGTAAGGGAAAAGTGGAAGTGGAGGGCTTAGGGATAAGGGTGAGGAGGACACAGAATAGAGAAGTGGAAAGATAGGGAAGAAGTGACTGGGGTGAGAAATGGAGACGGGACAGTAGGGAAATGAGAAAGAGAACTGGTAACTGAAAAGCATCAAATTGAAATTTCTTCCTAAAAGTTGAGCTCACATTTCTTATTCCCCTGAGGGAAAAACAAAACAAAACAAAACAAAAAACAAAAACTAAAGAACATCAAGATGAAAGGTTAGACACTTCAAAGACAGAAATGCTTACAAAGACCCTCCCTGATCGAACTTGAGTCAAGCTTCTCTGAGTCCTCTTCCTGACTAGACACCAGTCTTAGGCTCAATCCTTGGCCTGTTTATTCAAGTTTTAGCAAGAATCCTGCTGAGTCAGCAGTGAAAATTCCCCACTCTTGGTCTGATCACTCTCAATATCTGATCAAATTCCTTATCTCCACCTTCAATATGTTATCACCCTGGTCTACCTTCAGCAAAATTCTTGTTTAGCAAAGAAATGAGTAATTTTCTATCCATGGACCCCCAACTCTGCTCCTTGATGATAAATCTCCACTTTTCCTTACTGTATTTGGAGTTGGGCCCAATCTCTCTCTCCTATTGCAAAACTCTATTTAGTTGCCCCTCTCCCCCAAAAAAGTCTTCCTTAGTGTCATTAACAGGTGTCATGAATAATATTTACTTGAACAATGCCCACTGTAAAATGTCAGCTTTGTAGTAAAGAAGGCTATAGAAGAGGAGATGAAAGTGAGAAAAGCATCATCACCGTCCTTGGGCTCCAATATCACTGCCACTGGCCCGGAATGGAGATTTTGATGGTGAGCCCAGCCTGAGCAAGAGTCAAAGCACTATGACCTGCCCTGAGCTTCTCTCAGTAAACAGGCAGGGAGTTTCTGCATCCTAATTCTTCTCCCTGCAACCACTTAAGTGTTGCAAAGTGTTCTATCTCTTCAATCTCTCAGAAGAGGAGGAAGAGGAGAAGGTTTGTACTCTTCCAGCTCATCTGGGAAGAAGCCACCTCACTGCCGTGTATTTCGTGGACTTTGGACAGTGGTCAAATTCGGATCTCAAATGGAATCAGAAATTAGTAGGAAGCCAATATGAGATGGTAAAATCCAGGACTAAAATATAGAATTCAAGATATTTGTTCAAATTGAAATTACCTTTCCTTAGAGAAAAAAAAAAAAGACTAGAAAGATAAACACCAAAATGATCACGGGAGAGTACTGGATGAGTTTTATTTTGTGTTTTCCTGTATTTTCAATGTTTCTGAAATAAGCAAGCATACTATTAGGTTCACTAGAGGAGGAACGCATAAGGCCGCAGGGGTTTAGTAAAGTTTATTATAGTAAAGTGACAGCCAGGCTGAGCTGAAGATGGCATTAGTCCCAAATGTGAGGGGACCTGAAACACATGGGGCTTGAAGCAGGCTTTTTTGGTGGGAATATTTTGGGTTGGTAGATTGGCAGAGAAGGGAGGAGAGTCCAGTGAAACAAGAGGTGAGCATGTAGCATTGCCAACCCAGAAGCAAGGTCAGATTCCCACACAAAAGGTAAGGAAGGAGTCTGGTTCCCACACTACAGGAGGTAGGGATAGGGCCCTCCTGGACCTAATACATACATTACTTTAGCATTCAGGAAAAAAAATAGTGCATCTTCTTTATTCTTGGATAAGAAATTTCCAAGAGATAACATTACATCTAGGTCTCTGGTGACCTTTAAAAGACACTAAGATTCCTGACAGTCAAGGAATTTTCTGTGTAAACTGGTCCAGGTCCAGTGGAAGGCAATCAGTGATGTGGTTCATCATTCCTAGCCTTGACTCTCTGGGTTCCTTAAATCTTATGCCACTCACCAACCTAGGCACATTGAAACAGATGAATAGGAGGAAAGGAATCACTCAAGGTGCTGAATTGCTGGTAGAGATGTTGAAGGAAGGTGGCCACTGAAGTCACAACCAAGCCGCAGTGCTCTTCGGCCACTGCTCCCAAAATATTTCTGAAGGCATCAATGAGACCATTTGCCCATTTGTTAGGAATTTATTCTGAGGGCAGTTTTATAACCACTCAAACATATTATTCTAAGCCAGTGTTTACTAATCTATAGACTTCAGACCCCTGGGTTGAAACAGCAGAGTTATGACAAGGAAGTGATATGAAGCCATATGGAAACCATGTCTTGTACTTTGATTGAATGAATACTATATATTGTACCTATTTATACTGCTTTTCAAATGCATGTAAATATTGCCATGGCAAAAAATACAAACACATTTTTCAATGGTAATGAATTCATAGCATTTTTTGTTAAGTATTTCCCAATTAATGGATTCTAAATGCAAATGTCCAGTGACTATCATTTGAGGCTCTTTGTACTAAAAAATGTTGAGAACCACTGCTTCAGCCACTTGTACTTTCAACTCAGGCTCCAAGTTCTTCAGAAAGTTTGTTGTTGTTGTTGTTGTTGTTGTTGTTGTTGGTTTTTTTTGACTACTTCAGTGGACAGTGATCGTCCCTTCTCTAAAATTATTTTTATTGCACATTGTTCTATCCCGTTTTCTTATTGTCTCCGCTGGAGTCTTTTCCTCCCTTCAAGTAGGCTAGACATTGGACAAGAGTGGAGGCCCTGTTTTCTGCTTCTTCATCTTTCCCAAGCATTCAGCCCAATGGGGACTCAATGAATAGTGATCGGTCACCATTTCTCTATGTTCATTCTAGTCACCTTATTACAAAAGCTCCTCAACTCACATAAAGTTTCTGTTCTAAAGGACTGTTCCTAAGGCAATTTTTGTAAGTCCAGAATTAGTGCAATTTTCTTTATTCATTTGGGAAATTTGCCCATTTATAAGCAACTTTAAATTCTATCTATTACATTGGGCAGAATGGCTATACTTTTGCTCTGGCTCAAGTTTTTGTTCTTTTTCATGAAACTTGGTTTGTTTGTAAGCAGAGAACCTGCTATATACCGCAAACCTTGTCCAGATCGTAGGCTAATTTTCTTCTCTACATTTTGCTCTGTGTCTAAATCAAGATTGTACTTTCATCATTTTACTTAGAATTTTCTCTTGCCATATGCTCTCTGGAAATTATTTTTCTCATTGTTCATAAATTCCAAGTTTGTTTACTCTAGAATACAGGAGAAGCAAAAATAGAATGTTAGGCTGTGAGAGGCAGCATCCGCCTGAGCTGAGTTTGTTCTGGGGAGTGATAAATGATGCTGGGTTCCCCGTGGGTTAGAGGGCACCCAACTTCAAATAACTACAACATCCGATAACAAAGTTTTTCTCCATCATTTGCAATCCAAACACTAAGAACACAGCCCTGCGGACCCCTCATCCTTCATGTTCAATTGTAAATCCTGATTAAATAGCTTGCAGGTGTCAGGATTAAAGTATATGCAGTGGGAGCCTAAACAGAGGGCCAGCTGGGTTCCTCATTTGCCAGTCCCAGTTTCTTCTTTGTTTTGAAACTGTTGACAGTACAACTAAAAATGTTCCTTAGGGCCCAGGCTGAGTTAAATAACAAGCAGGATGAGTAAGAGAACAGCTGTAGATATTTTTCTGTGTTTAACATACCTGCCTTGTTGATTTATAGGAAGACCCCCATATAATGTACATTTTGTAATCCAAAACATTTAACCTTTGGAGCCAAGTCTGTGATAGAGACATCAGAAACAGGAAAAGTCTTGATGGGCTTGGGTTCCAAACTTTTTCCCCCCTCAAACGAAAAGTGAAATGATGGAATAACTTTATTTTATTATTCAAATAACCGTGGCGATATTGTTTAGCCCTCATCTGATACAGCTAATCAGTGGGCAAGAGAAGTCACGGAAACCACAGAGGCCTGCTCAGAGAAATGCATCTTGGGAATTCCTCCCTCTGCATGAGCTGGATGGAGGAAGCCAGCTCTGCACTAATCATCTATCCTGCCTTCAGGGAGGGATGTGGACAGAAGCCTCAGCGGACCTGCCAAACCACTGACTGGGGCCACTCCCGAGTTCCCGCTCGTGTGCTACAGCACCAAGAGGCATCATGAGTTTCCAGGCAGTATGGAGTCCTTACAATTTGTCAGAGTTTGTGTTTAGCTAGACTGCAGTGTTAGGGAACCTCAAGGCAGCAGTAAGATTAAACAAGTAAAACCTTACTCTTTTAAACCATCACTGTCAACTGTAGGCTCAGAGCCTATTGCATTCATAGCACTGGGGTGCACACCAACTGAAACTGCAGATTTAGAATAGTGCCTGTGACTACTGTAATTGTCATGGATTCTTGACCCAACATCCATTCCACCCCAAAGGATTCGTTTGGGTCAATATGGTCATCCTAGCCCCCTGGCTAGGAATTTGTTTGGGAATAGGCATGGAGCCTCATCCTGGCCAATAAAATGTGAGGGGAAGCCTGCTGGCTGCTGAGGTCTAAAAATACGGACAAGAGAAACATTTCTTCTGTCCTCTGAACAGTGTCCTGTCTGGATGAGGAGAGCCAGCGTGAGAGCAAAGCTCTGGATCTCCTCAATGACATCATTAGGCTGCTGAACCAACCCTAGAGCCTACTGTACTTCTGAACTTCTTGTTCTGTGAATCAAAAGCACTCTAAGGAGTACAACCTCCCTTTAAACGTGCGACCCCGTTAAAAACAATAAAGTATGTATGTCGGTAAATGGAGGGACAAAAAGATTAGGGAGAGTAAAGATTGAAAATTGATTTTACCAAACAACAACAACAAAACCTACTTTCTTTCCTTCTTCAAACACAAAACAACTGATTGGACATGTTTGCATTTGAAGCATACTTTTGATTAAACGGCTCCATAGAGGTGTCCCAGATGTCTCAGAACTGATAAGGTGGATAGAGGCCCCTCAGTTCATGCATAGCCCAAGAGCCACAGAAACCAGAATTGAGTAGAGAAATTTCAAAAGTTAACATCTGCAAGGATCCTTTTGGAGTCAGATTGTTGGCTTCAGCTGGGTGAGTCTGGTACAAACAGAAATAGTGGAGAATTCACTTCACACTCAAGGAATATCCCCTTAGATACCCAGCCAGACTATCTTCTTGGCAGTGTCATCAGATGATAAAGAAATGGGATATCTTATAAACTCTGATATTAGAAGGGAGTATGACTTTCACTTCTAATAAGGTGTTTTATTAGTACTACATGCTCTTAACTGTTCAGTCACTAGTAGAACCTTCCCATTCTGCTAGGCACCATGAAATGCAAACTAAGAAAACCTAGAGATGGACTGCAAGGGTCCTAAAACTCCCAAAAGACACATGCATAGGCCTGTTGATGCCGTGTATTAAATCCTTCAGAGGTGACCAATCTAATGTTTCTTTCCAAATGATCCTACAGCATCTTATTCTATCTTTGGAAATGTCTGGGGGAAAAATACCTAATAGTCTTTTCCAGAACTCATGTTTAATAAGCACTTTTTAGACATGATCTGATTTAATACAATAAGCCTATAAAGTATTATTATTATTCTCACTTTAAAGATGAGGGAGTTATTCAAACTCACAAAGATATGAAAGCAGATTTGGAACTCAGACCCCAGACTGTTGAAGCCAAATGTGCCATTGCTTGCTTTTTCCCACTACTGAGACCTACACAGAACATTCACCTCATCTTAGATGATGCTTGGAGGGTAGCATACTTGGCTCACAGCGAAAAGAGCCTGAGAATTGCTACCAGGTTCCTGCCCCAGGTTTGGAGCCATCTTAAGTGCCTCACCCACAACATCCTCACTTTAGACTTCAAGAATTCCCTGAGACATTTATGGGGTTGGTGAAAAATGGCTTTTATTTACTTGGGCACACTATTCAAGTATAATGTGGTGCAATTAAAAGTGTAAGAGTTGGGAGTAAGAGAGACCCGCTTAATCATTCTAAGACCCTGAAATAACTACCTGACTTCTCTGCATTTCAATTATCCAGGGGGAAAATGGAAATAGGCTACATGTCTTTGAAGAGCATTGGGTAGTGGGTGCCTGAAATGATCTGTGTAAAACATTCTCATAGGCACAAAATATGAGCAAATATGAGCTTGGTACTATTTTATTCTTCCCTTCTATTCTGAATACGGTCTAATTCATTGTATTTCTGGGTTACTTCAGGGTTATTTCATAACTAGCCTGAAGACTTTCCTTTCCATGATTATTGAAAAGCAATGAAGCAATTAGAATGTGAGAAATCACTACCAATTTAATTGCCTTTTCATTTGTCTATCTATCTCCTTAGGCTATAACTTTCTCAAGGGCAAGGCCTCTGTCTTGTTGATGATGCAATCCCAGCCCCTAGCACAGTGCCAAGTTTACAGTAGGCACATTACTGTGCTAAGTACTGGGAGCGAAGTGACAAAAAGAAGCAAGGCAGTACTCTTAAGAACACAAGATTTGCACATATCTTACGTAGGAGAACAAAACCGCTCAATGTCTTGCCTGGGAACATAAATTATGTGAAATAAGCTTGAATGTTTCCCTCATGATTGAGGATGTTGCTAATTGAGTGTGAATCTCAACGTCTTTATTGTACAGAATGAGAATCACTGGGTGGAGTTACTATATTCTAGATAAAACCCAGATAGCAAAGAAATATTTGCTGAGTGAGTTTATTTTATTATGATTTGCCTCTTTTTTTTTCCAAAAAGCATTGAGCGTAAGGAAATACATCTAGATAATTGATGTCCATGATACACTGAGATACAGTTGAGAGCTTTTTTCCCAGTTGTAAATGGCATTGCTTTCAAAGCAATCGTTCTCATATTTTCAGCCTGACTGACATCTATCTCAATCTCCATGTTCACTTTCTTTAATCATTCTTATAACTGTCAGCTCCAGTTTTGGTTTTATTGTCATCATAGATAGATGATGATGATGATGATGGACAGATAGCACTTTACAGATTAAAATACACGTGTCATGGTTACCTCATAACAAACCTCTGAGGTAAATATTGTTATTCACATTTTACCAATTGGCAAACTAAGGTTTCAGGTCTTGTGTGACAGAGCAACGAACCGAGCTTAGCCTTTCCTCCCTCCCTCTCTCCCTCCCTCCTTTCCTTCTTTCCTTCCTTCCTTCC
>NW_011888866.1:6354256-6376394 GCF_000151845.1 Pteropus vampyrus
TAAATGACAGTTATATTACTAAGTGACTTTAATAAAGTCATATTAAACAGAGTCCCAGACCAATTGAATCAAAATCCAACACTCCTTCCTCTGAACTGTAGAGCCTCACATTTTGGACAATCCTTTTAACCTCTGGAACTCTGCCTCTGACCACACCATCTGGACCCTAGGTCTCACCTGGCTCACAGTGGATCCTGGTTCCAGAAACCCTGCTTTTAAGCCATGTGCCCTTCCTTCTCGCAGTGCTGACCACAGAAGGAAGAGTTCCCACCAGGAAAATGTAACACTCTGTCTCAAGAAAGCCTGTGCCCACTTCAACAATGGCTCCTGCAAGGCCGTCAGAATGCAGTAAACTCACTCCTACGGGGCCCTCAGCAAGCCTGCCCAGACTTGCCAATCCCAAGAGCAATGCTGCTATGCAGAGGTGGATAACTTTATGCCTGAGCCAGCATCCAAGGCCATTATCTCATTTAATTCTTTCAACAACAGGGGGAAGTAAGTGATCGCCCCATTTTATTGGTAAGAAAACTGAGGCCCAAAGAGGTGACCAACACACCCCCAAGGTTACATAGTTATCTGAGACTAAACTGGTACTGAATTTAGATCTAATCTGACTCCAAAGCTTCAACTCCTAGCCCGAATTAAATTATGCTGTCCTCTGAAGAAAGATAGAAATCTGGATGTCAGTTAACGGTAAAGAATGCATGAAGCAGGGGTCCCCAACACTGCCCCCCAACACCGGCCACGGACCAGTACCGGTCTGTGGCCTGCTAGGAATTGGGCCACACAGCAGGAAGTGAGAGGCCGGTGAGTGAGTAAAGCTTCATCTGTATTTGCAGCCGCTCCCCAGTGCTGGCATCCCCGCCTCGGCTCCACCTCAGATCATCAGGCATTAGATTCTCAAAGGAGCACCAGTTCCTTGTGCCAAAATGTTTGGGAACCACTGATGTGAAGACATTTTCAAGGTTGCCCCTTGGACTCCAGCATTCCTGAAAAGGTAACTTCAAATCTTTGTCCTGGAAAGAAAACTAAGGCAGGGAGGGCATATAATGTGGCCAGTTCCCCAGGCAGGTGGTGATGGATCTCAGGGCTAACTCCAGGTTGGCTGACTCGGCTAAGTGTTCTGCTCAATAAGCTACACAGACTTGACTCGCCTGAGCCCGAGAGAATTGGGCCATCAGCCAGAACACATTCATAGGCAACATTCTACTTTCTTGGTGGAATATTTATTTTTTTGAATTAACTACCTAGACAGGGCTTCACCTATCTCATCAGACTTTCCGGTCCTCAATGCCATCTGGCCTGAGATTTTTCTGATTTCCAACAGGTCTCTGGAGCTTCTGAGAGCCATGAAGTCTATATCTCAGTACCCTGGGTGACAAAGACTGTGTCCCAGGTACCCAGATGGAGGTCATGGGAAGGCCCAGGTCCACAGAGCTCAGCTCTCCTGTCTAGCTGGCCATTCCCAGAATCACTATATGGCAGAGACCAAAGATCAAAAATTTTATGGGAGCTTTGGGAATTATTCCTCCCCAATCCATCTGCCCTTTCATCTGCACACCCACTGCCCCAGAATAGCAAACAGCTCATCGCTCCTAAGCTGTTTCTCCAAAGACTTCACAGCAGGAAAACAGAGGCTAGAAATATTTCAAAAGCTTGGCCACAGCTGCCTGCAGGGGCCCATTTGAAAGGCTTCACGCAGAAAACCTCCTTCTTCCTTTAAAGTGCCAGCCACTGGTTTTGCTCGGCTCGAAGAACCGCAGTGCCACTGGCACCCTTACAGCCCCACTACCCACCTGGGTCTGTCCAAGGGATGTCTAAGTGCCCCTACTAAATGACAGGAATCACATTCAGGAACAGAAGTTTCTAGACCTCCATGACCAAGCCCACTTGTGGTCTGAGGGGGAATCCCAGCCCCACCTCGAGAGGGGCTTGCTGTTGCGGACCAGGCTCCCTTTCACCCACAGCACGTCCACGTGCCCTAGCACTCTGGCTCTTTCCGGGCTGATGATACATTGTTAAATCCTAAGATTACACCAGTGTAGAAAGCAGCCTCTAAGGAGTGGGAGTCTTTCTGACTTGGTTCCTTGAAGGGTAAAACTCCTAAGACTAAAATCTGAGCAGTGCTGTCCGGACTCAGGCATGAGCGGCACTCCCCTGGGTCCACCCTGGCCCTGCTCCAACCATTTCCCCATGAAGTGAGGAGTATGCAGACTGCGGGGACTTACCCACCTGGAACCCACACTTCCCTATCTAGACAGTTCTGGTGACAGGGACCCCAGTATTCTCTATCCAAAAGTCCCTGAGTTTGCTTCCAGGCCTTAGTGGGCCTCATCCTTGCATCTATCCTTTGAGGCCAGGAAATTCCAGCAATATGTATACCTTGAAGTCCAAGGGTAGCCAAGAGGTGGTCCAGGGCAGCAATTTGTAGGGCACTGTGGACACTGCTGGGATTTGCAAAGGCCTCTCACGGTATGAGGCAGAGTCAGTGGAGGGCAAGAAGCAAACAGGCTGAAAGCTGCAGGTTGAAAAACAGCCTTCCCTGCATCACATCATCCAAGTGTGGAATGTGGAGAAGCCCAAGTCACGGAGCCACATTTGGCCAGGTAAGAGGATAACACATATTGTATATAGCAGCATTTCAGTTTGCTTCGTAACTTTCAAACACTTGGGCACAAGGTACGCGGGATTTCTTTCTACTCCTGCACCCGGACTCACCATGTGAGGACTGGGCCTGAGTCGGAACTCATCTCAGAATAAACAAAGATCAAGAGCATTCATTCATTCATTCACTCATTCAGCCATAACTTTCTTAACCCCTGGCATGTGCTAAGCATTGTGCCAGGCACTGGGTATGCCACAGTGAACTCGATGGTTACAGTCAGGCTAGCCGGGGAGGCAGCAGCCATTGAATGAGCAGTGAAATGACAGCTCCCAGTCAGTGTCAGGAAAGAGATGATAGTAGGAAGGACCGGTTTCTGAGTGAGTGATCAGGACGTGACTCTTCATGTTCAGGTCACATTTAATTAATAAACAACACTTAGAGGCCTAAGACTAGCAATTAAACTAAATTAATTCAATAAACATGCGCTGTCTGTTTAGCCTAGCACGGTACTAAGCTTTGGGACACCAGAGACACAGGCGCTCCTCAATAACGTCAAATCTAGAGGTGCATGTGGATATGTATACAACTAACTCAAGGTCAAGACAGAGGGAAACAGCAGCCCTACAAGCAAAAGGTTGTGGGAACACAGGGAGATGTGGTTAATTCTTTCTGGGTGTTCAGGGATGCCTTCACACCAGAAACAACATTTCAATTGAGTTTTTCAGGATAAAGAGCACAGACCCTGGAGAGACAGTCCTGGTTGAGGGAAGAGCTTGAGCAAAGGCACTGAGGCAGGCCATTGCATTGAGTGCTAGGGAATGACTAATTATCCTGCATGCCCTTAGCACTGGGTATGTGAGGATGTTGGGAGCAGGCTACAAGGGCAGTTTCTGGGACCAGATTTTGGCAGGCCTTGCCTTCCAGGCTAATGAGACTGATGGTTTCGGAGAAGTGGAGAAACATTTTAGAATAATCATTCTAGTGATATTTACTGAAGACACTGAAAGAAATTAAAGGCCAGGAGACCAGAGGAGGGCTGTTTCAATTATTTAGGCAACAGGACTTGAGACAAGGTTTTGATGGTAATAAATAGAGATTTAGGCCTGGTAGTTTTGAGTTTTGACCTAAATTGCAAAGGCAATCGTCTGTCTCTAACTACTTCCTCTCGGCTATCACCTAATAGTCAAGGATCATTGGTGGCAAGCAATAGACACCAATACTGGCTAACCTAAGCAGGACTGACACTTATCAGGTGGTCATGCAGCAGCCTACAGAATCTAGGGGAAGCTGAAGAGGCACCTTTGAAAGGTAGCTTCTGAGGCTCCAGGTGGCAGCCACTGTAGGAGAGTCTAGAAGAACATGGACCAATCTGCTCAAACTATGTTTCCCCACTATTCTTGTCACTCTTCTCATGATGTAAATGTCAGGGAGAGTACATCTGATGACCTCCCTTGGGTCACTTTTCTGCCCCTGTGCTGGGGGCAGGGGAGCAGCTCACTCTGACTGATACTCTCTAATCAAGAAATGGAGTGTTCCCAAAGCAATGGGCATGCCCCTCTCAAGGGCGGAAACTCGGGCTATCTTGTTCACTGTGTAACCCCAGTGCCTAGAAGGGTGCTGGCACCTAAGCTGTGCATGATTAATACCTACAGACTGCAGGAGGCCACACAGAAAAAGTGACAAGTGTCTACATCACCTTACCCACCTCCTCTTGCCCAACACTGACATCTCTGCCTCCCGCCCCCCGCAGGGTGTCGGGGGAGTATCAGGACAACAAATACACCCCAGATGTTTGGGGGGACTAGTCCATCCACCCTCAGCTCCTCCTCAGCCCAACTGATGTCCACGTGCCAATTTTTCACCTGTCCCAGGATTCTGTCTTCAGAATTTCTTAACACTGATGATAATTTCCTGTTGGATAGGATGTTTGGGATTTGGGCTTTGTTTTTCTTCAAATATCATTTCTATTCAAAATATGAGTTCATTTCTTCTGGAAGTTATTTTTCATCATTTTTTTCTTTCCCCAAGTTCTCGCACCACGGGCCTTCCTGCCTTCCTGTTGCTGGCCCTATAAATATTATGTTCCTGGAGAGTTGCTGGAGAGGTGCAGGAAGGGGTGGTGATTACTTAACTTGTTGGCGGTTTTTGCAGTTTTTCCCCATCCAGGGCACTCTGTAAGGCATTTACAATGAGCTATGTTCCCTGCAACATAAGGTCCCTTCCTAGAGGTGAAGACCTCCGTTAAGTCAGGGTCTGTCTCTGATTTCAGGAGATGGGCTCCAGAGGACATATGGAAGCTGCCGATATCCAAGAGAGAACCAGTTTCTTTGCTTCAGGCATTAGATTTAAGCATGCCTTAAAAAACAAAACAAAACAAAACAAAACAAAAAACCCTGCCAATTTGGCATGAAGTTGCCACTTTCCTAATCAAACTAACTCGGCTCTGTTTACAGCTCAACATCAATATTAAGTCATCATAAAAGTGAAGGTTTATGGTTCCTAAAAGAAACATAGAAACAAGTATGCATCCTATAACTCCTAAAATATGTTGTCTAGATTTTTTCCATATGGGTAGTAGGAATAGTTTGTGGAGGTGATAGGCTGAGTTGTGTCGTTGTGCAGCTAGCAGGGGGAACAGTCCCCAGCTTCCTGTGTGAGGTTTGGGACATTTGGGGCCTCCATGGTGGAATCACACTCTCCCACTTGGTCTTTACAAATTCTCATTGCTCCCAGAATAAAATCCAAACTCAGGATTGTGATCTTCAAGGCAATCATTGGGCTGGCCGCCACTCCTCTGTCCACACACCCCCTCAGTTATATACTTAGCCACACTGTCCTCCTTCCCTTTCCAAGCTCTGTGTAGCAGGAGGCCACCTGCAGCTGCTGTCCCCTGCCTGGCATGTTTTCCCCTTTGCTCTTCATCTGGCATCTCTTTCTCTCCCTGTAGGTCACAAATAAAACATTCCCCAGTTACTCTTCATGGACTATCACCCTGTTTGGTTCCCTTGCTGGATATGACACCACAACCTGGAGACAGCATGACAAATAAACACTTGTCATGTTTATTTCCAGCTCCTGGGTGAAATGGGAGCGCCATGACCAGCCACACGTCCTGCCTGTTTCCTGCTGCAGCTCAGTCCTTGAACCACACCCGAGGCGTCTTGTCAGCTCAGGGGATGTTGCCTGACCAAGAGAACTTATTGAGGTGAGAGGGTCATCTTGTCCATTGCAGAGAAATTCTGCTCGTTTGGCTCTTCCGCTCAGCTTCTTAGCACTAAGTTCATGGAGCACTTTAACACTGGGCCCCCTGTTTCCGGAGGGGTGACAGGCAGAGGGGGACTAACTCCTCCACTGTAGTCTGACCTCACTCCCTTTGCTGTGTGATCCTGCCGCCTTAGGACCCACATTTTCCTCATCTCTCGAAAAGGCAGTATTTCTTCTCTGGTGGAGTTACTGTGTGGGAAAAGTGGCCTGCCGGGGTGCTCAATAAATTTTCATTTCCTTCCTTTTTCTCAAACCACTTTGTAAGAAGATCTGAAGACTTTTTTTTTCTTTCTTTCTTTCTTTTAGACCTGAAGACTTTAAGTTCTTTAGGGAAGGAGAGGAAATCACTAAGTGAGAAAGAGTCAGGGTACCTGGGGAGAAAGTGAGCCAGCCAACAGGGCTCACTTCCTGGCATGCTGCTGATCACGGTGTCAACAACAGCTTCACGAGTGAGCGGACCCTTGAGGCTTCCAAGAAGTATAGGGGGGAGAGTTTGACTCAGCCCCGCATGGCCCTGTATTAACTCAATGCCCTGGACAAGGCATTTAAACCCCTGGGCCTCAGTTTCTCCCTCTGTAAGGCGGGCACAATAAGACAACCCTGCCGATTTGACTGCACTGCTGTACGGCTCCAATGAGACTAACCATTTGAAAGCGCGTTGTCCTCGCAAAGAGCTGTGGTCAGGAGTGGAGGGGCCAACCTCTGCTTTACATCAGCTCCTGTATTTCTGAAGACTCCTTCCAATGCCACAGTGAAATACAGAAATTTAGAGCGCAAGCGACTTTTGCAGTCATCTAAATATGATCCTTTTTTAACCATCAAAAAAAAAATGTAATCGTGGTAAAATATACATAAATTAAATTTACTATCATCACTGTTTTTAAGTGCACAATTCAGTGGCATTAAGGATATTCACATTGTTATGTGGCCGTCACCACCACCCGTCTCCAGAACTCTTTTATCTTGCTAAACTGAAACTCTGCTCCTTAAAAAGTAATTCCCCATTTTGTCCTATCCCTAATCCCTGGCAACCATTCTACTTTCTGTCTCTGTGAATTTGACTATTCTGGTACCTTATGTTTGTCTTTTTGTGACTGGCTTATTTGACTTAGCATAATGTGTTCGAGATTCAACCATGCTATAGCATGTGTCAGTATTTCCCTCATTTTTAAAGTAGAATAAGATTCTATCATCTGTATAAACCACACTTCGCCCATCCGTCGATGGACATTTGAGTTGCTTCCACCTTTTAGTGATTGCGAAAATGCTGCTATGAATATGGGTGTACAAATATCTTTTCTAGATCCTGCTTTCAATTCTTCTGGGGATATACTCAGAGTGAAATTGCTGGATCACGTGGTAATTCTGTTTAATTTTTTGAGCAACCACCAGACTGTTTCCTAAAACAGCTTTGCTGTTTTATATCCCCCAATAACAGTGGACCAAGATTCCAATTTCTCCTCATCCTTATCAACACTTACTATTTTCTATTTTTTTGTTTTGTTTTGTTTTGTTTTTTTACCATAGCCATCTTGATGGGTGTAACATAATATCTCATTGTCTCACTGTGGCCTTGATTTGCATTTTTCTAATGATTATTGATGTTGAGTATCTTTTTTTGTGCTTACTGGCCATTTGTATATCCTTTTTGGAGAAATGTCTATTCAAGTTCTCTGCCCATTTTTAAATCAGATTTTGAGGATTTTTGATATTGTTGAGTTATAGGAGTTTTTTAAGTATTCTGGATCTTCACCCCTTATCAGATATATGGTTTACAAATATTTTCTCCTATTTTGTGGCTTGTCTTTTCTGTTGATTGTCCTTTGATGCAAAGAAGTTTTTTATTTTGACATTAGATTTATCTATTTTTTCTTTCATTGCTTATACTTTTGGTGTCATATCCAAAAAATCACTGCCAAATCCAATGTTATGAAGTGTTTCTCCTATGTTTTCTTCTAAGAGTTTCATAGTTTGAGTTCTTTCGTTTAAGTTTTTGAACCATTTCAAGTTAATTTTTATATATGGTATAAGTAAGGATCCACTTTTACTCTTTTGTATGTGGTTAAAGATGACTTTTGACAGAAAAGAAAACTGAGCCTAAAACAGGAAGCAAGTCTACTCAAGGTAAAGCAGCTGGATAGAGACAGAACCAAGGCTAAAATGCAAGTATCCTGTGTCTCAGCCCAAAGTCCTCTCTACTCTTCTAATAAATAGACACTCTGGGAGTAAATGACCCTGGGCTTTACTGTGTGTCGTATCAGAAACAACTGGCGAAATAAAATGAAATATTGGGGCTGTTAGGTTTTGCCCTAGGTGGGGTCAGCCAGACCCCCAGTTCAAACCACTGTGTCCAGGGCACGTGATGGGTTTATTTTCCCTTAGGTACGAGGGTCAATCTTCAGGACACCTGTGACCATGAGCCATGAACAGCAGCCAAAAGAAAAGATATTGCAAAGAAACTACTTCTTGTTCAGTTTCACGGTGACTTGTTGGAATGTAGCATTCAGTTACTGATATGAGGGGGGAAACGCTAGTGGCCAGTGGCCAGAAAACTGGAGAAAACTTGTGCTTTGAAGTATTATCTTGAGGAAGGAAAGGAAGATGTGGGGGCTTTGATAAATCTGTTGGACTAGGGCAGTGGTCGGAAAACCTCAGCCCACCAGGTAAGTTCATTTTTATTGGAACATAGCCATGTTTGTTTGTTGATGTTGTTTATGGCTACTTTTGCCCTTCAACAACAGAAATGAGTCATTGTGACAGAGACATATGGCCTACAAAGCCTAAATTAATTAATATCTTGCTCTCTACAAAAAAAAAGAAAAAAAGTTTGCTGACCCTGAACTAGGGTAAGGAGGGAAAAGCGAATGGGCACAAAGCAGAGGCCCAATGCCTGAAGGGCAGCCAAACTTTCGGGGACCCTTAGCCACATCGGGAGATGAACTAGTGGCAACTTAAAGAATGCCCTAGATGTTCTGTACTCACACAGCTTCCCTAGGCCCAGCCCAGATCAGATCTGGTAGTCGTTGTGAAGTCGCTGAGCACAGAGAAGAGGATACGAGCCCCATGAGAGCCAGATCTCAGCCCGACCACATTCATTGGCCAGACTCTCGAGACACCCACTAAGGCTTCTGGTCTAAAGGCAGAGTGACAACTAGAAAGTAAAGGTCCAATCACAGGGGATAGACCTTGACACGGTGCCTCACACTGTTGTCATTATTTTCGGCTTTCTTACACGTGCTATTAATAACTCATCACTTTCAAAATTGATATTCATTAGTTTTCAATTCAATGTGATTGTGGACAATCCTCAGACTTCCTGGGCTAGTCTGATAGAAAATGTCAGAAAAGCAAGAGTCCAAATAAAGCTCAGCTCTGTCACCATGAGCTGACCTTGGAAAAGTGGCCTGATTTCTCTCACTTCTGTTTCCTCATCCTTAAAATGAAAATGCTTCCAAGGGTTGATGTGTGAATTCAATAAGAGGATGGTCCTAAAACTGCCAGAACATTCCAATAATGCCAGTTTCCTTTCCCTAGTCTGTTTGGTACCACCCACCAACAGCAGCTTCTCCAGAGGCCGAGCCTCTGAAGTCTCTTGTTCTTGCCTTCTCTCTTCCACATCCCTCACGCTCCCTGACTGCTCCAGACATGAACAAACAATTGTGCTACAGTGTAAGGGATTTTTAAGGTACGATTATAGTCGTTTTGTTCTCTGGGCAAATAGTCTTCTGTGAAGTTAGCCCACTGGTTTTAGGCCATCCCCCTTCTCAGGATCCTTGAAGATAAGAGCAGTTCAAACACTGATCAGGGCCTCTCCAATGCTGAGTAACACTCATAGTTTAGTCTCAGATCAAAGGTCCACAGATGACATCTGAGATCACTGGACGTCATAGCTCCCAGCTACTGTTTCCTGCCCCTGCCTCCAGATGAGCTGATGAGAAAGTTTGTTACAATGTTGTTCATTATAGCAAATTATTATTGGACATTTAGACATAGGGGGCTGGATAAATCAATCTTGCCACTACACAGCCATTTAAAATGTAGAATGGATATGCATTCATTGAAATGAAAAGATATTTGCCATACATTTAAGTGAAAACAGAAAATTTCACAATCATATGAATAAAATAAGGAAATTAATTTTTAGTTTTCTATATTACAAATATTTACTCATGTATGCGTATTTGCATAGGGAAAGTGTGAAAATGTAAGAAGTTAATAGTAACGTCTGCTGGTTGTGTTATAGATGGATTTTATGATTTCTTTTATGTATTTGTGACTTTTCTTAAGTATGTATTGTTTCTATTTCAGAATGTTTTTTGTAGCAAGAAAATATATATAATGCTATATATGAGGTAAAAAGAAGGCTTACTGTGAGGTTAAAGGAAAAAAGACTGGGAGGACCCCAAACCCCTACTCCAAAATACACATGTAAATAAATGCAGAGAGGAAACAGACCCCATCTTCCAGGGGTCTGCCTTGTCTGTCACACTGGTAGGGTGACAGCAAAAGAGCTGAATGACAAAACTCTAAATCTGGGTTCCTCTTTTCATTGCGTTTAAGGACTGTGAGTTTGCAGTCTTACATTTGTGGGGTGTCCAAGCTAGAAGACCCTGCGGAGACCATGTAACTCTCATGTTTTCTGCGAGCTGGAGCTGTGTGCTGGGCTCTCGCAGCAGCCTGGAACCCTTCTTCTCACTGCCGGTTGTGCCTCCTGTCCTGGTCTTCCAACATGCAGGTCTCTACAAGATTTCGACTTTGGCCCAGCCTCTCTTCACCCACAGCTCCTACAAGGTCACCATGTAGCTAGCCATCCACACCCTGGGATGACTAACATGTTGAGTGGATTCCAGAACAAAGGGGACCTTTTATTACCAACTGGAAAGGAACCCTGACTGGGGCTTAGGAGGATCCATGTGGTCTGAGCCCTTCCTGGTGACCTGTGCCTCCATGAACACAGCTTGTTCATAACCAATTAATGAAAGCCATTTAGCCTGACAAGATTCCAGTGGGGATCCCCTCAGATAATATCGCTGTGTTTAAGAGAAACTACTTTATATGACAGTTAGGTGTGTTCACTGTGGTTATTGAACAGATATCCTGCTTGAAAAGACCCAAAATACTGACTTTTACCAAAAAACAAGCCCCTCAAGCCGGATACTGAAGATGCTAATGCTATTCATCACAACTGCTTTCATTTCAGATCCCTATTGACTTCAGCCTCACCTTTGAGATCAGAGTGGACTAGAATAACATGAGATTTTCTCTTGCATGAACAAGTTTGGTAGCACTCAAACTCAGTTCCTGTCACACCCCACTAGAATGAGCCATTCTGCCTAGATATGAGGAAAGGCCCCTTGATGAATAGGTCAGAGGCAGCCTTCTCTGCCACCTGAAAGTGCTGAGCAGAAGCTAACAGTCTGGGTCTCCTCACCTGCCTAAAGCTAGCACCTCCGGTCTTCCTTCCCCTGTCACTTCTGAGCCCCAGTGGGGAGAGAGTATCAGTCAGAGTCCATCCTTCATTGGGCATTTATCCAAAATCAAAGACCCACTGCCTTTCATTAAACCACTTGGGGCATTCCCAGATTATCAGGAGATTTGTCAGCTGGTCAGAGCAAGGCAATGGAAAAACTCCTGGAGGAGGATGTGTCAGTCCAGGACAAGGACCATTTTGACGAACCTGGAAACACGAGACATGACTGCCAAGTCTCCAGGAGAGTACTTCCCCTCCCCTACCCCACCACCACACACAAGGTCCCACTTAAGAAGAAAGCCACGAGCCAAAGGGAGCTGAGAAATGGAATCTCATTCACAACCTAAAATGCTCCTGAGAGCCCTGGATGACTGCCTCCTCACCAATCCCTTCAAGAGCTGAGAGGCGTCGTCTGAACTTCGCGGGTGGACAAGAACAATCAATCCATGGAGCCACACAACACTGCCACACTCGGGCAACCAACCTGAGCCTCGGTTTCCTCCGTTTCAAAATGAGAGAAACCATACCTCCCTCAGAAGGTGTCATGAAGACCAAGGCAGATAAGGTATTTAAGGCTACCTGGCACAGCGTCCGGCACATAGCAAACTTGATGCATATGGTCATTATTATTATTCTCGTAAAGTTGTAAGTTACTGTGGAATTCTGCCAATAAATTATTGACTAGTAGGATTATAGATATTTTTAAAGTTATAGTTCAACCTTCTGTTCCTTTATACCACCTTTGATGTAAACAGGAATTCTTGCTATTTAGAAGCTCAGGTACGTAATTAAATCAGAAACATATGCATTTGCCCAGATCTGTGTTTCATTTTCTTTTTCTTAAAGCCCCCAAACAAACAAACAAACAAACAAAATAACAACAATAATAACCATAAACCTCTCTTTCCGAGCTACTATTGAGTCCTACCTCAAAAATAAAACGTTTAAAATTTGAAAAAGAGAGATTCATGTTCCTTTTAGGCCACAGAGCACCCCGCTGGCATCATCGCAAGAGATCACATTTGCAGTAACTGAAATGACAGATGCTGTCAGTGAAACTGAAGAGGCCTCAGGAGTATTGTTGTGGTTTGGCTAAATGATGATCAGATGAAATATTGTTGGTTAAGTCTTACCGAGGATGTCTTCACATTAGAGCTATTTGCAAAAGAAAAAAAAAAAGCGATGTGAAGTCAGCATAGGCTTGCTGTTTTTCTCGTGTATGTTTTTCATTTTGATATTATATCATGAACAGCTGTAAGGATAATGTTAATCGTCCCTTCTGGAAGCATTCATCACAAGGGTTTATTTATTATTTGGTTTAAGTATTTAAAAGTTAAAGCATTTCCAAGCTGTCTCTATTGAAATATTTCTAATATTACAGAAAGGCAATTATTTCAGAAAGCTTGCTCTTGATATTTCCACTTAGGAAAGAAAATAATAACCCATGTTTTATGGGTTTGGTTATGATACTGAAGGATGCATCAGGAATGGTTCACTTCTTATTGAGAACCAAAAATTTTGCCATAGAAAAGTGGAGCTGCAAATTTCAAGAATGTATAGATGATTGACTTGGGGTACTGATATTATAGAAGTATGGCAGGCTCTGCGACACCAAAAGAATAATATCTGATAGTCATGAGGAATTTTACAAAATGTTTTCTGTTTTTATCTCAACCTCGTGATCATCCTATAAACTAAGAATTTGTAGCACTTCATTGATAAAGAAACTGAGAGTTTCTGTGGCTTACACAAGACCAGCCAGTTGGAATTTTTTTATATATATATAATTTAACTGCCAGACACAGAGCTTCCACTAAGCCAGAGTGTATGAATTAGGAAGGAGAAGGATGGCTTAGGCCTCTTGGTTTGGCAAGCCAACAGCTGGCTGCATTGCAGCGTTCTCATCCCTTGGCCTGGCAGCTTTGTTCAGGGCATAGTTTGTACAACTGCACAAGAAGACCCTGGTACTAGGTCTTGGGGCAAGCAATGGACCAAAAAGGGCATAGTCTTGACCTACAGAAGATAACAATCACTTAACTAACAAAAGTCACAAAGAACCACACATTTTTGGATATTAGGGCCAATGCATTCTCCCATATTCTGTACCTTTTTCTTATTATTTTTCTAAATTTGAGTTTCTCTTTTACAGCTCAATGAAACCCAACTAGAATGTGTATACATAGCAACATCGCATTACTACTGCCCAGCCTCTTCTTGGCATTCAGTCCCAAGTGTTACCTTTGCTAGTTGGAAATGCACCATAAAAATCCACTCCATATTTCTCAGATTCAGAAAACCCTCATCAAATTTTCTTTTCTTCTACAGTAAACTATGATATGTACGAAGCAAAGAAAAACAATCTGTCCATCCCACATGGGCTTGAAAAAAGACATTAATTAATGCAAATCTTAAGAGAGGCATCTGCCAAACAATTAATTGTGAAATTTGTCACTACAGTGCAACATTTTTTAAAAATAAAAATTTTGTTTAAAGAATCACTTGAATGAACTTCGTAGTTATATCTTTGGAAATGAGATCCCTGAGTATTGAGAGGATTTTCCCCGGAGACACAATAATGAGGAAAAATAAGAATGCTGAAGGAATTCAAAGCATGACTGTGGAAACGGGGTTGGGACCATCTCAAAGGAACAACAAAGGATGTTCTGTTCCCCCAGTAACTGTGCTTCTCCTACTTTGGATTGCTTTGAAGTTCAAAGAGGGAGTTATCCTTGGCAGGGCTCTATTGAATGTGCCATTTCACCAATCTCCCTGATCACACCTGTGGGGTTATTTGCTCCCCTGCAACCTGGCAAGAAATACATCTTTCCTCAAATGGTATCCCGGGCTCTTTGACCTGGGGAGGGTCAGAGGCATAGGGTTGAGTTCTAAACTAAAAATTAACTTTCATGAGACAGGGTGGCCAGCGATAGTAGGTTTCCAAACTCAAAAGACCCAATTTAAAAGATATTCCCCTGCTCCTTCTACCCAAAGGCTCCCCCACCCCCACTCCTCCCGCCATTCATCTGCTACAGGATGCTTGGTCTGCCTCCCATGTGGCCATAAAGTGAACCAAAGTGATACGTGAATAGCCTTGGTAAGTGGTTATCAAGTCTGACAAAAACGTAGGAGACTGTGCTCACATGTGCTCTAAAGTGGTTGGCCGCTGGCTCCAACTGGCCCATGGACTGCCTGGAGGACAGCCAGGTATGAAGAAAAGTTTGGGTCTTTAGAGCCAACCTGGTTTATCACCTCCCAGAGTAGAGTCCTTAGACAAGACAACCAGCTCTCTGGAGCCTCAGTTTCCTCCTCTGCAGAAGAGAGATGATAACACCTCCCTTTAAAACACAAAGAGTAGCAGTAACAAAACCTGCCCTGCAGGGTTCTTATAAGGTTCGAAGGAGATAATGACATCAGGTCCCAGCCACTCTGAGGGTCTACATAAGTAGTTAGGGCTGTCATCATTTCATTCAGCTTTTGCTATGGGATTTTTCTGTCCATTTTTCTAAGATCTAGGGCTGCTTCCTGACATGAAGGAAAGAACATTCTGTCTACCACTTCATCTTCACCACTGAGGGCCCCATTCCAAGAGGAAGCTTCTGGAAGGCAGGAGTCTAGAGTGTGATGACCATGCACATGGATACGTAAAAGAGTAACTAGGGAATTTATGTGTCCACTCTTCCCGTGTCCTTCCTCCTTTCTCTAAATCTTCTCCATGATCTGAACAATATCTCTCCCAGAGCTCCCGCCCTTTGCTTTTTTGATTCTCAAAACTGAGAACGGACTTTGTTTATTTTCCTGCAAAGAGAGTCTGTAGGGTTGCAGCGCTGGAAAGTTCTGTTAAAGAGTCTGTGCCGGGACAGAGGCCACCCCTCTCTGCTCTGCAGGTCTGCACAGGAAGCTTGGTGGACACACTGAGCTGAGCACAGACACATGGCGCCGAGGACTGCTACAGAGGTGAAGGGACTCCATTCTCTCTTCATCTCTGCTTTCATCCCACTTTTCATAGTCTTCCACTTGGATCTGGACTCTTTTATATGATTTTCTGTCCCCTTGGCTCCATCTCCTCACTCACTCACTCACTCACTCACTCACTCACACTTTACTCACTTGGTTCATTCCCCACTTTTCTTCTTCACAGCTTTCTTTCCTTTGACTTTCTCTGCATCTGTCCTAGGCTCTGTGTCCCCTCCAGGCCTTGGTTTTGCCTCCAGCCAAGCCTTTGATTTGCCTTACTCCTCTCTTATTCTAGCGTACAATCAAAATTCCAATCCCATCAAGTTTGGGGGAGTAGGGAGGGGGGACGCAGTCTTAAGATCCAGAGAAATTAGGGGGCCCCTTTTCTGGTCCCAGAAAGTGCCAATGATTTGGTTTAAAACAGGCCTTGTCTCTAGGCTCCCCTCCCCCTGCCCCCAGCATTATCAATTAGAAGAAATGCTGAGCTAAATACTGCTGTTCATGAGCAAACCTTCCTAACTGGAAATCATTAGCTTATTGCTTTTTAAAAAATAAATCATGGTCTAAATAACCAAATAATGAATCTCTCACTAAGCAGCATAATCAATCTTCATAACCCACGGAAATACGCTCTGGAAAGATTGCATTTTACTGCTGTTGAAAACCTCGGTTTCATCAAATAAAGGAGCAAATTGCCATTCAGGAAATTATTCTTGGGCTAAAATATGCAATCAACACTTAGCTTCCCACCTGCACAGTCCTAGAATGCACATGGGGTAATGACATTTGACATGGGGCTTGTTACACTCCTGACCCGGGAGAAGGGTTTTCATATTTTTAATTTGTAATGTCTGGCAAGATTCCCAAAGTAATTTTCAATTAAAGTCCCTGGTACTTGTCAAACATGAAGACATTGCCCAAAAGATGGAATAACTTCATTACGGGGAGACATATTCACTTCATCAAGTTTTCCAGCTGAGTGTGCAAATACTGCCCACTTTTTTTGTCTAACCACTATAACTGAACAAAACAAAAGTCATTTTCTGTCTCCTATCCTCTAGGTGGACACAAATTTATAGAGAGGGGATTGTCCAGTTGTAACCTGTTGGTGTTGTTCCTTCCATCTTTGGGGGATCTGCTCCTCCTTCCCCATTTTAGCCATGTTTGTTCATTCCCTTAGCTGACTCTGCTTCCCCAGATGGGTTAGGGGCAGGTGCCTGACCCAAATTCAGCTAATCAGAGTTCTCCAGAATGCTTCATACTAAACTTAGGAGAGAAACTATTGTCTCTCCGCCATGTTGTTGTTAATATTGGTTTAGAGCTTCCCATAAGAGAAATAAAACCCACAGGAGAGAATAAAGCCATTATACAGAGAAACCCTAAGGACCAAACCTGGAGTAGAGAGCTCTGGACACTTTTGAACCCCTCATTTCAGCTGCCCAGAAAGCCAGCTCTTGCCCTGACTTTTCTACAGCAGATTATATGAATCAATACTTGTTTCTTATTTGACGTCAGTTTATGCAAACAGAATTTCTGCTCTTACCACCACAAGAGTCCTGACTAATATGTGATACCAATAAGGATGTGCTGGCAAAACAAGAAATTAATGTTAAGAAATATTTTCCAAATGTTTTTCTTATTTATCTATTGACCTAATCAATCAATAATATATAATGTATCTATGCTGAGCCAGACAATTGAGGCACAAAGATGATTAAAATATGGCTACAGACCTCAAGGGTCTCACAGGCTAATAAGAAATACAGACACATAAATAAGCCTATTGTTATAACATGGTTTCATAGGATCATACGAAATGCTGTGAGAGTGATTAGCTGCAACTAGGGCATTCAGGAGGACTTCATAAAGGGGACAATTCTCTTCTATGTCTTGAAGAGCAAATGTGATTGCAATAGGTGGAGAAAGGTGTAAAGGTACTGCAGGCAGAGACAGCATGTGCTAAGTGTCAGAGGTCCAAACATGTGTGGCATTTCTTAGGAGCATTCAGTAGTTCAGTGTGGATACTATGCTGTTACCTGGAGGGGAAGGGAAAGGTAATAAAAGATGAACCTGAGAAGGTAAATTGGGAGCAGATAATAAAAGTTATAACTTCATCCCTTGGCAAGGAGACATGGAGGTCTCTAAACAAAGCAACAGGGCAGTTAAACAACCAGTTATATGTTTTTGAACTTAGAATTTGAAGAGCAGTCTAGCAAGTGAGAGGATTATAGAGGGGAACAACAAGAAATACAGCCAGTACGAGGGGTCTCGAAATCCAACTGAACATTAACAACAGCATGAAGCAGGGCTTTGGATGTGGGACTGAATGAGAAAGGATACATTTGAAAAATATTTCTGAGGCAGAATTACCGGAATGAGGTCATGATAGAAAGTTCAGAGAGGAAAGGAGGAACTAGACAAGAATATCTCCAAATTCTAGCTTGATAGAAAATGAGTTGACAGTGATGCTGTGAACTGAAATGAGAAACACAGGAAAAGATAAAAAATTCAAGTGTACAGCTAAGAGTTGAAAGTTTGGGTCTAACCTCAGCTCCTCCATCAACCAAGTATCTGACCGTGGCTACAACGCACTTAACTCACTTAAGTTTTCTCAACTATAAACTGAAAAGGCTAGAAAACTTCATCTCAAGCATCTTCCTAGCTTAACCAGTGTGAGATTCAAAAGACAGTACAAGAGTAAGACAGGTCTGACAAAGTCTAAAAGTCAAGAACTTGAGGTTAAGCAGGGTGTGCCTGAAAGTCCCAAATGAGCTACAAACCAAGAGTGAATGGTCCCTCTGATTTTGCTGCCCAGGGAGGACTAACTACTTTAGATAAAAGGGCATGTTGGTTTGGGGAGAGTATGGCACAGTGCTCCTAGGAGCACACTTCATAGAAGTCATTTTTGTTGCTTTCTACATGGTTTAAAGGTTCATAAAGACCTCAAAAGTGATGAGGGGACAATCGGTAATCCATGTAGGGAAACATGGAATTAAATCCATATCTCACACCAAACACAAAATCAATTCCAGATGGACCAAGGACATAAATGTAATAAGGCAAAATTTTTAGAATCGATAGAGGAGAATATCTTCATAACTCTATGATGGTGATGGACTTTGAAAAAAAATTTATTTTGAAATAATTTTAAACTTACAGAGGAATTTCCAAAACGGTACAAAGAGTTTTTACATTCTTTACCCAGCTTTCTTTACAGTTAACATCTTACATAAACATGGTACCAAAACTAAGAAATTAACATTGGTATAATACTATTAACTAAACTATTTAAATTAAAGAAAGACTTTTTAAAAAAGACAGACACACGCACACACACACATACACACACACAACAACAGCGAAGAAACAATCAACAAAATGAAAAAAGTAGCCTACAGAATGGGGGAAAATTTCTGCAAACCATATATCAGATAAGAGATTAATATCTAAAATATGTAAGAAACTAACACAACTTGATAACTAAATAAATAAATTGATCTAAAATGCGCAGAAGAACTAAACAGAAATTTTTCCCAAGAAGACATCAAAATGGCAAATAGGCATATAAAAAAATTCTCAACATCACTGATCATAAGGGAGATGCAGACAAAAACCACAATGAGATATCATTTCACACATATTAGAATGGTTATCAAGAAGACAAGAAACAACAAGTGCTGGAGAGGATTTGGTGAAAAGGTAACCCTTATAAACTGTTAGTTGGAATGTAAATTAGTCCAACTACTATGGAAAACAATAGGAAGGTTCCTAAAAAATTAAAAATAGATCTACTATGCTATCTAGCTATCCTACGTCTGGGTATATAGTCAAGGGGAATGAAAACCTGATTTCAATGAGATATACGCATACCCATGTTTATCACAGCATAATTCACAATAGCCAAGATATGGAAACAACACGAATGCTCATCAACAGATAAATGGATAAAATAGATGTAGTATAGGTACACATTGGAATATTATTCAGCCATGAGAAAGGAAGATATTCTGCCATTTGCACCAACATGGATGGACCTTGGGCACATTATGCTAGGGGAGATAAGTCAGACAGAGAAAAACATACTATATGATATCATTTATAGGTAAAAAAGTCAAACCTGTGAAAAATAGAGAGTAAAATGACGGGGGTCAGGGGATAAGAATGATGGTGTTTCAGGCTATAAACTTGTAATTAGTCTTAAGCCATAGCGATCTAATGCACAAAATAATAAAAATAGATAATAATATTGTGCTATAATGATATAATATGATAAATATTGCTTTAATGGCAATCATATTACAATATATAAAGTATCCAAATAAACACTGTACACCTTAAATTTATAAAATATAATGCCAAATCTATCAAATTAAACAAAATTAAGAATTTCCATTCATCAAAGAATACCATAAAGAAAGGTAAAAGAGGAGAAACAAACTGGGTGTCAATATTTGCACACAAAACCAATGAAAGATTTAAATCAGAACATAAAAAGGGTAAGAAGAGCTCCTACAAATTAATAAGAAGACAAACAACCTAGAATAAAAATGGATAAAAGATATAAATAGGTATTTCACAAAAGAGATACATATGAATGGTCAATGAACATATATAGGATTGCTCAACCTAATTGATAGTCAGGGAAATGCACATTCAGACCTCAAGACTAACAATAGCAAGTCCTGAAGAACATATGTACCAAAATTCATTGCTGATGGGAATGTAAATAGATACCACCACTTTAGAAGGCTATGTGGCATCCTCCTATAAAGTTGGCCAATCACAGACCAGGGCCTTGCCTCTCAAAGTGTAGCCCATGCATTGGTGTCACTGTGAGGCCTCCCCTCAGATGAAATGAACCAGAATCTGAATTTTACCAAGATCCTCAGGTAATCCAAAGGCCTATTAAAGTTTGAGAAACTTCTAGTCTCTTTATTTATATCCTACTACCTAATTTAAAACCCATTTTTAAAAAAAAAAAAAAAAAACTCCCAATAACCCCAGCATTCACAGCAGCCAGAGTTATTGATTTGGGCATTAAAGAGTCCGTTGTAAAGGGATAATGCAAAGAAGAAGCAGAGATGAAAGAGTAAACTGGTAGTAATAACAATTCAGGCAGAGGCAGGAAAGGACTGAGAGCTCAGGTAATGGACATAAGCCCAGGGTAGAAAGATGGCCAACACTGCAAAAGCCAGTGTGATGCTCAAAATCCTGACCCTCCCGGTAATTAACCAGATGGTACAGAAGCCTATTTCTAAGGGCTACCCCATAGCCTCCGAAGGCCAGAGACATCCTTCTAATCCTTGATGAGGAGGATGGATGGTTAAACAAGGATATGTAATATATAAATACAAAAGTAATCAGTAGTATACATGTACATACCGGAGTTAAATAATAAATCCAGCCATTGTTGAACAGCTAATACCTGAAATGGGTGAACTAAAGCAACCTCCCCAGTGTCAACACACTGGTACCTGGGATGGGACCGCCATAGCTCAGTTTGCCAGGCCCTGCTCTACAATTACAACAGGACACCTCACCTGAGGCCATGCACCGAGAAAGTGAGGCTTACATAGAGCAGCGGTTTTTGAGCTTGGTTTCATGTTGGAATAACCTGGGGGATTAAAAAATTCAGCTGCCTAGATTCTACCCCTAGAGATTCTGATTTAATTGACATGGATGCAGCTGTTATATTGGGAGCTTTGAAACCTCCTGAGATGATCCTAATATGCAGCAATTTTTTAAAAAATGTTTTAATAGAGCAGCTTCCCTTTCAAAAGTGCCTGTGTGGAATCACACGGTTAATAGGCCATAACACCTGGGGCAGAAATAAGAGCATGTGGGTCCCTAGGGATGTGGGCTATAACCTGAACGTTTTGCTTAAGAGCACACAAATGTATAGTGTGGAAAGGCGGTAGGTGTGCTGACCCACAATTGGGGACACGAGGATATGATGCAACTGCTAAGGTATCCCAGGAATAATGACATCCCTTCCCTTTTGACCAAAAGCTATTTTACACCAGGGTTTCTCAGCAGTGGCACTATTGACATTTTTGGACCAGATATTTCTCTGTGTGTGTGTGTGTGTGTGTGTGTGTGTGTGTTCTGTGCATGGCAGGACATTTAGCAGCATCCCTGGCTTCTACCCACTACATAGATGCCAACAGCACATTCCCACTTCTGACAAAAATGTCTCCAGACATTGACAAATGATCCCTAATAGATGAATATATTGCCCAGGTAGGCATCCAACTGGATAACAGGAAGCCAATCTCCCCTGGCAGGAAGAAATTGTCTTTAGATGTAATTTTTTGCAGCACCTCATGCTTTGTTTTGGGGCCCAGGAAATCAAGAGCATGGATACAGACCACAGCAGCCTACTAAACTGGTGACTCTCCCTTCTTCTTCGCTCTCTGCTTGGGGGTGAGGAGAGGAGGGGCTGGTTGATTGTGATAGGCTAGCCCCGGAGTAGAGTTTGACTCCAGTTTGTGGGGGCTTTCTTTGGAACGGGAGGTGGTCATATCTCTTTGTCCCCAGTTTGGGCCCCTGGCAACCTTTTCTAGAGAAACAAGGAAAGTGCCTCTCAACATCCTGTTACCAAGGCAATTTTTTAAGCTGTGCTCGAAGTCCTTGCACCAGGCACATTTGAGCAGGGGCTTTGCACAAGTTGGCCTGATATATTAACCTGTCTGGGAAGGAGCCTGTATGCTTCTAATTGTTGTAAAATAAACATGGGGATCTGAGCTTGGAGGAGGCTGGGCTTTGTCAGGATCAGGCTGATCTTGCCCATGTTGCCCTCACCTCTGAATAATGAGCAAGGGGCCCAGAATATGAAACTTTGCCTT
>NW_011888866.1:6377058-6383856 GCF_000151845.1 Pteropus vampyrus
AAAAAAAAAGGCAGAGCCTGTATTAAAACCTGTGTCTCCTTGGTCAACACTGGGTCTCCTGACTGCCATCCAGGGTTCCTTTCACCTTCCTGAACCTACTCTGGGCTCAGGCACTGTGTTGGTGGTAAAGGAGGCAAGGTCCTTCCTATTTCTCAGCATGGTCAAGGTGGCTGACGCTGACTCAGAAGGCACTCGCTCCCTTTCAGATGAGCACTGGGGTGGATACAGCTGTAGAGGCTGCTGAAGTTACTTGAGGTCTCCCATGAGGACAGAGGGAAGAGCCAAAAAAGCTGTGTGAGGCGTCCCACATATCAGGCCACATACAAGTGACCTGCAGTTTCTGTTGGCAGACTATACTACTCCAAATCTTACATAATTGACTTTGGACAGAGATTTGTGTGGATATTTTCCCCCTTGCCCAGAAAGGCGATCATGTCCCAGGGAAAAAAGCACTCCAGTCAGCTGCAGACCACACAATCTTTTTTGGCCTCAAAGAAAAAGGACATTTCTCAGAAAAGTCCATCACTGGGGACCAGGCCACAGCAATATTATAAAGCAGCCTCCTTTGCTATCTCTAGTCACTTCCTTTCTATACGGTTTTCCTCTTTCCAGGAGCCCACCCCTCCCCAGGCTATCCAGAGCCCCTATTCTTCCCACTGCCTCTCCAAGGCAGTGTCAAACCTGCAAAACCGTCTTGTGCTTTTCTCCCATTAAACTCCCACTTGCCCAATTTTCTGCTCTTTCTAAATTGTTTTGGAGAGGAATGTTGTGAACTAATGCAGGTAAAAATGGCTGGTAGGGTGAATTGCAATTTTGAAGTAAGGACCTTAGAGAAACAGATGGTTGAATTGAAAGGCACTTGAGAGATGATCTAGTTCAGAGCCTTTCTGTATCCTGTCAAGCCCTAGGGTTCTGCAGAGGTGCCCCAGGGGCTGTCACCAGGCTGAGAGGGCTCTCAAGAAGGCAGAGAATTCTGCCTTGCTTCACTGGATCACCTCTGCTTCTATCTATGTTATACAGGCAGACTTCATTTTATTGCATTTCACAGATGTTCTATTTTTTACAAATTGAAGGCAAGACCCTCGGCCAGCAGGATGATTACAACTCTCTTTATTGCAATACTTGCTTTATTGCGGTGGTCTAGAACTGAACCCACAATATCTCTAAGATATACCTGTATATCTGAGGTTCCACCCACGATTTCTGTTCAGAGCATTTTCTTTTCAAAAGAAAGTTTAAAAATCAGTGATCAATGCTACAATATGAACAAACCCTTGGAAACATTATGCTCAGTTATAGAAGCCAGACATGAAGGGCCACATATCATGTAATTCCATTTACATGAAATATCTAGAACAGGCAAATCCATACATCAGTGGTTGCAAGGGGCTGGGAGGAGCGGGGAATTGAGGATGACTGGTAATGGATACGAGGTTTCTTTAGGGGATGATGAAATGTTTTGAAATTAGTGGTGATGGTTCCACAACCTTGCGAAGATACTTAAAACCACTAAATCGTATTTTTTAAAAGGATGAATCTCACAGTATGTAAATTATATCTCAATTTTTAAAAATCAGTAACCTTATCCAACCCCTTCATTTCGCAACTGGGAACACTAGGGTCCAGAAGGTTGGAGAGACTTATGACCTAAACGCCTGAAAGGAGCACAGCCTAAAGTCAGAAGTGGATCCCTAATTCCAGATTTCATGATGGACTTGCAAGCAGGTAGGGAAGATTTCCCATGTTCCTCAAATCACACGAAAGAACCAACAGCCTCTGTTGCCTACCTAGAAACCTGGCCCCAATTAGAAAAATAGCTCGTTCCCAGGTCCCTCCCTCTTATAATTTTCCCATGTAGTGGACATGCACTGCTGTCATGAGAAAGTACGCAGGATCCAGACAGAAGGCTGGGATGGGACAAAGAATTTTGTAGGCTTGTGTCCAGCTGGAGGAGCAAGTGGGGGCCTGTGCACCACGCATTTGGCCTTGGCCTGACTGCAGAACTTCGTCTACACTGCCACCGACCCTGGTTCTGGTGCCTATGGACTGTGTAACCACCTCAGCCCATAGCTGGGCTCCTTCCCTATACAATCAGTTGGTAATAATAATTTGGGGAGCTAAATAAGTTAATATATGTAAAGTCCTAACACAGGCGTTTATTATATTTACTACCATGTGAAGACGCTTTAAAAGGTCCTCATAGCTCTACGACTTCAATCAAAGGAGGCACCAAGAAATCCATTCTTGGGAATGGCCCATGTGTTCAAGTTCCCAACAATCTGATGTTCCTGTGAATATAAACAATGGGATGAAGGAGAGGACTAAGGGCATTTTCAGGCATCGTGTCCATGTTTTTTGAATAAACAAAGGAAAGAAATCAGGCTTAGATTCAACTGGCGCCTCTACGCCACAAATTATTAAACCTCTCTGTAGGAACCACATATATCATGACACAAAATATGCTACTTGGGCCCTCATTCACTGCAAAAAGAAGGCTCTTGTGAAATAAAACCCAGGCATCCTATTTGGCGTATTGGGTGATGTAGAGAAAATCTGCCCTGGCCATGCCCCCCGAACCCCCGGCTGTCATTGAGTGAGCTCCAGTTTTTAATAATTTTCATGGCAATTTACTCTTGTATTTATCTAAGTTTTCATATCACTTTCATGACTCAGTAACCCAGAAGTTCCGAAGAGTAAGTGTTATTTTTTCCACTGGGGTGGACAATCAAGAGAACAGAATTATCTCTCAAGGTAAAAGGGAGAAAAGAACTACAGAGGTTTGTCCAAGTTGAGAAAGGTGAGCATCCTCTTTCCAAGTCTTGCGGGGACCAGAAGCTACAGCTCAAGGCCCTTAATGATGGGGATTGTGTACATCTTGTGGATGGACTCCCAGTACCACAACGATTGCATGGGCTTGGCTCATAAAAGGAGCTCTACAAATAGTCATCGAATTCATGAGTAAACAAGTGGTTATGGTGTAGTATTATTTTCAGATGCATACACATATCCATATGAAATAACATCAGTATGTTGGATCATATATAGACAAAATATATTCGGTGCCTTGAATGTGTTGAGAGTATAACACATAACGTACTTGAAGTACATAAATGATAGTATGTATCCCTCTGCCTGGGGAGAATGTAAATCAATCTTCTTCATTTTCAAATTTTCAGCTCGACTCTGAATATAGAGCTAAACCATTTGGAGCCACAGAAATTCAGGACTCCTAGCATTTATCTAAGAAATCAGCCGAGAAATGACAGCAGTCTATACTTTGCCAAAGGTTCATTTGAGACACTGGCTCTCACCGACAGAGACAATCCAGGGACGTGGAAAGAGGGCATTGTCGAGGTCCCCAACAATTAGATCTGGCTATCTAATAGAGTCGCCAATGGCCATATGTGGCCATTGAGCACTTGAAATGTGGCTAGCCCCAATGTGTCTGTGCTTTAAATGTAAAATATATATCAAACATCAAAGACTTCATATAAAAAAAATTTAACATATTATTAGTAAATATTTTACATTGATTATATGTTAAAATGATAAAATTTTGGCTACATGAGGCTAAAATATATTTTAAAAATTAATTTCACCTGTTTTTTACTTTTTTAATGTTGCCGTTAGAAAATTTAACATTACAAATGCGATTCACAACAGTGCAAAAAGTGGTAGCAACCCAAATGTCCATCAGGGAGGAATGGATAAACAAGATGTGGCATCTCCATACAATAGAATATTTATACAGCCTTAAAAGGGAAGAAAATTCTGACATATGCTACTACAAGGATAAGCCTTGAAAGCATTATGCTAGGTGAAATAGGCCAGTCACAAAAGGACGAATATTGTATAATTTCACTTATATGAAGTCCCCAGATATAGAGGCAGAGAGCAGAATGGCTGTTGCCAGGTACTGGGAGCAGTGGGAAGTGGAGGATGATTGTTTAATGAGTGCAGAGTTTTAGTTTGGAAAGATGAAAAAGTTCCGGAGATGGATGGTGGTGATGGCTGCATAAGAATGGGAAAGTACTTAATGTCACTGAACTGTACATTACAAATGGTTAAAATGGTAAGCAATGGTTATGTATATTTTACCAAAATAAAAGGAACATTAAAAAAATACAATTAACTCAAAGGACTTCTAGTGAGTTTCAAAAAAATAAAGCAATTCTTCATTGTATTAGATCTTGAGTTTTCTAGGTCATCCAATCGGGAATTCTGAGGTTTGCCTTTTGCGGCCCTGCTGAGCCAGGGGTCCCCAGATGTGAATGTATGAGTTTAGGTGAATGGAGACTTCTGGTTTAGGGTTGGAGAAGGAGAAAGGAAGATTTTATTGTTAATTGCAGGGTGTCGTAATAAAACGGAGAGATAAGAAGAAGGAAGGTTGTCACAAGGGGCCCATTCCCTGCCAGGCCCCTTGGGACTGCAGAAGGAGAAAGAGGTTAGGGCAGAAGAAAAAAGCAGCTGTGTCAAGAACAGTCTGAGACAGTAAAAGCTGGGCCACTTTGGGGCCCAGGTGCCAAATGTGGCACAAAGCAGGGGAAAAGTCTCGTCTCCCTCCGATTAGGCACGCAAACCCCACTGAGGGCAGCTTAGGAGCAGAATCTGATTTGGGTACAGAGGCTGGAGTTGCCACCAGTCACAGAGACAGAGTAAGGAGCAGCAGAGGGAGGATCAGGGCAGGAGCCACGTGGTGACTACAGAAGGCCGGCTGGTTTGTAGCCCCATGGGGGCTTCTCTGTGTAAAGTCACAAAAATATTTGGAGAGGCTTTGTGGGAGGCTGGAGGACTCTTATGACCACGTGGGGGAGCGAGAACAGGAACTCGGTTATTGACATTAATGTGACTTAATTTGCACTCAGCCTGGTGAAGCCTGGGAGAGAGGTTATATTACATGCGTGCTCCAAGGGTGCCCCAGTTTTGCTCTAAAGGGAAAAATATCCCCATAAATGCCATAGAACGGTTTGGTAAAATAAATTTAAGTTCTCTGAACAAACAAAAATCCAAAGGCAGAATGATTTAATTCAGTTTGAAAGGACTGCAATGAATAACAAGGAGGAAATCCATTATCCAGAGGGATTCTCCTAAAAAAAAAAAAAAAAAAAAAAATCTCCAAAGCAAGAAGCTAGGAGCATTTTTCCCAGGGAGAGAAAGAAGCACTGGGAGAGAAGGTGAACTCTTTTCTAAAGTAGTTAGGATGCATGCGATCCTGTGCCCCTGACCACAGTCAGTCAATAGGACCAAAGATACTCATCCCATCTAGCACTAGAGAGGGTGATCTGTGGCCCACCAAAGCTGTGAGCTGTGGCCCAACTTGAAAAATTATCAAGAGCAACCATATTGCAAATAAAGAACAAACCACTCAGCAAGGAAATTAAAGCAAAAGTACATACTGGGAGTTTTGAGATTAAAAGAAAAAGAAAACTCTCTCTGTCCCTCTCCCCGTATTCTCACTCTTGTCCAAGAGAATGAGACACAAATTTGCTTGAATCAGACTCCAAGACACTGAATGGGCCATGTGCCCCAGAGATCTCATCCTTCCTTCTCTTGTTCCCAGGTGAGGTTAATCAGGGCTTTTCCCAGCCCAAGGAGAAGTCTGGGGGGTTAAACTCTTTCTCTTATTCTATTTGGAGCACTACTACTACCCTTTGATCTTCAATCTCTGCTTCTAATAATTTATGGAAGTTTAATGCATGCCAGTTCTTCTGAATTAAACAAAGCAATAAATAAATACAGATGGTCCCCAACTTACAATGGTTCAACTTACGATGGTTCAACTTACGATGGTTCAACTTAAAGATTTTTCAACCTTATGATGGTATGAAAGCAATACGTATTCAGTAGAAACCATACTTTGAAATTTGATCTTTTCCTGGGCTAGCAATATGTAGTACAATATTCTTTTGTGATGCAGGAAAGTAACAGGAAGATGATTTTGCTCAACTGTAGGCTAATATTCATGTTCCGAGCATGTTTAAGGCAGGCTGTACTAAGTGTCCAGTAGGTTACCTGTACTAAATGCATTTTTCACTTAAGATATTTTTCAACTTAGGATGAGTTTATCAGGACATAACGCCATCATAAGTCAAAGAACATCTGAGTAAGTTTTGATGGTTACAACTATTTTAAGTCATTGTCATCTCCTTTGTGATTATTATTGTGGTCCTTAAAAGAAGTATACTAAAAGTCCCCAGATGGAATTTTTACTTCATGAGATATTTCCACATGAAAGAGAACAAACAGCAAGAGGATCAGAAGGAATTGAGACACTCTGTTCTTTGTAGAGAAGAATGAGAGCCAAGACTTCTGTGTGTCATCAATGCCCACTGATGCCTATTTTGTTGATCTTACAAAATCCTGAAGGCCTTCTGAATCATAAAAGAAAGCTTAAACTGTGTCTAGTTTACTTGCTCAATATTAAGTGTATTTCCTCGTATTTGAATTCTTTGTGGATTCGGAATCTGCCTGTGGTGACTCGGGTATTTAATTGTGGAATGTTTACTCCATTAGCCAACCAAGCCAGATACACTTTGATTTCGACCCAGACCACCTGAGCTTTCAAGTCCAGCTCCAAAATCTTCCCTGTGCCTGTGCTCCCTAGCCCCACCATAGGATCCAAGGATGGGTCCTCCTAACAGCCTTCATCAATATGTAAATTAAATCAGATCAAAACTAGTTCCATGGATCATTTTTATGTAAATCAAAGCCTTTTGAGAAAATCAGAGCAATGGCACAGCACATGGGATTCTCCGAGCAGGACTCACGGCCCAGCTGCACCAGAACCTCCCAGGGGCC
>NW_011888866.1:6383906-6398376 GCF_000151845.1 Pteropus vampyrus
TAAGTTTTGATGGTTACAACTATTTTAAGTCATTGTCATCTCCTTTGTGATTATTATTGTGGTCCTTAAAAGAAGTATACTAAAAGTCCCCAGATGGAATTTTTACTTCATGAGATATTTCCACATGAAAGAGAACAAACAGCAAGAGGATCAGAAGGAATTGAGACACTCTGTTCTTTGTAGAGAAGAATGAGAGCCAAGACTTCTGTGTGTCATCAATGCCCACTGATGCCTATTTTGTTGATCTTACAAAATCCTGAAGGCCTTCTGAATCATAAAAGAAAGCTTAAACTGTGTCTAGTTTACTTGCTCAATATTAAGTGTATTTCCTCGTATTTGAATTCTTTGTGGATTCGGAATCTGCCTGTGGTGACTCGGGTATTTAATTGTGGAATGTTTACTCCATTAGCCAACCAAGCCAGATACACTTTGATTTCGACCCAGACCACCTGAGCTTTCAAGTCCAGCTCCAAAATCTTCCCTGTGCCTGTGCTCCCTAGCCCCACCATAGGATCCAAGGATGGGTCCTCCTAACAGCCTTCATCAATATGTAAATTAAATCAGATCAAAACTAGTTCCATGGATCATTTTTATGTAAATCAAAGCCTTTTGAGAAAATCAGAGCAATGGCACAGCACATGGGATTCTCCGAGCAGGACTCACGGCCCAGCTGCACCAGAACCTCCCAGGGGCCAACGACCCATGCACAGCTGGTGCCCAACCCCACATTCGGGAGGGGTGCACCACTTTAACGGCCCCTCATAGTAGTCCATTCTTTTACATTCTTAACATTATTACATTCTTACATTTTTAACTTTTCCATAATTTCAGACTTGCAAACAGTTTGCAAAAATAGTACAAAGAATTTTCATACACCCTCCATCCATATTCCCCAAATGTTAACATCTTACATAACCACAGGACGAGGATCAGATCGGAATGTTAACATTGCCACAATACTTATTATCTACACTACACACCTTACGCGAATTTCAGTTGTCCCACTATTTTCTTTCTCTGGTCAGGATCCAATCCTAGGTCACGTGTTGCATTTAGTGGTCATGTTTCCTTCCTCTCTTGGAGCTTCGTTTGCCACCTCACTTTCTCACTCTGTGGCCCCAAGGAAAGTGGACATTTCATCTGCTTCAGGGCATCATCAGAGGAGGAGTTCTGTCCTCAGTGTGGGGAAGGGCAAGTGCTGAAGGAAAAAAGGCCACCTAGCCAGTGGGTATTCAGGACACTCTTCCCTGCAGAAACCAAAGAGGAGGTTCATTTCTACCTTGCCACTCCCACTCCATACCGCATGGCAGTGAGACACACCACTGACATCTCGATGGAGTTTACCAAATCTGGGGAAAATCTTTAGGATTTCCATTCTCCCTCCTTTCATAGTCCTCATAGACTACATTATTACTTCCCCCCCTCCCCCAAATACACTGGCTTTTCCATGAGGAAATTTTTCTTCTTTTAGCAATGCTGTTTAACCAATAAAGATTCCTTTTCTCCATGTTTGCCTCATCCACAATCAGAATATAATTATAAGTGAAGAATTTATATTTACTATTTTCTTTCTCTCTTGTACACAGACACAATCTTCTGAATGCATATTAACAAGTTTTATTCTTGAAAGGCAACATGGCACAGTGGTTAAATGCCACACTCTGGAACCATACTGTCTGAGTTCAAAACCCAGCTGTGTCCTTTACTAGCTTTGTGACCTCATGCCTTAGTTCTCATCTAAGAAATGGGGATGTAGGTCATATATGTCTGTTAGAAGGAGTAAATGTAGGTCATATATGTCTGTTAGAAGGAGTAAATGCTTGTAAAGCATGTAAAACAGCTTCTGGGATATAGCTAACGCTATATAGGTATCTGTTAAATACATGTTTAAAAATAAAGAGGCCAATGAGACTACTTTAACCACTTAGCACTCTTGGTATTAATATGCTATTGGATATAAATCTTCCTAAAATGTAATGGATCACATCGCTTACATTGTTAGAGCTCTTTGGCTGTTGGCAATACTCAAAAACTGGCAGTTCCCAGATGGAATGCAGTCTACAGATGTGTGTTATGTCCATGTGTGATTTGCATGCACATTTTTTCATTTGTTACTGGGTCAACATTTAAAATGAAAGAGTTCACAGAAAGTGACTTTCTGACATTTTGCAAAAATTCAGGCTTATCCCCATGGAGCTTATGTTCCCCCGGAACAACAATGTCAAATGGATCTAAACAGAGGCAGATCCCCCTCAGGCAGGGACTAGATGGTGGAGTCAGCCACAGTCCCTACAGCCGCCTTGACACTGAAGCGAGAGTGGATTGCCATGTTATGATTCTGTGTACACTGCTGTTTTTCTTTTAGTAGAAAACTATCTTTACCTCTGTCAAGAGTAGAACAAATAAAGAGTTTACAACGGCCACATTTAAAGAAAAACATAAGAATGCGCAATTCTTCATGGCCGTGACATTGTTTCCTATATGTTTTATAAGAAAATTGTGTCAGATTTGAAAAAGTACAATCGAAGCTGCCATTTCTTATCCTGGACCTGTTCGTTCACTGTTACTATGGTCATTGCTGCCTCGCCACAGTAGGTATTCGAGTTTGTGACCCCTGGTCTAGGGAATTAAGCACCAATATTTGGCCTAGGACTTCAGACCCTTCAGGACCTCATTCCTGTGGACCCGCTCAAGTTTACTTCCCCACACACATATCCTATAGTCAGCAGTTTTGAACTATTTTCAGTAATGTGACTCCATGTCTTTTATTTCTCACTGATGTCTTATAAATGGAACATCTAGCTTCAAAATAGAAACGCTAGCCTTGTTTTTCAATCTTAAATCACGGGTATTTTATAGACATGATACATTTCAAAGTAGCCATGAGAAAAAATAATGTTTGGTTTAATCACATAACCAAAGTCATTTTGATGATAATTCAAAGTTAGACCATCAAAAACAAAAAGTATCTAAAGATATTCTTTAAGCATAATCAATCCTGACTACAATACAGTAAAAACAGGCTTGCGGGGTGCAAACACAATCCCATGTGCCACACGGCAATTTAATAAACTGACATAGGCTATTATGAATTGGAAAATATCTGTGACAGTATATATTTTGAATAGTATTAATGACATGCTGACATTTCCTCCTGGAGGTTCAGACCGTGTATTATTACCAGAATCATCTTAGACCAAACAAAATTGATCCTGGTTTAGGAAAGGTCTTTACTTGGTTGAGCATTCAGAGTAAATGGAGACGGTGCTAAAAAGAACTTTTTTTAATGGATATCTGTGGGAACAAGAGGGTGATTACTAGTGGTGTTACCCGTATGTCAGGTCCTATAGGCAGGGGAAGAGAGCCTGGACTGGGGAGGGAAGGGGAGATTGGGACAGAGGAAAGGTTCTTATTCTAGCCCCTGGCCGCTTGGTGGCTTAGCAAAACAGAGTATGAAATGAACATAGTTTTGATAGGTCCTGAAAGACCCCCCAAAAATGGGAGAATTTTCTCTGTTCAAATTCACACATTGATTGATGCACGTACATCATCTTTTTTTTTTTTTATTTTGTTTTAGGTGAAGAATCGGAGTCTCCGAGAGTCTGGCTTGTCTGAGAATGCTCAGCTAGTAATAGCTCAGATACCTGAACTCCGGGGGCTCTGATAACTAACCCTTAGTTGCTTCTCTTATTGCACTGCAAAAATGTGGAACATTTCAAAGCTTCAATACTTTACTAATTTTTTCTCTTGTCTTAAAAAAACTATTTCAGTGCTAAAAGTCAGATCCTTTTGTTGTTAAATGACAAATCATACCAAAGTAATGATACATCTCACGAAATGTAACTAATTCCCGCCACTTATTTGAGCACCTACTATGTGCCAGTCATTATAACAATGTCATCTCATTTAATTCTCACAATAATCCTATAAGGTAGATGGTATCATCCCCATTTTACAGATAATAACACAGAAGTTCAGAGCAGTAAAATAACCTGTCCAGGTGACATAATTCATAAGTGGTGAAGTTGGGATTTTTCAGGCTTCTCTGACTCCAAAAACTATGCTGCTTGCAATACACTGAACTCTATGTCCAAAAAACATAAAATTCATGATTCTTCGAATTGAATCGTTGAATTTTATAGGCCAGCCCCTGGACCAAATGTTTTATTTAGACGCTCAGATCATTGTTACCACAGCACCATGAGGGATAGATGATTACCTGTTCAGGTATATGGAACAGACCTTCAAGGAAGTTGACTTGCCAAGGTCGCAAATTTGAGTCCAAAGCCAGGCTTCACCTTAGAAGGGTTCGTGGCCTCTGGTGGAACATTCTAAATGTTGTGAGCACGTAGTCTAGATGAGTGGTTCTCAAATTTGACTGCATTTAGAATCAGCTGTACAGCTTTTTAAAATTCCATTGCCAGTATTGTTTAATGGGTACAGAGTTTCTGTTTGGGATAATGAAAAACATTCTGGAAACTGATAATAACGATGGTTGTTCAACACTAAACGTGTTCGTCCACACAACGGGTTGCTATCGCTCTTCAAAGTCCCTTCTACAGCACTGATACCACAATGTGTGGGAGTGTCCAACACCAGAACCGGCAAGGAGAAAATCACAATTTCGGGGTCCATTCGTGCGGGTGCATTTTGAAGACTCAGTAGGTTTGGAATGAGTAGAGGATTGATTGTAAATTGATCTAAAATCTTCGAAGAAAACATTTTAGCACAGAGGTCTAACATTTAGTAGGTTGTCAATCCCTGGCTTGTTCCTCTGCCTGCCCCCAGCCACACACTAAGTCCTGTTAGTCTTGTCTGGGCTCCAGGTCCAGCATTCCTTACCCCGATTCTAACCACCATTGTCTCTGGCCTGGAAAAGCCACTGGCTCCAGCCACTTCCCCCAGCCCAAGATGTCCTTGCTCTGCCCAAAGTCCTCTTTCCAAAAAGCAAGTCTGACCAAGTCTCTCCCACACTTAAGCCCATTGACAGGCCACATGCCCTCAGAAGAAAGTTGAACTCCTTGGCCTGGCTACAGGATTTGCACTGGTCTCTGGATGCTGGACTCCAGCTCCACTCAGTTGCTCACAGCTTCCCACACATCCTGCCCTCTCAGCACCTGGATTATACTGCTGGTCCTTCCGGTCATCTGCCATACCCTTTCCTTCCCCACTATCTTAATGGATAACTCTACTCAGCCTTAGGTCTCGGCTTAATTATCCCTTTTTTTCCAAATCCTTCCTGACGCTTCACTCTCAATCTGCATCCCCAAGCTTAGTTAGGGACCAGCCGTGCTCCCACACACTGAGGTGGCAGTACAGTAACCGCACCATACTGCAGCCCTCAACACCCAACTCTTTCTGCCACTAGACTTGAAACTAAATCTAGTTCACAACTAGATCCTGAGCCCTGGCCCAGTGCCTGGAACAGAACGGTGCTCAACCTAAACTTACTGAATTGTTCAAATTCTGGATCCCCAAGGCCCTGAGGAGGTGAGAAAATCAGTCTTCTTACCTGAAGCTGGTTGACTGCTCTCACTGGGAGCCTCCCTATTTGTCAGCCTCCACCAGTGAGTCCCATAGGAAAAGAATGCAAAACTATGGTACCAGGGCCTGGACAAGCCAGCAGAGGGCCTATGTTCTACTCACAGCCAATTTAATCCGTACATGTGATTATGCCACTCCTCTGCTCAAACAGTCTCTGGGGCAAAGCTTCCCAAGAGACATAGTCCATATTGCTCCCTCTAGATCAGACCCCCATGCCCCACCAATCTGGTCACTGTATGTCTTTTCAAACTTCTGCCACTATTCCTTTCATATACCTCACAGTCCAGCCAAAGAACTGCCTCCGTTTTCCCCATATGTGCCCCAACAAATTCCCAGCCCCTGTGCCTTGCACTGCGATGCCTTCACCTGCAGCTCACTCACCGAATGCACAGACTTTCTTACTGCCCCATCCCCAATATTACCTACACACAAGATCCTCTGAGATACCTCCAGCCAGAGGAATAGCTCCTCCCCTGCTCACCCCGCTCACATTACTGTCCCTTTCTCTCATGCCTTATGGTTTGTTATACATTTGTCCTGTCTCCTACTAGAACTTTAGTGGGAAAATATTTTATCTGCTCATAATATTATCTCTTTTATCTGCCTGCTGCATATGGCAGAATCTAAGATAAATAACAAAGTTACTAAGTAACATTGATTAACTTTGAATTAAGTAAGCAAGGTAAATAGTAAAAGTACAGACTGTGAGAAGGCAGCACATAGTAATCACCACCACCACAATCACGCCTTCTATTTGTGGAGCCTTTATACCTTACACAGCGCCTTCTCAAATTTAATCCAGTCAAGTCCCATGAATATCTTTAGGATCGACAGGGTAAGTTCGACTCTCCTTAATTTACAGGGTGGGAATGAGTCTCTAGGAGGCTCAGTGACTTGCCCAAGACTCCACACTGGCCAGAGGTAGGTCTGAGATTAGAATCAGGTCTTCAAAAATCTGACCTTGATTCATTAAAACATGTTGCAGAAATAATAATGTTTTGATCCACTCTTACCTTTTTAATAAAAAATCTGCAACAGGTACAATTTTTTCAGTTCCTGATCCAAAGTAGCAAGAGGCCAGAAGGGAAAGAGGTGGCCCTCACTGTGGGGTTTCTCTGCCTGCAGAGGCTCCCAGCATCATGAGCCAACAAATCCTTTCTTTCCTGCCGTTGGCACTGCCGGTCCCGGCCCCGGCCCAGGGAGCATGCCAACTGGATAACTGGCCAACTCTGGACAGGATTAGCCCTCTGACTCCCTCTTTCCCAAAAGCCTGCTTAAGACAGGTTTTTGCACTGTCTGTTCTCCATTCCACTTCCAAAAATAAAGGTTCTGTTTTTGCTTAATTTTAATCCTGGAAATGGAAAGACACAACTTGCTTTTGGTTTCTAACCAAAAAAGCTATGAGTTTGAATCAGTTGAAACCTACAAGTCACTTAGCATTACCTGAGATGGGTGACCCAAAAGGGCTGCGCCTGTTCTGCTCTGGCCAGTGGTTTGAGGACCTCAGGCCCCAGCTCCCTTCCAGGGCCTTTGTGAATTCCACTCAGACCTGCCTATCGCCACTTCCCATTTTCTAGGAAGCCTACTTCCTTCTGAAGACGGTGGACTTAAAACAGCACTGCCTGTCTGTGAACCTCTTGGGCCTCTGAGAAGCCTATCAGGCCCCTCTCTCTGGTTAGGATTAACCTGGAGGTGCACCCTTCCCCCGGCCAGGAGTAGGGTAAGGCAGGTGAAGAACCCTCTACAGGTGCGAAATTCAAGGGAGACCCCAAAACGTCAGTCATCAAGATATGTCATATTTAATGCAACATCAAAAAATCACAATTAATGCAAAAAAGCCCGTGATGAATAAAATATCAAAATGCTAAGTACAGAGTCGGTATTCCTTATTATCCTTCTGCTTCAGGCTCCACTGTGGCTCTGCATAGCACTGTTACTGATCTTGTCTTTATTTAAAAGTTTGATATTTTGTTCAGCATGGATTTTTTGCATTAACTTTGATCTTTTAAAATACTGTATTAAATATTTAATCTATGTTAATTATTGTGGGTTTTTGCACCCCCTTAAATTTTGGGCATAAGGCAAAGTGTCCCAGTTAGTTACCTTACCCTAATCACAGCCCTAATCTTTCCCATGCAAGAGTAAAGCAGCTTGTTGTGTTAGCAACCATGCCACATCCCCAGGTCAAGGCTCCAATAGTTACAAAAAACCTGCAAAACCACCTCTTCCTACAGATTACCCAAGAGCCCCTCCTGACCACGGTCATTTGGCCTCAAGGTCAATGGTTCTAAACCTTGGCTGCACAGTAGAATCACCTGGGAAGTTTTTAAAAACCTCAATGCTCATTTAAACTGAAATCTCTAGGAACAGAAAACATAGTAAGGTGACTAAGCATCTCTGTTTGCCCTTAACAAAAGGGTTCCTTGGGACATGGGACTTTCACTGCTAAAACTAGGACATTTCCTGGCAAACTGAGATGGTTGGGCACCCAAGTTGTTGTCTCCTTTCCAGATGAGAAGTGACAGGGAGCTCACGACCTAAAGACAGCAGCTGTAAATTCTCAAAGCTAGGATATCATCTATTTCCCTCCAACTCAAACATAGGCCGTGATAGGAATGACACAACCACAGATGGATGCTCCAGTAGAAACATTCAAGAAGCAGAAGCAAGGTAAATATAAAATCCAAGAGTTAAGCTAGTGTGGAGTCAAGTTTAGTGGCAAAATTACATACTTTTAGTGACAAAAGCGTCTGTAAATAGTAAAGACGTTGCCACGTCTTAGCAGTACTGACCTCCTCCCTATCATACCTGCAGGTGGGGCAGGCAAGAATGAAGAAGAGAGTAGGAGGGAGAGTCAGTTTATAGATTAAATGTCATAAGCAAAATCCTGGCTTGATATCCACATCCAAATATTACTTGGCCACGAACTCCAATCATCCCTTTTTTTTTTTTTTTCTGACAAGGAAACTCTGTCTTATTCTTTGACCTCATTGCAGTTGCCTGTGGTTGCAATCAGAGGGTTAATTGAATACAATAAAAGATATATTCGAGGAGACAGCAGTAAATTAAATTAGGGGAAAACATTCCCACGGTTTTGATTTACTTCACAGGAAGAAGCAAAACATTGGACATCTTCTATTATTTCACTCTTGCCTGGAGGGTAAATGCAAGATAAACTTGCAGAAAATTCTAAAAAGGTTGCTATAATCCCTAACCATTTCTGAGATGATGTTTTCATTACCAAGAAGAAAAGGTTGTCTTTAAAATGTAAATGCACCCTTGGTAATCCTCTCAAGTATCTACTCTGAGGCCAGTAGATCTAACCATTTTGGTTCTGAGATTTCTGAAGAAAAAAAGGAGCACTGCTTTTTTTTTTTTAATTGGAAAAGTTGTTTTTAAACCAACCTGCTTCCACTGTGGCACAGAGATGTTTGCTGTGCTGCTGACATCTACTGAGGGACTGTGAAATAGCATTTCTCCAAGTAAAGGAAATTCAAGCTCCTCAAGGCTATGTCTCTAACAGATAATGCCATCTGTAGCACATCAAGGACCTTTGAGCAAGCACTCATCGATTTCAGTGGAAGGTCAGGGTCCTGGAATGCTTACTCAGTCAGCTTGTAAAAAGAGAATGGGGCTGCCGCCGTTGGGGGATAGTGGTTTCTATCTTAGGGCTCTCTGCAAAGGGAAAAGAACCAGCGTTTCTCAGTGCTGAATACGTGCAGGTGCTTGATACCAATTTTCACACTTAGTCCCCATAACAGCCCTTCCAGGTTAGTATTATTAACCCCATGGTACAGATGTCAAAACTAAAATTCAAAAATGGTGCTTGACCTGTCTAAAGCAACACAGCTAGGAAGTGACAAAACAAGAATGAACGCTAAGCAGCCTGGCTCCAGCCTTGTGCCCCAGTCCATATTTTTTGTCCCCCCCAAAGAACAATACCTAAAAATCCCAACGCTAGGAAATACATTTGTTCTGCTTCATTTCTAGGAGATCTCTATGGATCTATGGAAGAGAATGAGACAGTAACAGAGGAATTTAAACCCTGCAGGAAAATCATTACAGCCTTTTCCTCCAAGTTATCATTTTGTTAATGACAAAGATATGCCACTAAAGAAATGACCTGTGCACAATAACCTTTGAGAAGATCTGAGTCATATGGCAATTATATTTGGAATATTAAGAGATTATAAAGGCCAGTTTCCCCTTCACTCTCATTTCCTTCTCCCATGTGACATTTTAAGAAAGTCGCTTTTATTTATTTTATCATTATCCATATGCCTTGACCTTGGCCTTCAGAGCAGAGCCTGCCTCTGGGCATGCTCATTTGTAAATAAATTTATCCCTCTGCAGGTAGATTTCAAATAATGGAGCTTGTCTTCCTTCCATGCTTAAAGGCAACTGTTTGTAAACATGACAAGCCTTCAGCCTAAATGCGAAACTGTTTTTAATGTCTAATATCCTGTTCACAGTTTTTCTGGGCCAGTGACTGCTAAAAATAAACGGGGGAGAGTATAAAGGATTGAAAGATTTACTTATTTATTAAAAATCATAATATTGAACTTTCTGTTGGTTGGTCTGTCGATAGGCTAGAGAGGACCTGGGGTAAGAATATTTGTTTCTATAAATTCAGTTGGAAAGTTGTTGTTTTTGTTTTTGTTTTTCTAGAAAGTTGGGTTCCAAAAGACTACACAGAGTAGATAGAGGGCTTAGAAAGTAGTTATTTTTTTCAATTACTTATTTAGACTAATAATTTTGTGGGGTATAGGTAATGCATGTACACGGTCTAGATTTTAAAAGGTATAAAAGACTGTACAGTGGAAAGTTAGTCCCTCCCCTGCCCGGACACTTACCATCCAGCTCATCTTCCGGTTGCAGCCTTATCAGCTTTTGTATATTATTCCAGATATTTTCTATACATGTACTCATACATATATACTTTTTAATATTTTAACCTATAGTAACATACTATACACATTGTTCTCCACCCCACTCATTTCTCTGAACGATACATCTTGGAGATCCTTCTGCCAATAAGTACAATTTTAAAAAGCTGAGCTGCCTACCATGACTCTGAGAGTGCCCTGTAACTTTATAAGTTTTTATAAGTGGTTGCCAAAATGAATGTTCATCCTGGGAATTAAAAGATCTTTTTCCCTTTTGAGGCACCACTAACTTTTGGCTGGGTATGCGCTGGGCTTTTTCTCATCCAAGGTTTCTAATTCTATAGTAATTTATTAGATCGGGTGATAAATTTATATTGTATTGTGTGCATTTTTATTTAATTTTCTTCTTCAGTGAATTTGAGAGCATCTATGAATCAACAACCCGGTAATGAAGTTTAGTTCAAAGTAGAAATGTATGGGTTTTAAAAAGAAAGCTATGGCATTCTCCCGGGGTGAGATAGGTGCTATGGAAAGAGGCTTGAGAACAGGACAGTTTTGGGATGGCCGTTCTGCAGAATCGGGAAAGGCGAATCTCTATTCCATCCTCAGGCAAATCATAAGTGGGGATACTCAGCCTTGGACATGTGACATAGTCCTATTCATTATACAAACTTGCTGTGACCCTAGCCGGGTCCCAGACCCTCCAGGTCTGAGATGCTGGTGGCTGCCAAATCACCTTGCCTTAATCTCACCACATGTCTTCATTCCGAAGTCTTCCATTAAAATGATACCACCGCTCTACATTTTCATAAACTTTCTAAAATTTACTTTAATCAGCATTTCTTCTCGTTAAAGATGCTGACGTCACATAATAGTTACATCACTGCATGTGACCATGTCATTCTTTGCCTATTTGCAAACAGTCCTGGCCAAGTCCGGAGAGCAGTTTGTCCTGAGAACGTGGTGTGGACCAGACCACCAGAAAATGGCTCTCAGAGAATGGGCCTCAGCTTTTAAGTCCATTCATATCCAGAAGGGGTTGAAGTACCTTTCAAAACACAATTCACTCCTCTTCTCACAGAGCCCTTTAATTCCTTTGGATTCAGGCACTGAGTAGAGGAGGTAAATCCTGAACTCTGACCTTTAAACCTGCCAATGTTCTGGTAACAGCACCCAGTACACTGACTGGGGGATTTGAAGTGAGCAGCACCCCTGCCCAGGGGTCCTCCGGGTTAGAAACACACACAGTATTTCCACAAAATAAAGTCAGATGCCCCTGGAAGGATGTCAAAACATGTTGCATGATCCCCAAAATACTCTTCCAAAGATGCACCCAGGGATAGTTTCAGCTTGGCCTTGTGTTCCATGAAGACCAGGGCAGCTCAGATTAATATCAACATTTCATAGAGTTTAATAACAAAATGCTCCACACACACACACAAAAAAAAATGTTGTCTATCAAAAGTACATGAAACAAAGACTTACAAATATTAAGACCAGATGTCAGAAATACTGGAGAAACCAAACCATTCATTTTCGATGTACCCAGTGAGATATAGAAAAATATATGCAATATCAAATGAATATGGCTTTCGCTGGATTCTTTTCCCCCAAATATTGGCCAGTAACAAAGCAATTGTGCTTAAAGATTTAACTCCCAAAATGTTTCTTTCTGTTCTTAGCAGGAACCCCTTTTAGCACCAAGCCATCATAGCTTAATAAACAAAGTCACCTTTCATTGTCCCATATTCAAAATGTCAAGTTCTAGAGGAGGGCATACAGTTCACCTTCTCTCAAGTACCCATCGATTTAAATTATAATGACTTCTCTGGTGACAACCAAAGCGGTGATGGAGAATGTTAGCTGGGCAGTCCCAGGAGATGTTTCTGTCTCCCTCACAGGAAATTTCATTAACAGAGTAACCCAGGGTTTGGAGGTTGGGACTTTCTTTGGAAAGTTGACTGCCTTCCTCACCAACGCTTTAAAAGGGTAAATGGAAGAAGGGGTCCTGTGGCAGAGGGATCCCCACGAACGCCAAATCAATTATGGACAAAGCAGCCCAGCCCACAGAGAAACTCCAGGTCTACTGACAGTGTAGTCAAGGCTGCACCACCATACCCTGAAACTAGCTCAGCCCAGAGACATGACAGGTCAAAGGCACCTTTGTGGAGGAGCTTGGAACCCTCCGTTTCAAATTTCCTGGCTATTGTCAATTTGTCTAGCAGACTCCATATTATCTACACTTAAGAGACTTTTAATTTCCTTTCTTAATAATAAAAATATGTCTGAGGTCGTTATAAAATGTATATTTATTTACTTCTGGGAATAGGGCTGAGGGCAGCGGAGGACGGGCTAGGGAGGAAGAAGGGGAGGAGAAGAAACTCTGGTTTCCTTTCGTTTAACCGTATTCAGCCCCCTGGGCCAGGCCTCCCTTGCTCTGGCTGATCTCAGGAACAAAGCTGTCAGACAAGGAGTACACTCAGTCACCTTAGCGTCCCCCGCCCCCGTCCACTTAAACACTTGATGAGGCTGGCTGAGTCAAAACAATGAGGAAATAATCTGCTGTGGAGAGGAAATTTTAGGGAGGCTGGCTGAGCAGAGGGGTTTGTCCAGCAAACTGGCTCCAGCTAGAACCTGGTCAGCAAACTGTGGCGCGTGGGTCAAATCAGGCCCACCGCCTGCTCCCGTCAAATATTATTGGAACACAGCCACATACTGGCTCTGGCTGCTTACTCAAGACAGCACACAGAGCTGAGTAGTTGAGAGCTGAGTTGTAGGCATATGGCCCGCAATGCCTAAACTATCTACTATTTGATCCTATACAGAACAGGTTTGCCAACCCCTGAGCAGAGGGAGCGAATGGCAAACAGGGGGCTGTTCCTGTACTCTGGACAGGAGATGGTAGTGTTTTCACGTTTAATGCTATCAGTTTTAACTTTCCAGATAGAGCCTTTATTTGCTTGAATGAAGGGCAGTATATTTAGAGGAAGTCTACTTTCTTTAAGGGCCTGGATTATATCTATGATTCAAGCCCAGATAACAAAGAGAGGCCTCTGGGAAGTGGGGAAGCTGGGGACAGTCCTCGCAGGTTCAGGGAACTGAGCTGTGTCTGATACACGGAAAGGAGCGACATAACCAAAAGAGTTCGGTCTTTCTGGGAAGGGTGTCATCATGTGGGATGCAGAGACAGAAAATCCCAAGGCCTGCGAAGGCCTCAAAGGAGCCGAAGGGTCTCTACTACTTGGAAGCAAGAGAAAATGATAATAATAATAGCTATCACTTATTCAATGCTTATTATAAATTCTGCTTATATTAACTCATTCTGTCCTTACAACTCTATAAGGTAGGTATTATTATTATTATACTCATATTTACAGATGAGGAAACTGAGGCACAGGGACCTTGCACTAAAGTAACTTGCCAAAAGTCACACAGCAATTCAGTATCGGAGCTGAAATTTTAACACAGTGAGCCTGACACCAGAGCCCAGGCACTGACCACTGTGCTGAAATGAAGCTACAGAGAAAGGAGGGGGCATCAGGGCGAATTTTTTTTTCTCGAGAGTTAAAGTAAACCAAAGAGAATGGTATTTTAGAAAAATGAGCTGGTGACAGAGAGAAATTCACAATGAAGGAGATAGAGAGGAAATTGTTGCAGTAATCTAGATGTGAGTGATTGGAGATTGAACCAAGATGGTGGCAGTGGGGGCGGAGAAGAAAGTCAAGACCAGACGAGACTGATATCCTGCTCACCAGCATTTACTGAATGAGGCTGTACGTAGCTCCCTGCACACCTTTCTCCCTAGGATTGCCTGGAATTCTTTGTACATCTCTCCCCCACTCTAGACTGAAGGCTTAAAGTCTCTCAGTGACTTTTATTCATCTCTTTACCTTGAGGCCGAGCATGCTGCCTGACACACAACAGGCGTTCAGTAGACTTTTGATAGCCGACTACGAAGTTTCTAGCCAGGAACTCTTGAAAGCGTGGCAGGAGCCCTGATTGAAATGGACACATAGATAAGGCACCTGCCCATCTGGAAG